>NC_080074.1:37422037-37730117 GCF_949987535.1 Balaenoptera acutorostrata
CTCAACATCCAAAAATCCAAATAACCCAATTAAAAATGGGCAGAGGATCTGAATAGACATTTTTCCAAAGAAGACATACAGATGGCCAACAGGCATGTGAAAAGATGTTCAACATCATTAATCATTAGGGAAATGCAAATCAAACCACAATGAGATATCACCTCATACCTGTCAGAATGGCATTATCAAAAAGACAAGGATGTGGAGAAAAGGGAACCGTCTGCACTGTTGGTGGTAATGTAAACTGGTACAGCCACTATGGAAAACAGTAAGGATATTCCTCAAAAATTAAAAATAGAACTATCATACTATCCAGCAATTCCACTCCTGGGTATTTATCCAAAGAAAACAAAAACACTAATTAGAAAAGATAAATGTACCACTATGTTGTTCACTGCAGCATTATTTACAATAGCCAAGATATGGAAGCAACCTAAGTGCTCATCAACAGATAAGTAGATAAAGAAGATGTGAGATATATTTATATATATACATATTCCATTGTGTATATATGTACACATATATGTAATAATATAATGAGATATATATTATACATATGATGGAATATTACATATATTACACAAATATGTAATAACAATGTGATAATGTAATATAATAATGTAATAAATAATATAATAATGTAATATAATAATATTACATTGTGTGTATATATATACACAGTGGAATGTATATACATGTGCACATACACACACACACACAGAATGGACTATTACTCAGCCATTAAAAAAAAGAATAAAATCTTGCCATTTGTGACAATATGAATGGACCTAGAGGGTATTATGCTAAGTGAAATAAGTCAGACAGGGAAAGACAGGTACAGTATAATTTCACTTTTACATGGAATCTAAAAAATAAAACAAATGAACAAACATAACAAAACAGAAACAGAGTCATAGATTCAGAGAACAAACAGGTAGTTGCCAGAGGGAAGAGCGGTGGGGGGAGGAGAAAAATAGGTGAGGGAGATTAAGAGGCACAAACTTCCAGTTGCAAAATAAATGAGTCATGGGTATAAAATGTACAATGTGGGGAATATAGTCAGTAACTAATATCTTTGTATAGTGACAGATGATAACTAGACTTATTGTGGTGATCATTTTGAAATGTATAGAAATATCTAATCACTAAGTTATATAACAGGAACTAACATAGTGTTGTAGATCAATTATACTTCAAAACCAAACAAACAACTCATAGAAAAAGAGATCAGATTTGTGGTTACCAGAAGCAAATGGTTGGGGAAGTGGGGACTGGATGAAGGCAGACAAAAGGTTCAAACTTCCAGTTATAAGATAAATTAGCACTAGGGATGTAGTGTACAACATGATAAATATAAGTCACGCTGCTGTATATTATCTATGAAAGCTGTTAAGAGAGTAAATCCTAAGAGTTCTTATCACAAGGAGAATTCTATTTCTTTAATTTTGTATCTATATGAGATGATGGAAGTTCACTAAACTTATTGTGATCATCATCTCACAATGTATGTAAGACAAATCATTATGCTGTACACCTTAATCTTATACAGTGCTGTATGTCATTTATGTCTCAAAAAAACTAGGAGAAAAAAAATTTTATTTTTTTGGCCACGCTGAGTCACTTGCGGGATCTTAGTTCCTTGACCAGGGATTGAACCTGGGCCATGGCAGAGAAAGTGCCCAGTCCTAACCACTGGACCGCCAGGGGATTCCCAAGATATTTTTTAAAGAAGCCATTTCAGGCAGAGAATGGACCAACTCTCACTGTTGGAAGTTTTATCTCTCAATCTAGTATTGAGAGCCAAGTGAGGGGATGTCACTCTGCACAGATAGACATCAAGAAATACCTATTTAAACTCTTTCATAGATAGAGAAAAATTAGCCTTTTACCTTGAGGCCCAATACAGACATTACAGAATACAACATATACACAAAGATGTACTAATTACATTCCCTATCTCTTCATCTTATTAAAATCACCTCTTAAAAATATTTTTTATAACAGAAACACCAGGTAACAAAGAAGTAAAACTTGGCTATCCATCCTTGGAAAGCGTTCAAGGTTCTGGAAACAATTACTCAGTAAAAGTGACTCAAAACAACAAAAAAAATTCTTAATAATATGTATAGATACTTTTGGAAAATTCTAGAACTGTATAATATTAAATAAAGGATCATTCATGAAAAGTGATGCTGAGAGTGGTTGCCAGGGGCTGGGGGGAGGGGGCAATGGGAAGTTCCTTTTCAATGGGTATAGTTTGTTATGCAAGGTGAAAACATTCTGAAGATCTGCTGTCTTACAATGTGCATATAATCAACAATACTGTACTCTACACTTAAAGATTATTAAGAGGGTAAATTTCATGTTATGTGTTTTTTACCACATTTAAAAAAGAAAGAGATGGGGCTTCCCTGGTGGCGCAGTGGTTGAGAATCTGCCTGCCAGTGCAGGGGACACGGGTTCGAGCCCTGGTCTGGGAAGATCCCACATGCCACGGAGCAGCTGGGCCCGTGAGCCACAATTACTGAGCCTGCGCGTCTGGAGCCTGTGCTCTGCAACAAGAGAGGCCGCGATGGTGAGAGGCCTGCGCACCGCGATGAAGAGTGGTCCCCACTTGCCACAACTAGAGAAAGCCCTCGCACAGAAACGAAGACCCAACACAGTCATAAATAAATAAATAAATAAATAAAAGAACGTGAATTTCTTAAAAAAAAAAAAAAAAAAAAGAGATGTTGGGAAATCAACTTTAAGTGATAATTAATGAATACTTGCAGAGTACCTCTTTTAATGCCATTTCAAGTTGTCAGATATTATTGGAATTAAGAATTACTATTCACTGTATATGTTTTTTAATGTTACCCTACTAAATATATTTTTAAAATACACATTACAGCATATCTCTGTAATACCAACACTTATTTCAATAAGCTGACTGTTGGCAGAATTATTTCAGCAAAATAGATCATGTATTTAGAGGAAGATTAATCTGTTTACTATTCTTCTAATGCATTTAGCAGGAAATAATATGAAACTACAGTTAAAATCAAAGTGTTTGCCTGAATATCAGATAGAGCTATCACCAAAGTGGTTTTTTAGGAGAGGTCATTTCCTATCTCAGATCAGTCAGTGGAGCTAAAATATTATTTAAGATAGGACCTTTTCAGGAAAAACATCAATAAAAGTAGCTTCCATTTCCTATGATTCACTAATTGCCACTTGTTATTAGAGTGCCGAGCCTCCAGATCTAAGTGGCTACTTGGCTCCTTGATTATGCTTCTCCTGTGTCATATAAAAACAAAAAAGCCTTTGGAATGTAAAAGTCAGTAAGAACAGGCAAATACTCCACTCTCCTTGCCAGTCCCTTGAAGTCCAAATTCCAAATCCAAAGATCTTTTCGAAACCTCATATAACATCAGTATTACTGACAGAATTGAAAGCCATCTTTAGAATGTAACCTAGAATTACTTTTCAGGACATGAAAGGATATACCTTGTCTTTCTTTAAAGACCTTGTATTCAGAAATTTGCATTTTCATGGACAGAGCTGATCCATGGGTCAGCTTAGTTTCATAATAGAGATATGTTTTTATAGTTGGTACTAAAAACACAGCACACAATTTCAGCCATTCAACGTTGTCAAAAAAGCCATCCATGTTAAGGAAATTGCAAACTCACGAGACCCCAGATTGACTCACAGGGAAAAGCAGTTTCAAGAGTCTTAAGATGTATAATAAAGATTTTACAAAATTGATTTTATAATATACATTCACTTAAATTAATGAAAACTTGTATAATATTTTAATACGAAATTTACTCATAAATATCAGGTCAAACTGTCATCATAGTTACACTTCACCAGGGACTTCCCTGGTGGTGCAGTGGTTAAGCGTCCACCTGCCTATGCAGGGGACACGGGTTTGATCCCTGGTCCGGGAAGATCCCACATGCTGTAGAGCAACTAAGCCCATGCGCCACAACTACTGAGCCTGCGCTCTAGAGCCTGTGAACCACAACTACCGAAGCCCACGCACCCTAGAGCCCGCACGCCACAACTACTGAACCCATGTGCCACAACTACTGAAGCCTGCGTGCCTAGAGCCCATGTTCTGCAACAAGAGAAACCACTGCAACGAGGAGCCTGTGCACCACAATGAAGAGTAGCCCCTGCTCACCACAGCTAGAGAAAGCCCGTATGCAGGCAGCAATGAAGACCCAACGAAGCCAAAAATAAATTAATTAATTAAAAAAATAAAAAATAAACTAAATTTCACCAATATATTAGACCTATATATTAAAACCAGAATAAATAATTTCCCGAACAATCACATATATGCACTTAAAAAAAGTATGCCATGCCGTGGCACTACTTTAAAATTATTCAGCCAATGTCTTCTTGAGCTCCACTCAATGATAATCACAAATACCCTTTCCATTCAGATTCGACCTCAACCAAAACCAGGAACAATTCTCACCATGGCAGAAAATACATCTGCACCATCAGCAAGTGGAGGGGACCTGGGGTCCACATGCTTCCTATTTCACCCCTTCTATTTGCCTACTGAATCAGTGCTTTCACCCTCACCCTGGTTGTGTTGGTTGAATCTATGCATATATCCAGACATCTGTTTCGGTTTTCTCTCATCATTTCAAAACCCATCTGGATGTAGAGCTTTTCCCTGCACCCAAGCCCACTTGGCTGGAGCCCTGACATCCTGCCTAGGTTTGACAGGATTGTCTTTGGAGACTGAGCTCTGTTACCTGGACCCTCCCGCTACTCAAGGAGGTTCTGCTATATATCATGTGAAACCGCAGTTCCATCCCTCTCTTGACTTCTAGTAGAGCCTGATGCCTATGGACTCCTTTGGCTGTATTCCCACTCAGCAGACTGGGTCTCCTCGCACAACCGTACCTGCTGGAATCAAGCCCAAGTTCATCAAACATCTTCGGACTCTGTATATTGGACAAGAGAGTCCCCTTATGAAGTCACCCAACAGCTGGGGGAAACTTTTGTTTCATGGTAACAGTTTTTTCACCACCTTCAATCTTGCTGTGCTGATTAGGTCCCAGTGCGCCTCGCTTCTTTATATATTTCCATTTGCCATTCTGTCCATTCTCACAAATTTAGTGTGATTGTCTCAACTCTTGCACATGGCAGCTAAAGAATGTTGTGGAATATTAAACAATTCATTTCTTTTATATTTATATTTGAAGTCTAGTAATAAAATGTGATACTGACTCTTTACACTGGCAGCCACAGGAACCTTGAATGGTGGGATTATTAATTGATTGATTTTTATAAAATTATTTAATGAGATTTATTTAAATCATTTTGATTTAAAGTATTTATATTTACTAATTATAATTTGTATTTTTCCTTATAAGTATTTTAGAAGAAATATCATTTACTTTGAAAACAAAATAATTTGTATTTATTTTTTTACATAAATTTATAGTTTTGATGAAAATACATTCAAATTTTGTACACTTTAAAAATAATTGCATATTTAGTTCCTTAGATCATTACTGTTATTAGGAAACAAATTATATGAAAATCTTGATTTCAAAAACATAATTAATGAGTTTGCTGGGATGAAACATGAATACAAGGAAATAATATTATAGAAAACATATAATAATGTGTATATTATGATTGTTTATTTTATGACTTACCAAAACATCACTGTGAACGCCCAATGTGAACAATAGTAATTAAATTCATTCAGCTTTGGTATTTTGCCAAATTTCAGTCATATGGAAAAACAGAACTTTACACATATTTTTCAGTTTTGTTGATATGAAGGTATATTTGTCGCAAAAGGAAAACTGTTTGCTTGATTTAAGAGGTAGATGGTATTTGTTTATTCTCCATTTATACTCTTGCCTTGGGCTCTGCGAATGTTAGGGGCAGGCCTAAGTTCCATTTTATATCAGAAGAACTGAAAAATAATATGTACTTAAAATAGAGTAACAGAACTTTGTCCCTAACTTCTCTTAGCTTTGGTGGTTGTTGTTATTTGTCTGTTTTTGTTGGTGGAGGTGAAAGTGGGATGCTACTTTCTAGAGTAGTGTTTATGTGAGCCTCTGATTACCGATGTTAAGAGGCATTTTGAGCTGCTTTCTAAAGAATGCCACAGAAAGACTCATTTGTTTTGCTTGATTCGTCTACGGAATACAGTATTTCACAGGAGAAGATGATTTCTCTTCATGGGTAGGTCTCCCGTACTTGAATCAAAGACATACTGTGACTTGTCAGGATGTGATGCAGGTGGAGGGTTTTTGTGTGTGTCATAATCTGTGTATCCTCATTTCTTGGCAGCTTTGTTGTCCAATAGAGGGAAAACTTCAGGAACAGCTGAAATCTGTTTCTTATCATCATATTTTCCAGAGAATGGAGCAAGTCCTCTTGTCATCTGTTGGCTCAGTATCCGTCTCTGCTGTTTGTTCTGTAAGATTTCCCTTGAGGTAAAAATGTTGAAAGACAGCTTCATTCCTTTCCTGCTCCGGTCCTTTGCATAACACCTGCTCCATAAATGCTCATCACTTGAGTAAGGTTGTAAGTCGTCCAATTATCAAGTGATCTGTTTTAAACTTTTAATTTGTAAAATAAAAATATTTTATTTAATCCTTTCAGCATACTATAACCCAACTATTTGATCTGTTCTGTTATTTATCTTTCCCTGTGTATCCTGTACACATCTGGTTTTATAAACTATGAAAATGGCTGTATGCAAAACGTACATTTTCAGAAGATGGCATTCATAGATCATGCAGGGCACTTTTGAACAATCCTAGGCCATGACAAGGCATTATGAGGAGAGACAGAGGACTGCCTGGGAGAGAAGGACTTCAGCTGAGTTGATGGTGGCTTTGTGCAGCGATATACCCCTTTTTCTAAAGAAAAATGTTACCTGCAATATTCTGGCCACATTCCCAGTTGGTCAACGGTGTGCTGTCTCTCTAAATTCTGCAGCTTCAGTTACATTCACTGTCCTAATGCACTTTCTGTCAGGAATGGCTGTGTTGACGTGACAGTTAAAACAGCTGTTGCGTCTGATGTGTGAGAAGCTGTGATCAGGAGAGCAAAGAGACTCTCCTCTACAATGCCAGTGCAGAAGTTAGGGATTTGCCAAATAAATAAATATATATAAAACAATTCTTTTGAAGTATTCCCAACTGCTCTTCATTTATTTAAACATATTCCTTCACGCTACCACAACTTGTTTATTAATTTTCAAAAGACATCCTGGTTATACTTATTTTGAGCTTTCCAGATTTCCCAGACATTTTAATCAGAGTCATCAGACTGGCTCCTCTTGATGATTACACTATCGTCTGATCGCTTTGGTCAGTTGTGTTGTGTATATAAAAATAGCACTACAAAAGCTGTACATTAAACACTTTTTGTTAGCATGATGCTGTTTTACCTAATATATGGTTCCTGCCTTTAGGAATACCAAAAAATTTGTGGCCAAATAGGTATTTTGATCACAAAATAATCTTTATGGGTTTTTTTTCGTTAAATAATAAAATAATCTGTCTATCTTTCCATTTCCAGACAGAGAAGAAATAAGAACCATGTTCTGACCACAGTTAAGTATGCATATTTTTTGACCTTTTCCTCCACCTCTACATTGAGCATAAAGGTTTTTAAAAATTCAAACGGCCTGCAAATATCCAAGCAGACTGAAAAAAACACAGACATTTTCTTCTCTTATTATGGTTAAAGGCAAATTCCCAAAATAGTGCTGGCACCCAGTGGTTACATAGTAAGTGTTCACTGGACTGAATTATTGCACCCTTTCCCTGCATTTATCTCTACAAGGGGTAGTTTAAAATAAAGTATCAATTTAAGCATTGATTTTTTTTCTAAAACACTTGGCTTCTATGAAAAAGTCCATATGCTAATAATAGCATATGTTAAATCATTAACTCTATTAGAAAGTGATGAGTACCAACAGTGGAGAGAAACATGCTGTAGTTACTTATTTATACACAGTCTTCCTATTTTTTTTTCAGTTACTAAAATGGAATCATAAACCAGAGGGCAACACATTCCTTTTCTCTACCACCAGATGCACATAAAAGAACTATGGCTCAAAAGGAGGACGCTTGTTATTTTTTGTGTGATCATCAAGAAACAGATGGAGAGTGATTATGTGTTCTATGTCCTGCTGACTGTTTTAAAGCAAATAAACATTAATCTGTATTCTCTGAGTTTGGATTTGTAAACAGTGATCACTTAGGCTGAGCAAGACACAACTTCAGATTATCAAGGATATAAAATGATAGTGGGAGTTTCGGCCCATTTAGTTCTGCTACACAAATCCTGGACCATTGTTTAATGTATAGTGAAGTATCTGTAGGAGATGTCCCAAAGTTCTTGTGTAAAGTGGGATTCATTAGATAATTCAACCCACTGTGTGCTTAGGGAAGTTTTGAGTACATTCTTCCACATGATGCTAGCGGTATAAAGATGAGTATGATGTAACACAGTTCCTATCATCAAGGAATGCAAAAATGAGGTGGCCATCATTGCCCTTCTGGTAGTTTGCCACGGATGCCACTGCTTAAGCCAGTCTTCTAAGAACATAGACACTTGCTCAATTGTTGTCCAGTAGGTGACTATTATGAAGAAGTTATGGTAACTCCCCTCAGGAGGGTTAAAAGGATTAATGGGAATTCATGACTTTTGCCCTTTGGCATTTAACCCCTCAGTCCTCCTGCTCTTCAGACATATTTTGGCATTCTCTCCTTCTCTCAGGTGAAGACTTTGCTCCTCTTCCAGTGGTCTATCACATTTGGCATAAATCTCTCTTCCCTCCCACCTCTCCCTCTAATGCTATTTTGGTGGATGAGAATCTTAGTTCCCCAAACAAGGTATGTAAGGAACATCACCTTGTTTAAATAATTCAAATAAAAAAGAAACCTAACTGGAGTCCTACCGCACTGGGTTGTTTGGAGATTAAAACACAATCATTTGGTGGACAACTGCTTCTTTTCCCTGGGCTCTCTGAGGAATCCCGTGGCTCATTTGTTTGACTGAAATGGAAGGGGAACTCTTCATGTTCAACCTGTCATGGTTGCTGCAGGTAATTCTTATTGCTGAAGCCCATGTGAGCCCTTGAAGGTCAGCAGCCTTTCTGCCATGCTTGGGGCCTAAGAATCTCATTGGTGCCCAAATCTCAGAGCCAAATGTTCAAACCTTCAGAATCCACAATGCTTTTTTTTTTTTAAGATTTTGTCACTTCCTTCAGGTACTGCAAGGGAGTGGGTTGAAAATGGCTGAGAATCCCCACTAATCCCATAAGACTTTAATCTTAGCAAACATTTTTAAAATAATTTTTTATTTTTTTAAAGATTCATTTATTATTAATTTATTCTATTTTTTTGGTTGCATCGAGTCTTAGTTGTGGCACACGGGATCTTCATTGAGGCATGCGGGATCTTTTGTTGCGGCGTGCGGGCTTCTCTCTAGTTGTGGCATGTGGGTTATCTCTTCACTAGTTGTAGCGCTCAGGCTCCAGGGTGCATGGGCTCTGTAGCTGTGGTGCACAGGGTCCAGAGCGCGTGGGCTCTGTAGTTTGCGGCACACAGGCTCTAGTTGAGGCACGCAACCTCAGTAGTTGTGGCTCTCAGGCTTAGTTGCCCCACAACATGTGGGATCTCAGTTCCCTGACCAGGGATTGAACCCACATCCCCTGCATTTTAAGGCAGATTCTTTACCACTGGACCACCAAGGAAGTCCCAACATATTTTAATTTACTACTTAGACAGGAAGTGGGAGTTGTCTTCAGATACTTTTCTTTTAGTCCCACAAACTCCCCTTAAGACAGGGGAGCCCAAAGGCCCTGGATAACTTCTTAGATCTAGGGAAGGGTAGAAAATTATAAAGAACAAAACACAATCTCTCATAATCATTATGTTTCTCTCTCTCTCTCTGAGGACTTAACCTGTCTGCTGTTTCTGTTTTCTTTTTCTTTCTTTTAATGCAGTGATTGAATGCTTGCTAGGGGTCAACCTCACAGAAATCTTTAGAGATCAATATTATTAATCCTGTCTGAGAGTTGAAGAAACTGGAGGGAAAAGATAAATAAAATAGCAGAGCTGAAATCTGACATTGTGTCTGCTTACCAATTTCAAAGGAAGAGTATTTAAATGGAAAGAAACGTCTAACATGGGGTTAGGACTCCTGCATCACGCCCAAGCTCCTGCAGAGTGGGTGATCTTGACAAAGTTGCTTAACCTCCTAGATCCCTAGTGTGCTTATCCAGAAATTGAGGTACTTTCTCACAGAGTTTGTCTGGTTATTAAATGAGATCATAGATGATAAACTACTTTGTGAAGTTGGAGGCACTGTACAAATGTAAGAAACTGAGGTCATTCTATAACATTACGGCTCCACAAGTTATACATTCAAGGTGATCAATATTTGGTAGTTAGCCAATGAGCTGATTGGGCTATTCCCAGGAAATCAGCAAAAGAGAGTCTGTGTACAGAATAAGAGGAGTCTGATTCTTAAGTGTGGAGGAGATGTTAACTCAGCAGAGAAAGAAGAGCATTAAAAATAATGTTTACAGATGCAAACTATTATATATAGAATGGGTAAACAACAAGGTCCTATTGTATAGCACAGGAATTATATTCAATATCCTGTAATGAACCATAATAGAAAAGAATATGAAAAAGAAAAATATATGTATATATAACTAAATATATATATGTATCTATAACTGAATCACTTTGCTGTACACCAGAAACTAAAACAACGTTGTAAATCAACTATACTTCAAGGAAAAAAAAAGAAAAAAGAAATCATGTTTAGTGATCCCCGACTACTAAAGATACAAGAGATAGTCTACAAGCATGGCTGAAAATCAATTAAGAAATATGCAGAAACCAAGTGAAGAGCCATCTGTGAAGAATCTATGCACATTAAGTTCAAATTTAAAAATCTAAGCATTCTGACAGAGGAAGTTACAGACTACAAATGATAGTAGAATGACACCATGTGTTATGACTAAGGACAGAATGAAACACAAACAAAAAATTAAGGCCCCAAATTGAGGAGGATAAAAACCAGAAAATCTGTAATATTTTCTATTTTTATCATATCTAGCATGTACCAGGCACAGTGCCAGGTATACTTGAAGGTAAGTTTTAGATGATCAGTGATGTGACTCTGTTCTTTTTGCATTCAGTCCAAATGAGAAATTATAGACAGAAGTCAGAGAGAAACAAGATCTTTTTACTAGTAATAACAAGTGTTCATTTTTATTGAGCATTTACTTAGTGATTTATAGGGATTAATTAAACTAATCTCCTAATAATGCTTTGAGGTATATTCTATTTTTATCCTCATTTCACAGAGGAGGAAATGGAGAAAGAGAGAGAGAGAGAGACTGACTTTACAAAGGAATGAAACAGGGACATATAGTAAGTAGCAGACCAGTATTTGAACCCCAAAACTCTGGCTTCAGGAGAGGGCGCTTAACCAGTATGTTGTGAAGATGGACTGGAGAATTTAACACTGAATCCAGAAGAGGCCTCCTCATATAACAGTCCAGATGTAGATCTTTGGGCTCACACTTTATGAATTTGGGCTTCCAGAGCATCCCGGGGAATTACTACCTGCCTCAAAGCCCACCAAGCTCAGAGAGGCCAAAAGGCCGAAAACCTGAGAAACTACTGGATTTGTACCTAAATCTCTGAGGTGTGCCATTCTGAACCAAGGCTTCTAAGAAGGGGTTTTTGTCCCTCCTCACTGTCTTTCACTTTCTTCCAGTGGGATGCAGATAACAACACGGCTAGAGAACAGCAGGACCACAGATGAAAGGATTCTCAACCTCTGAATCACGATGTGCTGGAAATGCACTCCCCTCTAACCCCGGCAACCAGGAACACCTGCCTTGGACTGTTATAGAAAGAGAAATAAACCTTTATTGTAACTGAGCCACAGCACACATTAGGGGTCTGTTTGTTACTGCAGCTAGCTTTACCCTAACCAAAATAGAGGAGCAGAGAGAGAAAGGCCATATGTGTACACCAAGCTTTAACACATTATCCCTGCCCAATAGAGCACAATGGATTGACTAGTGGATGCCAGACGCTCTTCATTTCCCCAGTTATATAAATTCCTTCTCATCCTGTGGGGACAAGCTAATGAGAAAGGTGAAAGGAAGAGCAGAAAGCCTTAAGCCAATATCTCTAAGACAGAGAAGTTTCTATTTTTTATTTTAGGCAGAAACGTGAGGACAGTGAGAAAATTGTTTTCCCCTTTCTGTAGGTATTATTGTCCTTGTTTGAGATGAGAAAATTGAGGTACAAAGAGATTAAGTACCTTGTCTACATTTGCTTCTATTTATACTTTTATTTGTAAGACATAATTTGATTGCATGGCCCAAAACAAAAGGCCTAAAAGCAAAATATGTCAAATGTGAACATAATTATGGAGATATGAACATACATTCATGTTCTAAAGACCAAAATTAGGGAAGAGCTTTTTTAAACAAAATGCCTTTGACAAGAAAAGAATAAACCAAAATACTGTAGATTTGTCCATTATACTTCCCTACTATAAACATTAATCCCTGTTAAATATTTAACAATGAGCTGCTTTTCTCTCAATAAGAACATCTAGAGAACACAATAAAGAAATTAAGGCTTGCTTCCTTGGTTTGGAAGAAACGCATGTAATAGTGCAATCCAGGTTTTCCACAAATTCAGAATCTGTACCTTAAACTGGGTCTTTACTGCCAGGCAATTACTAATTCATACTTCGTGTTGATTCCCTAGAACTTCATATAATGCTTATTAACCAAGCATTTCCATCTTACTCAAGGTCTGGGTCTCTCCAGAATCTCTAGAGAGCAGGATCTTGCTTTCAGCTCCATGGATACTGAAAGTTGGGATGTGAAAATAAGTATTATGGGAGCTGAAAGTGGGGTCTATAGGAGGGAGAGTTTGGTCAGATGTGTCCCTCTGAAAGTGACCAAGGCTCTGAGACTCTCTCCTGTGGGTTCTGAGAGACTGACTCACCGTATCTGAAATGCACAAAAGTGAGACAGCAGCAGAGTGCCAATTTACTAATTTAAAATACAAAATATAACCATCTCATTCACACAATCTGTACATTCTCCCCTCGTGTGCAAATTTACATGAGAATCTACATCATTCTCAGGAACAACATTTGAATTTATGTTGTGGAAATGCTGGCACAGGACTGAAGCCACTTGATCTCCCCAGGATGAGGGCTTTCTCTCCCTGGAGTTAGCTCACCTTGAATCTGAAGTTTGCTTGGAAGGCAGGAACCAGGGATGTGGGGTTGGAATAAATGCTGAACATTCTCCAGCTTTCCTCCCTGGCCCTCTTCTTATTCTGTATCTTTCTCCAGGCTATCTCACCCACACACATAACTTATATCACAGAATAGAGGCAGATGACTCACAAATTTGTATCTTGGCCTCAACCTCTTCTCCGAGTTGCAACCTCTCTATCTGCCTGCCTGCTTGACATTTCCCCTTAAATGTCTCAAAGGCATCTCAAAATATGCACATCTCCCAAACCAACTCATGAAGTTCCCCCTCAAAGCCATCTCTCCTAGGGTTCTGTCTCAGCGAATGGCACTGCCTTTATCTGGCTGCACAAGGTAGAATCGCAGGAGTCACGCTGGATAAGATTCTCTCCCTTACAACCTTCATAATTTATTCTTTTCGAAGTCCTGTTGATTCCAGCTTCTAAAAAAATCTCACCGACGTCTATACATCAATGTATCACCGTCAACAAAATGGTGTTTCAATTACCCTCATCTCTCACCTGGGCAATTACAATAGCCTCCCTGATCTCCATGTTTCCATTCTCCAATTGATCCTTCATATTATAATTATAATGGTTTATTAGAACATTTATCACTACCCCAAGCCCCTTCCAGCAATGATTTCCCACTGCTATTGGGACACATAATACAAATCTCCTAAATGCCATTTGAGGCTCTACCTGGTCTCAGTGCCCCTCTCCAACTTCATCTTCCTCCACATGCCCCAGCCCCACAGCTCCTACCACCCGGTGTTTCTGGGTTTCTTATTTGCTGTAGCTTCCCAAGCCCCAGCAACACGGCACGCACGGTTCCTCCTCTCTAGCACCCTCATGCAACCATCCCTTCTTCACGGAGTCACTGCTTCACAGTTTTTTTCAGATCTTGGTTCACATAGAGCATCCCCAAGGAATGCTTCACTGGCCTCACTGACTTGGACAAATTGCCCTGGTCTAGGCTCTCCTGGCCCCATTTACCTTTGCCTTTACCTTTTCACCATTAGCGTTTGTCACCATTGCCGTGTTACATCTGTAAGCTCCATGATAGAAAGAATTGTATCTGTTTTTACTCATGATTTTGTATCCCAATCATTTGCACAGTTTTGCCCATAAAAGTTATTCAATAGTGTTTGTCAATTAGTAGATAAAAAATGATGAGTGGAAATAGAACTACCATACGACCCAGCAATTTCACACCTGAGTATATACTCGAAAAAACAAAAACACTAATTTGAAAAGATGCATGCACCCCAATGTTCATAGCAGTATTATTTACAATTGCCAAGACATGGAAGCATCCCAAGTATCCATCGACAGATGAATGGATAAAGAAGATGTGGTATATATAGACGATGAAAGACTACTCAGCCATAAAAAGAATGAAATTTTGCCATGTGCAGCCACATGGATGGATTTGGAGGGCATTATGCTAAGTGGAATAGGTCAGAAAGACAAATGCTGTATGATATCACTTACATGTGGAATCTAAAAACTACAACAAACTAGTGAATAAAACAAAAAAGCAGCAGACTCACAGATACAGAGAACAAACTGGCAGTTACCAGTGGGGACACGGAAGGGGAGAGGGGCAACGTAGCAGTAGCGGGGAAAAAAGTTATTATGGGATTATATGAAATTATGTGTGTGAAACTTTTGCAAATTGTAAAGCACTATAGAATTTTTTAAATTAAAAAATAATAATAAAGTTGGCAAAACTGGGGGAAAAAAATGATGAATGAAATATGTGCTGGAGGCACCAGGATGAGATTGCCCAATAAACACCTCTCTCACTCTAACCGCAGGCACGCATTAAAACAGAACACTTGAAGGCAGGTATCTTTGTTCCTTATCTGAGAATGCCCTGCTAATGGATCCTGGAGCCAGACTGTCTGGATTAGAACTCATACTCCATCACTTAGTTGTGTGGCCAGGGCAAGTTATTTAGCTGCAACTAAACCTCTGTCTTCTTATCCATAAAATAGGAATAATTTGGTACTTAAATAACTGGATGACTATGAGAACTAAATAGGACTGCAGCTGCACACACTCAGTTCCCAACACTTTAGCTGTTATTAACATGATCAGTTTCTCTCTTTTTCTGTACTTCTTTTTTCATTACTTTTTCTGTACTTCTAAGTTTGATCAGTGGCTTCATAGCCTGACTGACTTAGTCTTTCGGTAATTACATTACTATTTAAAGTCAGTATCCCCTGTCCTTTGAGAGATGGAAGCTGGATCTGGTTTAATGTAAAAGGATAACCCCCAGCCCCACTCGCCCAAAAGGCAGCACCATGCTTCCCACACACAGGAGAACGGACTTGTGATCTGTGTAATTTACAATCTGATCTTCCTTACGACCTCTCCTCTGAAGGGCTGGTCCTACTGCAGAGGGATATGATGACTTCCCAAACCTCTTCTCCAACAGAGCAACCGCAGTTATTTCCCATATAACACTACTTCTAAAATCTTCATAACCATGTTCACAACCTGGTTCAATTACATTCCCTCTCAGGGATGATGTGCCCGGAACTGAGTACAATGCTTGAAACGTGGTCTAATGAAGTGCCTTGCTCACCACTGGCCAGTAATAAGTAACTCGTGACTATGTTTATAGATACAGCTCCATAACTATATATATAGTGCACCTTATTTCAAATCGAGAGTCAGGGAATGTGTATTGGATTGAATAGTGTCTCCTGCCCCCTCAATTCATGTCCTTCCCATAACCTTAGAGTGTGAACTTATTTGGAAATAGGTCATTGCAGATGTAATTAGTTAAGACGAGGTCATACTGGAGTAGAATGGACACTTTATCCAATATAACTGCTGTCCTTATAAAAGAGAAAGAGAGAGAGATTTAGATAGGAGAATACCATGTGAAGACACAGATGCACAAAAGAAAGATGACCATGACAGAAGGAGATTGGAATTATGCAGGAATGCCAAGGATTGCCAGCAACCACCCCAAGCTGGGAGAGAGGCATGGAACAGATTTTCCCTCTCAACCCCTCAAAAGGAGCCAATCCTGCTAACACTTTGAATTTGAACGTCTAGCCTACAGAATGGTGAGAAAATAAATTTCTGTTTTAAGCTTCAAAAATTTTTTTAAATAAAAAAATAAAGTCAGTATTTCCTGTAGGTATCTTCCCCCCTACCTCCACCCCACCACTCCACATGTACCTTGAAACAATGGACCACTTTATGGACCACTTTAGGTGACTTTGCATATCTATGCTTGGATCTACTATCTGTTGGTCTCGAAATTCCCCAGTATTCAAATTCTTGGGACCACCTTGTCATAGCCCTCAGAGCTAACCACAAAAAAAAAAAAAAAAAAAAAATGTTGCTGGATCTGTATTTAATTCTTACCACAGGCATTTGCATTAATGCTGCACTTGAAGAATCTAAAGGTTTTCAAAAAATGAAAGAAGTTTGTTTATGCTCCTCTTATATGATTCCCAAAACACATATTTAAGCAAAATTGAAAATATGGACAGATTTGGCAGTCCTCTGCCTGCACCTCCATTTGGATTATCATATTTAGGTGGGAAAATTAAATGTTGGCATATTCTTTGCAGGCGGTCAAGAGTACAACATTCAGCTTGTTCTGCTTTCTCTTTAGCCCCATGAATCTCTACCTCCATTGCTGTTCTCGCGAGCTCTCTGCTTGCCAACTCTGGTAGCCCCTCCACTCCCTTTTGTACAGGCTGAGCCTGGGAAATCTTGTGGTCTTCATTTTCATTTCAATTACAAGGCTATCTCTCTAAGGAAATGATTTAATAAAGCATGCCAGTCTCACCAACCTGATGCTTCTCAGAGTGCCCCCCCCACCCCTTTCAACTGTGAGAGGGCAGGGTTGCTGCTGTGATCCTGAGTCAGACTTCCGACCATCACCAAGCCACACTTGGCTTGGTTAGTGGCAGCAATTAATTCTTGAGAGCTTGCTGTGCTCCAGGCATGGGTCATGGTAATAGAATTCTCCTTTATTCAGGGGCCGGGGAACAGTGGTCAGAACAGGTCCAGACCTGAATAAAACATTTCTGACTACACGCATATCTTGAAGAATCTTCTACATCTATAGTAACGTTGCAGCTAGAGAGCCAACAGACATCAATATATTGCTATAAAATGGGATGCCAAAAAGTAAAAACCACAATAAAAACCAGTGGCTTTGCAGTCTCAGTTAAGGGACTGTCAGAAGGAAGAATTGTTGCTATTAAAAAATTATGGGAAAAGCAGAGACATTAATTTTGCATGTCTTACATTACTGTGCTTACAATCTGTTATGTTTCAGATAAAGGTCTAGAAAATATTTCTCATACTGTGTGTGCAGCTTAGTTTCAGTGTACTCCTCCATGGAAAAAGAATAAGAAAAAATCAAATAAATATGTTTGTGCATAAGGAACAAATAATTTGCTTGCCAAAGGGAAAATTTATCAGGTTGAAAGTTATTCTCTAGAGATAGTTTTTGTGAAATCAAGGTTTGCTTTTTTTCTCCTTCAAAACTTCTTTGATCTTCCATTTTGTCATTTGTGGAGAAGTTCAATGTCATGAAAAGTATCAGAATATATAATCATTGCTGGATTAACCAAGATGGCGGAGTAGAAGGACGTGCTCTCACTCCCTCTTGCGAGAGCACCAGAATCACAACTGGCTGCTGGACAATCATTGACAGGAAGACCCTGGACTTCACCAAGGAGGACACCCCACGTCCAAGGACAGAGGAGAAGCCACAGTGAGACGGTAGGAGGGGCTCAATCAGAGTAAAATCAAATCCCATAACTGCTGGGTGGGTGACTCACAGACTGGCGAACACTTATACCACAGAAGTCCACCCACTGGAGTGAAGGTTCTGAGCCCCACCTCAGGCTTCCCAACCTGGGGGTCCGGCAAAGGGAGGAGGAATTCCTAGAGAATCAGACTTTGAAGTCTAGTGGGAATTGATTGCAGGACTGTGACAGGACTGGGGGAAACAGAGACCCCACTCTTGGAGGGCACACACAAAGTAATGTGTGCATCGGGACCCAGGGGAAGGAGCAGTGACCCTGGGGGAGACTGAACCAGACGTACCTGCTGGTGTTGGGGGGTCTCCTGCAGAGGCGAGTGGTGGCTCTGTTTCACCGTGGGGATAAGGACACTGGCAGCAGAGGTCCTGGGAAGTTCTCCTTGGCGTGAGCCCTCCCAGAGTCTGCCATTAACCCCACCAAAGAGCACGGGTAGGCTCCAGTGTTGGGTTGCCTCAGGCAAAACAACCAACAGGGAGGGAACCCAGCCCCACCCATCAACAGTCAAGTGGATTAAGGTTTTACTGGGCTCTGATCGCCACAGCAACAGGGAGGGAACCCAGCCCCACCCATCAACAGTCAAGTGGATTAAGGTTTTACTGAGCTCTGACCGCCACAGCAACAGTCAGCTCTACCCACCACCAGAGCCTCCCATCAAGCCTCTTAGATAGCCTCAACCACCAGAGGGCAGACAACAGAAGCAAGAAAAACTACAATCCTGCAGCCTGTGGACCAAAAACCACAGTTACAGAAAGACAGAGAAGATGAAAAGGCAGAGGGCTATGTACCAGATGAAGGAACAAGAAAAAACCCCAGAAAAACAACTAAATGAAGTGGAGATAGGCAACCTTCCAGAAAAAGAATTCAGAATAATGATAGTGAAGATGATCCAGGACCTCGGAATAAGAATGGAGGCAAAGATTGAGAAGATGCAAGAAATGATTAACAAAGACCTAGAAGAATTAAAGAACAAACAAACAGAGATGACCAATACAATAACTGAAATGAAAACTACACTAGAAGGAATCAATAGCAGAATAACTGAGGCAGAAGAACGGATAAGTGACCTGGAAGACAGAATGGTGGAATTCACTGCTGCGGAACAGACTAAAGAAAAAAGAATAAAAAGAAATGAAGACAGCCTAAGAGACCTCTGGGACAACATTAAACGCAACAACATTCGCATTATAGGGGTCCCAGAAGGAGAAGAGAGAGAGAAAGGACCAGAGAAAATATTTGAAGAGATTATAATCGAAAACTTCCCTAACATGGGAAAGGAAATAGCCACCCAAGTCCAGGAAGCGCAGAGAGTCCCATACAGAATAAACCCAAGGAGAAACACGCCGAGACACATAGTAATCAAAGTGGCAAAAATTAAAGACAAAGAAAAATTATTGAAAGCAGCAAGGGAAAAACGACAAATAACATACAAGGGAACCCCCATAAGGTTAACAGCTGATTTCTCAGCAGAAACTCTGCAAGCCAGAAGGGAGTGGCATGAAATACTTAAAGTGATGAAAGGGAAGAACCTACAACCAAGATTACTCTACCCAGCAAGGATCTCATTTAGATTTGATGGAGAAATCAAAAGCTTTACAGACAAGCAAAAGCTAAGAGAATTCAGCACCACCAAACCAGCTCTACAACAAATGCTAAAGGAACTTCTCTAAGTGGGAAACACAAGAGAAGAAAAGGACCTACAAAAACAAACCCAAAACAATTAAGAAAATGGTCATAGGAACATACATATCGATAATTACCTTAAACGTGAATGGATTAAATGCCCCAACCAAAAGACATAGACTGGCTGAATGGATACAAAAACAAGACCCATATATATGCTGTCTACAAGAGACCCACTTCAGACCTAGGGACACATACAGACTGAAAGTGAGGGGATGGAAAAAGATATTCCATGCAAATGGAAATCAAAAGAAAGCTGGAGTAGCTATACTCATATCAGATAAAATAGACTTTAAAATAAAGAATGTTACAAGAGACAAGGAAGGACACTACATAATGATCCAGGGATCAATCCAAGAAGAAGATATAACAATTATAAATATATATGCACCCAACATAGGAGCACCTCAATACATAAGGCAACTGCTAACAGCTATAAAAGAGGAAATCGACAGTAACACAATAATAGTGGGGGACTTTAACACCTCACTTACACCAATGGACAGATCATCCAAAATGAAAATAAATAAGGAAACAGAAGCTTTAAATGACACAATAGACCAGATAGATTTAATTGATATATATAGGACATTCCATCCAAAAACGGCAGATTACACGTTCTTCTCAAGTGCACACGGAACATTCTCCAGGATAGATCACATCTTGGGTCACAAATCAAGCCTCAGTAAATTTAAGAAAATTGAAATCATATCAAGCATCTTTTCTGACCACAACGCTATGAGATTAGAAATGAATTACAGGGAAAAAAACGTAAAAAAGACAAACACATGGAGGCTAAACAATACGTTACTAAATAACCAAGAGATCACTGAAGAAATCAAACAGGAAATAAAAAAATACCTAGAGACAAATGACAATGAAAACACGACGACCCAAAACCTATGGGATGCAGCAAAAGTGGTTCTAAGAGGGAAGTTTATAGCTATACAAGCCTACCTAAAGAAACAAGAAAAATCTCAAGTAAACAATCCAACTTTACACCTAAAGAAACTAGAGAAAGAAGAACAAACAAAACCCAAAGTTAGCAGAAGGAAAGAAATCATAAAGATCAGAGCAGAAATAAATGAAATAGAAACAAAGAAAACAATAGCAAAGATCAATAAAACTAAAAGTTGGTTCTTTGAGAAGATAAACAAAATTGATAAGCCATTAGCCAGACTCATCAAGAAAAAGAGGGAGAGGACTCAAATCAATAAAATCAGAAATGAAAAAGGAGAAGTTACAACAGACACCGCAGAAATACAAAACATCCTAAGAGACTACTACAAGCAACTTTATGCCAATAAAATGGACAACCTGGAAGAAATGGACAAATTCTTAGAAAGGTATAACCTTCCAAGACTGAACCAGGAAGAAACAGAAAATATCAACAGACCAATCACAAGTAATGAAATTGAAACTGTGATTAAAAATCTTCCAACAAACAAAAGTCCAGGACCAGATGGCTTCACAGGTGAATTCTATCAAACATTTAGAGAAGAGCTAACACCCATCCTTCTCAAACTCTTCCAAAAAATTGCAGAGGAAGGAACACTCCCAAACTCATTCTATGAGGCCACCATCACCCTGATACCAAAACCAGACAAAGACACTACAAAAAAAGAAAATTACAGACCAATATCACTGATGAATATAGATGCAAAAATCCTCAACAAAATACTAGCAAACAGAATCCAACAACACATTAAAAGGATCATACACCACGATCAAGTGGGATTTATCCCAGGGATGCAAGGATTCTTCAATATACGCAAATCAATCAATGTGATACACCATATTAACAAATTGAAGAATAAAAACCATATGATCATCTCAATAGATGCAGAAAAAGCTTTTGACAAAATTCAACACCCATTTATGATAAAAACTCTCCAGAAAGTGGGCATAGAGGGAACCTACCTCAACATAATAAAGGCCATATATGACAAACCCACAGCAAACATCATTCTCAATGGTGAAAAACTGAAAGCATTTCCTCTAAGATCAGGAACGAGACAAGGATGTCCACTCTCACCACTATTATTCAACATAGTTCTGGAAGTCCTAGCCACGGCAATCAGAGAAGAAAAAGAAATAAAAGGAATACAAATTGGAAAAGAAGAAGTAAAACTGTCACTGTTTGCGGATGACATGATACTATACATAGAGAATCCTAAAACTGCCACCAGAAAACTGCTAGAGCTAATTAATGAATATGGTAAAGTTGCAGGCTACAAAATTAATGCACAGAAATCTCTTGCATTCCTATACACTAATGATGAAAAATCTGAAAGAGAAATTATGGAAACACTCCCATTTACCATTGCAACAAAAAGAATAAAATACCTAGGAATAAACCTACCTAGGGAGACAAAAGACCTGTATGCAGAAAACTATAAGACACTGATGAAAGAAATTAAAGATGATACCAACAGATGGAGAGATATACCATGTTCTTGGATTGGAAGAATCAACATTGTGAAAATGAGTATACTACCCAAAGCAATCTACAGATTCAATGCAATCCCTATCAAATTACCAATGGCATTTTTTACGGAGCTAGAACAAATCATCTTAAAATTTGTATGGAGACACAAAAGACCCCGAATAGCCAAAGCAGTCTTGAGGCAAAAAAATGGAGCTGGAGGAATCAGACTCCCTGACTTCAGACTATACTACAAAGCTACAGTAATCAAGACAATATGGTACTGGCACAAAAACAGAAACATAGATCAATGGAACAAGATAGAAAGCCCAGAGATTAACCCACGCACCTATGGTCAACTAATCTATGACAAAGGAGGCAAAGATATACAATGGAGAAAAGACAGTCTCTTCAATAAGTGGTGCTGGGAAAACTGGACAGCCACATGTAAAAGAATGAAATTAGAATACTCCCTAACACCATACACAAAAATAAACTCAAAATGGATTAGAGACCTAAATATAAGACTGGACACTATAAAACTCTTAGAGGAAAACATAGGAAGAACACTCTTTGACATAAATCACAGCAAGATCTTTTTCGATCCACCTCCTAGAGTAATGGAAATAAAAACAAAAATAAACAAGTGGGACCTAATGAAACTTCAAAGCTTTTGCACAGCAAAGGAAACCATAAACAAGACGAAAAGACAACCCTCAGAATGGGAGAAAATATTTGCAAATGAATCAACGGACAAAGGATTAATCTCCAAAATATATAAACAGCTCATTCAGCTCAATATCAAAGAAACAAACACCCCAATCCAAAAATGGGCAGAAGACCTAAATAGACATTTCTCCAAAGAAGACATACAGACGGCCACGAAGCACATGAAAAGATGCTCAACATCACTAATTATTAGAGAAATGCAAATCAAAACTACAATGAGGTATCACCTCACTCCTGTTAGAATGGGCATCATCAGAAAATCTACAAACAACAAATGCTGGAGAGGGTGTGGAGAAAAGGGAACCCTCTTGCACTGTTGGTGGGAATGTAAATTGATACAGCCACTATGGAGAACAATATGGAGGTTCCTTCAAAAACTAAAAATAGAATTACCATATGACCCAGCAATCCCACTACTGGGCATATACCCAGAGAAAACCGTAATTCAAAAAGACACGTGCACCCGAATGTTCATTGCAGCACTATTTACAATAGCCAGGTCATGGAAGCAACCTAAATGCCCATCAACAGACGAATGGATAAAGAAGTTGTGGTACATATATACGATGGAATATTATTCAGCCATAAAAAGGAACGAAATTGAGTCATTTGTTGAGAAGTGGATGGATCTAGAGACTGTCATACAGAGTGAAGTAAGTCAGAAAGAGAAAAACAAATATCGTATGTTAATGCATGTATGTGGAACGTAGAAAAATGGTACAGATGAGCCAGTTTGCAGGGCAGAAGTTGAGACACAGATGTAGAGAATGGACATATGGACACCAAGGGGGGAAAACTGCGATGAGGTGGGGATGGTGATGTGCTGAATTGGGCGATTGGGATTGACATGTATACACTGATGTGTATAAAACTGATGCCTAATAAGAACCTGCAGTATAAAAAAACAAACAAAACAACTAATACTAAACTTTCATTGGGTTATTTGTATGGAAATATGTTAATATAAATGTTTCAGACATTACATGAAATTTCTAAAAATCTTATATTTGTATTTGTATGGAAATATGTATGGAGATATGTTAATATAAATGTTTCAGACATTACATGAAATTTCTAAAAATCTTATATTTGTATTTGTATGGAAATATGTATGGAAATATGTTAATATAAATGTTTCAGACATTACATGAAATTTCTAAAAATCTTATATTTGTATTTGTATGGAAATATGTATGGAAATATGTTAATATAAATGTTTCAGACATTACATGAAATTTCTAAAAATCTTATATTTGTATTTGTATGGAAATATGTATGGAAATATGTTAATATAAATGTTTCAGACATTACATGAAATTTCTAAAAATCTTATATTTGTATTTGTATGGAAATATGTATGGAAATATGTTAATATAAATGTTTCAGACATTACATGAAATTTCTAAAAATCTTATATTTGTATTTGTATGGAAATATGTATGGAAATATGTTAATATAAATGTTTCAGACATTACATGAAATTTCTAAAAATCTTATATTTGTATTTGTATGGAAATATGTATGGAAATATGTTAATATAAATGTTTCAGACATTACAGGAAACGTCTAAAAATCTTATATGTTCTGGTATAATGTTATAAGTAATAATCCTAGTTATTACTTTAAAATGTATATCTCAGAAATAACTAATTTTATTGTCAACTGCATTATTATGAACTTTCATCAAATCTTTAACCATGGTCATTTTTAAGTCTTTTGTCATTTACAGACAGTTCTGGGTGTACTCTGATGATTTTGCAAATATGTTCCTATAAAAGAGTTTCATCTTCAAGAAATTCATGGAAAAGACTCTGACAAGTACAGGTTTCTGGTAACTGACTGTACTGCTGAACTGAATGAATAAGCATTTTCAGAACTCTAATGAAAAACTGATGAACTCATAAAAGTGCTAACAAAAGATCAAGATGAAAAAAAAGAAATTAATTACATGGGACTGAGTGAACTGATGAGGATGAGTATAATTTTTGTGACTTTCTGTCTGAATTAAAAAAAAAAAAAAATCCCACAAGGACTCAGAGGAAAAGAATATACAAATCAATTTTCACTGCAAAGTAAAGGAGCTGTTACAGTGGAGGATTACTGGACTGAATGTCAATGTTATGACATAGTATAAGTGTGTTTCATGTTTGGTAATTGCAATCATTGTTGCTTTTGTTGTGGTCATCCATGTACAATGCTTGGTGTCAGTCTATCTATCTCTTGTAAAAATAAAATACAGTGTGTGTGTGTGGAAAAAAAAAAAAAAAAAGAAATAATTCAAAAAAAAAAAAAAAAAAAAAAAAAAAAAAAAAAAAAAAAAAAAAAAAAAAAAAAAAAAAAAAAGAATATATAATCATTAAAAGCCATGGGTTCTGAAACAAAACATATGTAAAATATCAGGAATTCAAGTACTTAAAAAAATACCTAATGTATCCAAAATCAAAGCAGTCTGTTGTATCATTAAAATTAAGGCAAAAAGAGCAAAACACTCTTTCTATGTTTCTTAGGGCAGGAGGATTTAATCTTCTATCTCTAGGGAATCTATGTTGGATGATGGACTTCAGGGGATCCCTGAGCCTCATGAATTTGATTACAAAATTTTAGAGGTGGGCATATTCACTTTCTTTTGAGACAAGGGTTTACTATTTCATCAGATTCTCAAAGGTCCATGACATCTCAAAATTAAGATCCACTGCAAAGGAAACTCCATTTGAAAGCTTGAAAATAAAAATTTGGATTATTATTACTAAAGTAATAATTAAATGCTAGAAAATTGAAATACTTATTTTCTTTGGAATATGAGGAAAAAATTACAGATATTGACTAATTTTCTTTCAACCAGGTAAAGAACAGAAAAAGAGAAGTAGAATATTTTCTTTTTAGAAAAGGGTAGTATAGCTACAACTTAGGTGAAAGATTGAGAGACAGAGAGTCAAGGAATACTAAAACCTTCAATAAATTTTCCTAAAGCATATGATATCTTTCATCCAGTATCTCCCAGATTAAACACAATACCCACTTTTGCTAAACTCTAAACTTCTTAAAAATCATCTTCAATTCTCATTCTATTCTCTCTCCTCCATACTCAGAATGTACACCACTATCTGTTCTCTAAAGATCCTTATATTTCTCATGCTTAGATCTCACTTCAAAGAGGCAGAATTTTGTGCACCTCTACTTTGTGATTCAACTAGTTGGGTGTCTCGTCTAAAAGTCTTACCATTCTTTTGCATGTGGATAACCAGCTTTCCCAATACCATTTGTTCAATGTGTACTATTCAACACCATTTCCCCATGTATATTCTTGGCTCCCTTGTTGAATATCAGCTGACTGTATATACATGGGTTTATTTCTGGGCTCTCTATTCTGTTCCATGGGCCTGTATAGCTGTTTTTATGTCAATACCATACTATTTTCAATTACTGCAGCTTTGTAACGTATCTTGAAATCAGGATGTGATACTCCCAACTTTGTTTTTCTTTCTGAGGATTACTTTCGCTATTCACAGTCTTTCATGGCTCCATATGAATTTCAGGATTTTTTTTTTCTTTTTCTGCACAACAGAGAATATATAGCGTATATACACTTAAAAACATATAAAAAGGGTAGGCCTCATTTTAAGTATTCTTACCACACAGAAAAAAATACAGTATGATAAAGGTCATATTGAAGGAGCATGTCCTAAAGGAAACATATGCTGTTCCCCTTTCTAAATCTGGACTTCCTCCAATTGTTCCTGTCTCATTAAAAGCCTCATACAGTTGCATAATCTGGAAATTGAGGATCCATTCTGGACACTTCCCTCTCCCTTATCCTCATATTCTATTTTTCACAAATTCCTGCCAATTTCAAACATCTCTCAAATTTGTCCCCCTTTCTCTATCTCTACTATCTCCATCCTGGTTCAGGCTACCATTATCACTTGCCTAGATGAGAAACAGTCTATCCTGCTAGCTTCATGCCTGTTGCTTTCTTACAAACCTTTCTTTCTTTCTGTGGCAGCCAGAGTTTTTCAGAAACATACATCTCGTCATCACATATCTGTTTAAAACCATTCAGTAGCCTCCAACGGTTCTTGAGATGATGACCAAAATGTTTACCCTGGATGCAAAATCCTGGCCAGTGTTCCTCATATATCTTTTACCATTCTCCTTGCTCTCTACAATCCAGTTTCAATGGTTTCTAGATTTCTCAAAACTGTTAAGTTCTATGTCTCCTCTAGGCCTTTGTACATTTTGTGCTTTGCTTGAGACTTTCCTACAACCACACTACATGCTTTACCTATTCCCACTTCTGCTCTGAGTTACCATTCCCTTCCTTCAAACCTTGGCACATACATCACTTCATGAGGAAGCTTCCACTGGCCCCTTCCAAGGTCAGTAGCACCCCTACTTCCATGCTCAAAGTGTCCTCTATTTTTCTTTTAAAACAGGTAAGACAGTTTGTAGTTGTACATTTGTTTGATTATTTGAGGACTGTCTCCCTCCACCTCCTCCTACTCAGCTATAAGATCCAACATTGTCTGTTTTGCACACCAGTATAATAAAATCACTGTTTTATTCCAAATAAATATTGAATAATGAATGAATGGGTGGTTCTGATCTCTATGAGGAAACTTTATACTATGAGGGTGAGAGCCAAAATGCATAAAGAGGGAGAGTGCAGAAAACCCTACTGGCTACCTCCTTTCCTTTCTTCATGGCTATTTTTATGTATCATCAAAGTAGAACTTTCAGCTCCATTGAACAGATCTATTTGTTTTACCATTAACAAAAGATAAAATTGCCCTTTAAAAACATTTGCCTGGGGATACTGTGTCAGAGTTCCAGCAGAAAACAGGATTCATTTCCAATGGAGAGATTTGTTGAAAAACTTCTCATAGAAGTACGTATGGGCAAATGAAGGAAACAAACAAGGGACGGTGATGCTCCAGAGACCAACATCAGCTGGAGACCATTACCCTTAGTACCAAAGAGAAAAGAGGAGGAAATATGGACCAGGGGCCTCCCAGTGAAAGCTATGGTTAAAGAGGAATGTGGAATCAGCCCTATGTAAATATAGCGCCAAAGCAGGGAAAGTGCAGGGGAAAAAGTACTCTATGCTCTCTCTCTTTCCACCCTTACCTCCCATTGGTTGAACACATTTAGAAGCCAAATGTAAGCAAGCCAGGGATTTATAGTCCCCAGGGGCTGGCTTCTTGTGCAAACAATGCATGACAAACAAGAGCAGAGATTGGATCTGGGGCCGAGAGTGGACATAGGTACATATTTTCTATTTCTGCCACTGGGGAGAAAGTGTCCCCATTAGGAATGGAGACTTTCATTTTACTTCAGGAAAGAGGTGTTTAAAATGTCAAAAGTTATGGGAATTCCCTGGTGGTCCAGTGATTAGGGCTGTGGGCTTCCATTGCAGGGGGCATGGGTTTGATCCCTGGTGGGGGAACTAGGATCCCTTATGCTGTGCAGCCAAAAAATTAAACAAACAAACAAATAAATAAATAAAAGGTCAAAAGTTCTGAAAGCCTAGAGAAATGTGCTTCACAGTATCTGTGTACTAATCAAATCTGTGTCACAAAGGTGGGTTAGCCACATAGGAAGACTTTAATAAAAATTCAAATTCTTTTAAAACAAAGCATTCTTCACCAAAACCGAAAGATTTATCTTAGTGAAAAGAGATAGAAGAATGAATTTAATTTAATCAGCAATGAAGAGCTAAAGGATAGGTAGCAAAGATACAAATATAGTTATGGAATGAATCTAAACACTGGTAGTGCCAACTTGACATTCGTAAGCCTCAGTTTCTGTGGTACGCAGAGAAGTGGCCCCTCAAAGATGTCCAAGTTCAAATCCTTGCAACGTGTAAATATGTTAGGTTACATGGCAAAGGGGAATTAAGTTTGCAGATGGAATTAAATTTGCTAATCAGTTGACCTTAAAATAGGGAGATTGTCTTGGATTATCAATGTGGGCCCAATGTAATTGCAAGGTTTCTTAAAAGTGGAAGGGGGAGGCAGGAAAGGAGGTCAGGATGATGCTGTATAAGAAGGACTTCAAAGCTGCTATTACTGGCTTTGAAAATGGAGGAAGAGATTGACAAGACAAGGAATGTGAGCAGCCTCTAGAAGGTGGAAAAGGAAAGGAAATGGATTCTCTCCTGGAGCCTTTAGAAAGGAATGCCAGCCTGGAGACACCTTGATATAGCCTGATGAAACCCATCAGAAGTATGACCCATAGAACTGTAACATCATAAATTTTTGCTGTTTTAAGCCACTAAGTGTGTGGCAATTTTTTTATAGCACAAACAGAAAGTGAATACAGTGTCCTCATTTGTGGAATGGGGGCTAATAATACTGCTCTTGAGAAGAAATTTAAAATATGACTCAGCTCCTCCTCAAAACAAATATTTTAATGGTAAGAATTGAGGCTTATGAAAAGATGGGTGGCTTCATAAAGACATGTCTTCATTTCTAGAGCAGAGAATTCCTCTAAACGCATAGCTGGCTGAATTACAGAGAAGTCTGTTGAAAAGATTTTTTCCTTGCTTGTGGAGCACAACTGCTCTAAATCAGTCAGCCAGACATGATCCTATTTCTTTTAATTAATTAAGTATGTATTATTACTTATTTATTGTTAGGGACAAGAAAAAAACTGCATATGTTTATAAAATTAATTATAAAATACAAAGTAAAATCTCTAATGTGTTCAATTAGTTAGGGTAGAGTAGCCTGTAGTACCAAATAGGTTTTGAAATCTCATGTTACAGTCCAGGGCAGCTACTCAAGTAGCCAGAATAACTCTCCTCTGGGCTCTGTCCTTCTCTGGTCCACCTTCTTCTATGCCTTGTCACTGTGTCCATCCAGCTAGTGGAAGAGGAAAGAGCTTGGAGCAGCATGCACATGGGGGAGGCTTGTGGGTAGGGTCTAGAAGATGCACCTATCCCTTACCATGTATTAAAACTTAATCACTTAGCTACACTTCACAAGAATGCTTAGAAATGTAGTCTAGCTGCATGTGAGTCCACAAAGAAGAGAGATGGAAATTTATGAATAGCCCGTAGTCTTTACCTCATGCATAATGAAACAGAAGCTAAAAATCTGGCACTGTCTATATAAAAAAAATCATGCGATCATTGGTTCAGCTCTGAGACTTCAACAATAGTTAGTTGAGGTTTCAGTAGTAAAGCCATTGTTTGACTATCAATTATCAGTGGAAACTGGTTGCTTTCCAGTTTCTCTCTAAGGCCCGTCTCATAGTCTTTGAGGATTAAAAGTGGTTATATACATGTCACTTATCATAAAGCTTGGCACACAGTAAACATTCCAATAAGTTAGATCTAATATATTACTGAAATTATTGCCACAGTTAAAATTGTCATTATGTAATTTGTGATAGAAAAGGGAATAAAACTGATAAATTGAGATCAAAAGCAATAACACAATAATAGTAGAGGAGTTTAACAGCCCACTTACATCAATGGACAGATCATCCAGGCAGAATGACAGAAAATCAATAAGGACCAGACAGGACCTGCACACTGGGGGTGGGGGAGCTGAAGCAGAGGAGAGATTCCCTAATTTGGGGAAACACCCTCTCCACAGGGAAATCGATTAGGACAGAAGGGAAGCATTTGAGGCCATTGGAAGAGGGTGAAGCAGCCGATCTGTGGCAGATGGGACAGAGTGGGAAATACACAGATGGTCCATACCTTGGCCCTACGTGCCCTGGACTGGGACGTGTGTTCTCAGGTGTGCAAGAGGGCTGGGAGCTAGTGCGTGGGGCTTGAAGAAGAGGCCCGGAGCGGGGGCTGCTGTTGGGTGTAGGGAGATGGGCTGGGGTAACAGGAGGGAGGAAATCTGCAGCTGGGAGTGCCTGTGGAGGGAGACTGGATTGCCATGCGAGCAGGGCGCTACTGCTGAGTCACACGCAGGGAGAGGAGCCACTCTTGTGGCCTCTCTCTCCTCACATGCTGGCGCGTGCTGACGACAATAAAAGAAGCCCCCTCAGAAAAGGCCCTCACTAGGGCCATACCTCTTGTGCCCATGACCACCAGCTTCCCTGCATTTGGCACCACCGGGACTCCCGTGAACCAAGCAGTCATACCACCTCTGCGCCCGGACCTCACGGGAGCGACCCAAGACCTCCAAGGCAGCCTCAGGACCAGGCTTCTGTGGGTGGATCACATGCAGAGGTGGAGATAAAACCAAAGCTGAACGCCAGAGATGGGGTGACCAAGGAAGAAGATCTAAAATCTTTCCATCAGCTGTACAAGCTGCAGATTAAGTCCCCGCAATCAGCGAGGTAGACCCTGCATCTACGGAATATCGGAGTAGACAATGAGTGTTCCCACAAATGAAAAAGGTCTAGCTCTGGCAGCTGTGGACTTGGGGGCAGCACACGCAGGAATTGGGCCAGATCAGAGTGAGTGGTCCCCACAGGGCCCACAGCAGGTCTAGAGACCAGCGCAGAGGCAGAGGAGAGCCTCTTGCGGAGGCAGAGGTGGGCTGTGGCTCACAGCATGTGCAAGGACACTCACAGCAGAGACCCCAGGGAAACATAATTATTATAATTAATTTTATTATGTTTTGATTCATTCTGTTGTTGGTTCGAGCTTTAGTTTGTTCTTTTTTCTTTCTTTTTTTCTTTTGTTTGTTTGTTGTCATTTTAGTCTTTTTTCTTTATTTAGTATTTTGGGATCTCCATGTTTTATAACATATTTTTATTTTTTATTTTATTTTTTATACATTTTTACTTTTACTTTACTTTTCTGTTGTTCTGCATTCTTTTCCCTTATATTTTATTCCTCTTTTTCAATAATATATTTTTCTTTTCTCTTCTTTTTTTTTTTTTTTTTACTATATTTCCATTTCTACTTTGCTTTTCTGTTGTCCTATGTTTTTTCCCTTTTTATTTTATTTTATTATTATTATTTTTTAAACCATTTTTATTGGTTTCTTCTCTTTCCTTGCTTTATTCTTCAATTGGCACACTGCTTTGGTTTCTTGGGGTTTTTTAAACATCTTTATTGGAGTATAATTGCTTTACAATGGTGTGTTAGTTTCTGCTGTATAACAAAGTGAATCAGCTATATGCATACATATATCTCCATATGCCCTCCCTCTTGTGACTCTCTCCCACACTCCCTATCCCACCCCTCTAGGGGGTCACAAAGTACAGAGCTGATCTCCCTGTGCTATGCAGCTGCTTCCCACTAGCTATCTATTTTACATTTGGTAGTGTATATATGTCAATGCTACCCTCTCACTTTGTCCCACCTTAACCTTCCACCTCCCCGTGTCCTCAAGTCAATTCTCTACATCTCCGTCTTTATTCCTGTCCTGCCCCTAGGTTCATCAGAACCAATTTTTTTTTTAAGATTCCATATATATGTGTTAGCATATGGTATTTGTTTTTCTCTTTCTGACTTACTTCACTCTGTATGACAGACTCTAGGTCCATCCACCTCACTACAAATAACTCAATTTTGTTTCTTTTTATGGCTGAGTAATATTCCATTGTATATATGTGCCACATCTTCTTTATCCATTCATCTGTTGATGGACATTTAGGTTGCTTCCATGTCCTGGCTATTATAAATAGTGCTGCAATGAACATTGTGGTACATGTCTCTTTTTGAATTAAGGTTTTCTGAGGGTATATGCCCAGGAGTGGGATTGCTGGGTCATATGGTAATTCAATTTTTAGTTTTTTAAGGAACCTCCATACTGTTCTCCATAGTGGCTGTATCAATTTACATTCCCACCAATAGGGCAAGAGGCTTCCCTTTTCTGCACACCCTCTCAGCAGCTGGCAAAGGGGAAGGGATCTCACGACTGAAGGGGGAATTGGGGGACCACTGGGAGGACAGAGGATCAAAAGGGAGTGTGGCCAGGTTTTCCCCTGCCCTCTTGGGTCCCCAGGAGCCTGCTGAAATCCTGGGCCTGATCCTCTGCCCACTGAGGCCCCCTCCAGCTGTGTGTGTCCTGAGGGAGTGGGAGGGAGGGAAGGGAGAGCAAAAGTAAAGGCCGGACCTCCAGGACCAGCACCCCTGAGGGTTGGCTGGGGGAGGGGAGGAGTTCCTACACCCAGCAGAACCTACCCACGGTTAGGGGTCCAGCAGGGATGGGGGAGACCCTGAGGGAGATGGTGGGGAAGGGGTGCAGAGGAACGGAAGGGAACACAGCCAGTGTTTTCCCTGTCCACTTAGGCATCAGGGAGCCAGTTGGGCTCCCAGGCCTAATCCTCTGCCCTCAGAGCCTCCCTCCTGCCACGCAGAGCCCAAGCCCCACCCCTACACCACCACCCAGGGCCCTACCTCTACACTCGGAGACCCCCTCCAATGCGCTGGGCCTAAACCCCACCCACACACCCTCACCCAGGGCCTTACCTCCAAACTCCAGAACTCCACACTCCAGAGGCCCATCTTTGGATGTGTTGCCTCTCCCCTCCTGGGCAGGTCCTAAGCAGAGGCCCAACTCCACACTTTAACATTGCCCTGCCTAGGCCCTGACCCCAAGGCCTTTTCTGGCTGTGTGGGTCCTGAGCCGTGGCCCTGCCCCACGCTCTAACGTCACCCCCCCACCCACCTAGGTCATGCAACACCCTAAAGCCTGCCCCTGCCTAAGTTCCAACCCCCCCTAAACTCCGGCCCCATAACCAAGGCTTTTTTTTTTTTTCTTTTTTCCTCTTTTAGATTGGGATTCTGTTTTACCTTGTTGATTCATTGTTGTTGATTCATTTATATTTTTATTTTTCCTAATAAATCTTTTATTTTTCTAATTTTATTTTATTCTTTATACTTTGTTATTGTTCTCTCCTTTTGGCTTGTTCCCCCCACACCTCTCCCCCTTTTTTTTCTTTTTTCTGTTGTGGTTTTATTTTACCTTGTTGCAGTTGTTTCAATTATATTTTTATTTTTCCTAATATATTTTTTATCTTTCTAATTTTATTTTGTTTTTTATTCTTTGATATTGTACTGCTCCTTTTTTTCTTTCTTTCTTTATTTTTTTTTTTTTGTTGCACCATGCAGCTTGCGGGATCTTGGTTCCCAGGCTGGAGGTCAGGCCCGAGCTCCTGTGGTGGGAGCTCTGAGTCTAAACCACTGGACTAACAGAGAACCTCACACCACAGGGAATATTAATTGGAGTGATGCTTCCCAGTGGTCCTAAACTCAGCACCAAGACCCAGCTCTATCCAACTGTCTGCAAACTCCAGTGCTGGACGCCTCAGGCCAAACAACTAGTAAGACAGGGATATAGCACAACCCATCAAAAGAATAAAAAATGAAATGACAAAAAAATATGTTGATGAAGGAGCAAAGTAAAAACCTACAAGACCAAAAAAATGAAGATGAAATAGGCAAGCTACCTGAAAAAGAATTCAGAGTAATGATAGTAAAGATGATCCAAAATCTCGGAAACAGAATGGAGAAAATACAAGAAACATTTAACAAAGATCTAGAAGAACTAAAGAGCCAACAAACAGTGATGAACAACACAATAACTGAAACTAAAAATACTCTAGAAGGCATCAATAGCAGAATAACTGAGACAGAAGAACGGATAAGTGAGGATAAAATGGTGGAAATAACTGCCAGGGAGCAGAATAAAGAAAAAAGAATGAAAGGAATGGAGGACAGTCTCAGGGACATCTGGGACAACATTAGATGCACCACCATTCGAATCATAGGCATCCCAGAAGAGGAAGAAAAAAAGAAAGGGTCTGAGAAAATATTTGAAGAGATTATAGTCAAAAACTTCCCTAACATGGTAAAGGAAATAGTCAATCAAGTCCAGGAAGCACAGAGAGTCCCATACAGGATAAACCCAAAGAGAAACAGGCCAAGACACATATTAATCAAACTATCAAAAATTAAATACAAAGAAAAAATATTAAAAGCAACAAGGGAAAAGCAACAAATAACATACAAGGGAATCCCTATAAGGTTAACAGCTGGTCTTTCATCAGAAAATCTACAGGCCAGAAGGGAGTGGCAAGATATATTTAAAGTGATGAAAGGGAAAAACCTACAACCAATATTACACTACCCAGCAAGGATCTCATTCAGATTCAACGGAGAAATCAACAGCTTTACAGACAAGCAAAAATTAAGAGAATTCAGCACCACCAAACCAGCTTTACAACAAATGCTAAAGGAACTTCTCTTGGCAGGAAACACAAGAGAAGGAAAAGACTTACAAAAACAAACCCAAAACAATTAAGAAAATGGTAATAGGAACATACTTATCAATAATTACCTTAAGTGTAAACGGATTAAATGCCCTAACCAAAAGACACAGACTGGCTGAATGGATAGAAAAACAAGACCCGTACATGCTGTCTACAAGAGACCCACTTCAGACCTAGGGACACATAATGACTGGAAGTGAGGGGATGGAAAAAGATATTCTATGCAATTGGAAATCAAAAGAAAGTTGGAGTAGCAATTCTCATATGAGACAAAACAGACTTTAAAATAAAGACTATTATAAGAGACAAGGAAGGACACTATACAATGATCAAGAGATCAATCCAAGAAGAAGATGTAACAATTGTAAATATCTATGCACCCAACATAGGAGCACCTCAATACATAAAGCAAATGCTAACAGCCATAAACGGGGAAATCAACAGTAACACAATAATAGTGGGTGACTTTAACACCCCACTTACACCAATGGAGAGATCATCCAAACAGAAAATAAATAAGGAAACACAAGCTTTAAATAACACATTAGACCAGGTGGACATAATTGATATTTGTAGGACATTCCATCTGAAAACAACAGAATACACTTTCTTCTCAATTGCTCATGGCACATTCTCCAGGATAGATCACATCATCTAGGGTCACAAATCAAGCCTCAGTAAATTTAAGAAAATTGAAATCGTATAAAGCATCTTTTGTGACCACAATGCTATGAAACTAGATATCAATTTCAGGAAAAAAACTGGAAAAATACAAACACAAGGAGGCTAAACAATATGCTACTAAACAACCAAGAGATCACTGAAGAATCAAAGAGGAAATCAAAAAACACCTAGATACAAATGACAATGAAAAAATGACAACCCCAAACCTATGGGATGCAGCAAAAGCAGTTCTAAGAGGGATGTTTATAGCAATAGAATCCTACCACAAGAAAGAAGAAAAATCTCAAATAAACAACTTAACCCTACACCTAAAGCAATTAGAGAAAGAAGACCAAAGTGAGGAGAAGGAAAGAAATCATAAAGATCAGATTAGAAATAAATGAAAAAGAAATGAAGGAAACAATAGCAAAGATCAATAAAACTAGAAGCTTGTTCTTTGAGAACATAAACAATATTGATAAACCATTAGCCAGACTCCTTAGGAAAAAAAGGGAGAAGACCCAAATTAACAGAATTAGAAATGAAAAAGGAGAAGTAATAACTGACACCGCAGAAATACAAAGGATCATGAAAGACCACTACAAGCAACTATATGCCAATAAAATGGACAACCTGGAAGAAATGGACAAATTCTTAGAAAAGCACAACCTTCTGAGATTGAAACAGGAAGAAATAGAAAATATAAACAGACCAATCACAAGCACTGAAATTGAAACTGTGATTAAAAGTCTTCCAACAAACAAAAGCCCAGGACCAGTCGGCTTCACAGGCAAATTCTATCAAACATTTAGAGAAGAGCTAACACCTATCCTTCTCAAACTCTTCCAAAATATAGCAGAGGGAGGAACACTCCCAAACTCATTCTACGAGGCCACCATCACCCTGATACCAAAACCAGGCAAAGATGTCACAAAAAAAGAAAACTACAGGCCAATATCACTAATGAACATAGATGCAAAAATCATCAACAAAATACTAGCAAACAGAATCCAAAAGCACTTTAAAAGGATCATACACCATGAACAAGTGGGGTTTATCCCAGGAATGCAAAGATTCTTCAATATACGCAAGTCAATCAATGTGATGCACTGTATTAAGAAACTGAAGGATAAAAACCATGTGATTATCTCAGTAGATGCAGAAAAAACTTTTGACAAAATTCAACACCAATTTATGATAAAAACTCTCCAGAAAGTAGGCATAGAGAGAACTTACCTCAACATAATAAAGGCCATATATGACAAACCCACAGCCAACATCGTTCTCAATGGTGAAAAACTGAAACCATTTCATCTAACATCAGGAAAAGACAAGGGTGCTCACTCTCACCACTATTATTCAACATAGTTTTGGAAGTTTTAGCCACAGCAATCAAAGAAGAAAAAGAAATAAAAGGAATCCAAACTGGAAAAGAAGTAAAGATGTCACTGTTTGCAGATAACATGATACTATACATAGAGAATCTGAAAGATGCTACCAGAAAACTACCAGAGTTAATCAATGAATTTGGTAAAGTAGCAGGATACAAAATTAATGCACATCAGTCTCTTACATTCCTATACACTAATGATGAAAAATAAGAAAGAGAAATTAAGGAAACACTCCCATTCACCACTGCAACAAAAAGAATCAAATACCTAGGAATAAACCTACCTAAGGAGGCAAAAGACCTGTGTGCAGAAAACTATAACACACTGATGAAAGAATTAAAGGTGATACAAACAGATGGAGAGATATACCACGTTCTTGGATTGGAAGAATCAACATTGTGAAAATGACTATACTACCCAAAGCAATCTGCAGACCCAATGCAATCCCTATCAAATTACCAGTGGCATTTTTCACAGAACTAGAACAAAAAATTTCACAATTTGTATGGAAACACAAAACACCCCGAATAGCCAAAGCAATCTTGAGAAAGAAAAACGGAGCTGGAGGAATCAGAATCCCTGACTTCAGACTATACTACAAAGCTACAGTAATCAAGAGAGTATGGTACTGGCACAAAAACAGATCTATAGATCAACGGAACAGGATAGAAAGCCCAGAGATAAACCCACACACATATGGTCACCTTATCTTTGATAAAGGAGGCAAGAATATACAGTGGAGAAAAGACAGCCTCTTCAATAAGTGGTACTGGGAAAACTGGACAGCTACAGGTAAAAGAATGAAATTGGAACACTTCCTAACACCATACACAAAAATAAACTCAAAATGGATTAAAGACCTAAATGTAAGTCCAGACACTATAAAACTTTTAGAGGAAAACATAGTAGAAACACTCTATGACATAAATCACAGCAAGATCCTCTTTGACTCACCTCCTAGAGAAATGGAAATTAAAAAAAAAATAAACAAATGGGACCTAATGAAACTTAAAAGCTTTTGCAAAGCAAAGGAAACTACAAACAAAGGAAAAGACAATCCTCAGAATTAGAGAAAATATTTGCAAATGAAGCAACTGACAAAGGATTAATCTCTAAAATTTACAAGCAGCTCATGCAGCTCAATATCAAAAATCAAACAACCCAATCCAAAAATGGGCAGAAGACCTAAATAGACATTTCTCTAAAGAAGATATACAGATTGCCAACAAACACATGGAAGGATGCTCAACATCACTAATCAGTTGAGAAACGCAAATCAGAACTACAATGAGGTATCACCTCACACTGGTCAGAATGGCCATCATCAAAAATATACAAACAATAAATGCTGGAGAGGGTGTGGAGAAAAGGGAACCCTCTTGCACTATTGATGGGAATGTAAATTGAAACAACCACTATGGAGATCAGTATGGAGGTTCCTTAAAAATCTAAGAATAGAACTACCATATGACCCAGCAATCCCACTACTGGGCATATATCCTGAGAAAACCATAATTCAAAGAGATACATGTACCACAATATTCATTGCAGCACTATTTACAATTGCCAGGACATGGAAGCAACCTAAATGTCCAATGACAGATGAATGGGTAAAGAAAATGTGGCACATATATACAATGGAATATTACCCAGCCATAAAAAGGAAAAATAATTGAGTTATTTGTAGTGAGGTGGATGGACCTAGAGTCTGTCATACAGAGTGAAGTAAGTCAGAAAGAGAAAACCAAATACCATATGCCAATGCACATATATGGAATCTAAAAATACGGTGTTGCTGAACCTAGTGGCATAGCAGGAATAAAGATGCAGACGCAGAGAATGGACTTGAGGACATGGTGGGGAAGAGGCAGCTGGGACGAAGTGAGAGAATAGCATTGACATATATACACTACCAAATGTAAAGTGGATATCTAGTGGGAAGCTGCTGCGTAGCACAGGGAGATCAACTTGATGCTTTTAACGACCTAGAGGGGTGGGATAGGGAGGATGGGAGGGAAGCTCAAGAGCGAGGGGATATGGGGATATATGTATACTTATAGCTGGTTCACTTTGTTGTGAAAGAGAAACTAACACAACACTGTAAAGCAATTATACTCCAATAAAGGTATTAAAAATTTTTTTAATAAAATAAAATCTATGGGATGCAATAAAAGCATTTCTAAGAGGGAAATTTATAGCAATCCAAGCCTACCTCAAGAGATAAGGACAATCTCAAATAAACAACCTAAATTTACACTTAAAGAAACTAGAAGAAGAAAAAACAAAACCCAAAGTCAGTACAAGGAAAGAAATCTTAATGACCAGAGCAGAAATAAATAAAATAGAGATAAAAAGCACTAGAAATGATTAATGAAACTAAGAGCTGGATCTTTTAAAAGATAAATAAAATTGATAAACCCTTAGTCAGACTCATCAAGAAAAAGAAAGAGAGGGCCCAAATCAATAAATCAGAAATGAAAAAGGGGTAGTTACAAGCAACACATAGAAATACAAAGGATCGTAAGAGATTACTATGAACAATTATACACCAATAAAATGGACAACCTAGAAGAAACAGACAAATTCCTAGAAATGTTCCATCTCCTAAGCCTGATCCAGGAAGAAAAAGAAAATATGAATAGACCAATTACCAGTAATGAAATCGAGTCATTAATAAAAGAATTCCCAAAAAACAAAAGTCCAGGGCCAGATGGCTTCACATGTAAATTCTACCAAATATTTTGGGAAGAGTTAACACCTATCCTTCTCAAACGATACCAAAAAATTGCAGAGGAAGGAATTCTTCTGAATTTATTCTACAATGCCAACATCTTCCTGACAACAAAACCAGACAAAGATATCATGAAAAAAGAAAATTACAGGCCAATATCACTGATGAACATAGATACAAAAATCCTCAACAAAATATTATCAAACCGAATTCAACAATACTTTAATAGGACCATACACCATGATCACATGGGATTTATCCCTGGGATGCAAGTGTGATGCAATACCCATAAATTGATCAATGTGATATACCATATTAACAAACTGAAGAATGAAAATCATATGATCATCTCACTAGATGCAAAAAAAGCTTTTGACAACATTCAACATCCATTTATGATAAAAACTCTCAACAAAGTGGGTATAGAGGGAACATAACTCAGTATAATGAAGGCCATATATAACAAGCCCTCTGCTAATATCATACTCAACAGTGAAAAGCTGAAAACATTTCCTCTAATGCCAGGAACAAGGCAAGGATGCTCCCTCTCGCCACTTTTATTCAACATAGTATTGGAAGTCCTTGCCACAGCAATCAGATAAGAAAAACAAATAAAAGGGATCCAAATTGGAAAGAAAGAAGTAAAACTGTCTCTGTTTGCAGATGACGTGGTATGATACATAGAATCCTCAAGATGCAACCAAAAAACTACTAGAGCTCATCAATGAATTCAGTAAATTTGCAGGATATAAAATTAATATACAGATATATGTTGTATTTCTACACACTAACAATGAACTATCAGAGAAATTAAGAAAACTATCCCATTTATAATTCCATCAAAAAAAAAAAAAAAAACCTAGGAAGAAATCTAACTAAGTGGGTAAAGGAACTGTACTTGGAAAACTATAAGACACTGATGAAAGAAATTGAAGATGACACAAACAGATGGAAATATATACCGTGTCCATGGTTTGGAAGAATTAATATTGTTTAAATGGCCATACTTTCCAAGGCAGTCTACAGATTCAATGCAATTCCTATCAAAACACCAATGACATTTTTCACAGAACTAGAACAAATAATTCTAAAATGTGTATGGAAATACAAAAGACCCCAAATAGCCAAAATAATCTTGAGAAAGAACAAACCTGGAGATATCATGCTCCCTGATTTCATGCTATACTACAAAGCTACAATAATCAAAACAGTATGGTATTGGCACAAAAACAGACACATAAATCAGTGGAACAGAATAGAGAGCCCAGAAATGAACCCATATTTACATGGGCAATTAATCTATGACAAAGGAGTCAAGAATAAACAATGGGGAAAAGACAGCTTCTTCAATAAATGGTGTTGGGGAAACTGGACAGCTGCATGCAAAAGAATCAAACTGGACTACTCTCTCATACCATGCACAAAAATAAATGCAAAATGGATTAAAAGCTTAAACATAAGACCTGAAACCATAAAACTTCTAGAAGAAAACATAGGGCAGTACTCTCATTTGTCTTAGTAATATTTTTTTTGGATACTCTCTTCAGGCAAGGGCAACAAAAGCAAAAATAAACAAATGGACTACATCAAACTAAAAGCTTTTGCACAGTGACAGAAACTAGCAACAAAATGAAAAACCAACCTACTGAATGGGAAAAGATATTTGCAAACAATATATCTAATAAGGGGTTAATATCCAAAACATATAAAGAACTCATACAATTCAACATCAAAAAAAAATTTTTTAATGGCCAGAAGATCCGAATAGACATTTTTCCAAAGAAGACATACAGATGGCCAACAGGCATATGAAAAAATGCTCAACATCACTAATCATCAGGGAAATTCAAATCAAAGCCATGGTGAGAAAAGCCACCTCACACCTGTCAGAATGGCTTTTATCAAAAAAACAACAAAACACAAGTGTTGCCGAGGATGTGTAGAAAAGGGAAACCTCATGCTCTGTTGGTGAGAATGTAAATTGGTGCAGCCACTGTGGAAAACAGGAAGGAGATTCCTCAAAAAATTAAAAAGAGAACTACCAAATGATCCAGTAATTTCACTCCTGGGGATTTATCTGAAGAAAATAAAAACACTAATTAGAAAAGATACATGCACCCCAATATTCTTTGATGCATTATTTACAATAGGCAAGATATGGAAGCAACCCATGTGCCCATCAATAGGTGACTGGATAAAGAAGATAAGGTATATATATGCACATACTCAATGGAATATTACTCAGCCATAGAAAAGAATGAAATCTTGATATTTGTGACAATATGGATGGACCTAGAGGATATTATGCTAAGTGAAATAAGTTGAACAGAAAAAGACAAATACTGTATGTGTGGAATTTAAAAAAACCCAAATGAACAAACAGCTAAACAAAAACAGATTCATAGATACAGAGAATAAACAGGTGGTTGCCAGAGGGGAGGGGGTTAGGGAGATGAGAGGAGAGAAATAGGCCAGGGAGATTAAGAGGTACAAAATTCTAGGTGCCAAATAATGAGTCACAGTTATGAAATGTACAGTGTGGGGAATATAATCAATAACTATGCAATGTTTTTGTATGGTGACATATCGTAACTAGACCTAATCATTATGCTCATTTTAAAATGTATAGACATACCAAATCACTAAGTTTTATTACAGGAACTAACATAGCATTGTAGGTCAATTATACTTCAAAAACAAACAAACCAACTAACTCATAGAAAAAAAAGATCAGATTTGTCGTTACCACAGGGGGGTGGGGTAATTTGAGGAAGGCTGTCAAAAGATTAAAAATTACAGTTATAAAATAAATCAGCGGGCTTCCCTGGTGGCGCAGTGGTTGAGAATCTGCCTGCCAATGCAGGGGACACGGGTTCGAGCCCTGGTCTGGGAGGATCCCACATGCCGCGGAGCAACTAGGCCCGTGAGCCACAACTACTGAGCCTGCGCGTCTGGAGCCTGTGCTCCGCAACAAGAGAGGCCGCGATAGTGAGAGGCCCGCGCACCGCGATGAAGAGTGGCCCCCCGCTTGCTGCAGCTAGAGGAAGCCCTCGCACAGAAACGAAGACCCAACACAGCCCCCCCAAATAATAAATAAATAAATAAATAATAATTTTAAAAATAAATAAATAAATAAATAAATCAGCACTTGGGATGTAATGTTCAACATGATAAATATAATTAACACTGCTGTATTCTATATATGAAAGTCGTTAAGAGCGTGAAACCTAAGAGTTCTCATCACAAGGGAAAAAAATGTTTTTTTCTTTTCTTTTATATCTATATGAGATGCTGGATGCTCCGTAAACTTATTGTGGTAATTGTTCTATGATGTACGTAAGTCAAATCCTTATGCTATACCCTTCAAACTTCTCCAGTGCTGTATGTCAATTATATCTCAATAAAACTGGAAGGAAAACAAATAAAATAAAATTGCTTTGTAGTTAAAAAAAAGTAATATTTTAAAAATGTTTTTAAAAATTTTATCCGTATTAGTTGTTTTAAAAAACAACTAATAAGGATAAAAAGAAACTGCCCCAATAACATCTGATTAGTAATAAGGCTGGGAATGAGAAGCTAAACCAGCCTGAACCAGAGCATTGTCCCTCCCCAGGTTTTCTAATTATATCTTATGGGGAAAGTTCCCTGTCCTCTCTGGTCATGGAACCTTAAGGGTGTGACCCCCCAAAGTCACTGCAACCATGTCCTTTCTCCAGGGAGAAAGCTTGAAAGAAGAAGGCCAACATCCAGAAAAAAAGCAAAAAAAAAAAGAGAGATACTACAGGAGAATCTTCATTTTTAGTTCCCATTGACTCTGCAGCCATCCTGTTTGTTTTAGTTATTTTCATTTCGGGAGATACTTCAGCGTCTTTCCAATAAATCAACCTTTGCACCTTAACTAGTTCAAGCTGTTTTGTTACTTACAACTAAAAAATCCAAACTAATACAATATGTGTTGTAGATGCAAGTTTTTTTTGAGGTCTTGATAAAAATCTTAAAAGAAATACTACAAATCTTTGCTACACAAGGATGAAGACCTACTCTCCTGAAAGAGGGGTAAATGTGAGAGCAATACTAAGTGCATCTATAGAGAAGAGAATTACTTACAAAGAAAGGAACCAGAAAATTGAAAATTGCCTCAGGACAATTCTAAACTACTGGCTCACTTATCAGTGTTCAGCTAGCTCTTGATTCTTCATGCTAATGATGTGGAGGCAATGCAGAGAAAAATCTCATTTTAGCTCTTGGTTTCTGTTATACTTTATGAGAATTCCTAATAAGCAGCAGAATTGACTTCATTACCCCCTCCCCCCCACTTTCCACTGGATCTTTGAAAGTATTGGTTAATTACTAGAATGTGAAAGGACACGAAGCAGAAGAGAAAAAGGAAAAGAATGGATAATCCTCAATTTGGAAAATTCATCCCAGGTCACTGAGCGGTGACTTGATAATGGATAGAGGGAATTATTGTCTCATGAGGTAGTAGAATGGAGAGAAAAAAGGAAAAGCCGAAGTTGAAACCAACATCTTGGCCATAATCAGGTGTAGGGAAAGAAAAAAAATTTCCTCGACCTTCTTAGAGTCTCTGGCTGGATCTGAAAATTAAACTGACAAAGACAGATTAACAGGAGAAAAGCATAACGTAGGAGACTTCATAGGAAATGAAGACCCACAAAAGCAGTTAGGCATGAGCGTTTATGCTAGGTTTGATGAAGAATGGACAGCGATAAAAGAAACTTTCACATACTGAGGTATGGGGGAGTCATTCTGGCTTATACCTGAGCTAACTTGAATTTTATGCTAACTAACATAGCCTGTTTGTGGCCTATCAAACATACATTGTACATGTGCTTTAATTATTAGAGGAAAGAACACATGACCAAAAGTAAAGATGGTCCATATTAAAAATAAAGATTAAATGTCTCTCTTCCTGAGACGCCAATACTTGTACTCCTTTGATTCCCTTCCCAGGTGTCAAGGCCATGTTGACTTGCTGTGTACGTGCTGGACTGTTCCTTTTTTTTTTTGAAAGCTTGAAGAAACATAACCCTGACGTGTTTAACGTTCTTTGACCAGATAAAAAAACTGTGCTGAAAACCCTGCTTCTCCGGAGAAGTTTCTCAGAGTAATCTGGGAAGCAGGCTTCCAGGCTAGTCCTCAGTTTGCTCAAATAAAACTCTTTTCTATTCTTATTAGTGACTGTTCATTGATTATTTTCATCAGCAACAGTTGTGGAGGAATATGATAGGTTAAAGAGTATAAGGTAAATATAAAAAACTGGAGACATTTAGCAAGGCCTGTTTGTTCACATTCTTCTCAGATTCCAGTTTTTGGAGATAAGGATGCTCCTCCTTTCCTCCGGGGATAGGAAGGGCACCTCTCACCTGAGGTTTTTATGACCCCATTTCAGGGGAGAAGTAGTGAGGAAGGTCACATTGACTTTCCTGCTTCTGCTGTTTTCTCAAACTCCTTCATTTTAAAATCTTCAATATGCCAAGGTTCCATGTTTTGGGGTAGCATGTCCAGAGCCCCATGTCAGGTAGTGGAACATGTACATAATTAAAATAACAACAATGAAGAACATTCTAGAACATACTAAAATTATATTGGTGGTCTCTATAAGTGAAAAATGGTACCACATTTTTAAATGTAACCCAGTTATAGAGACCACGAACAAGATCATTTGTTGCCAGCAAAAGTCTTTTTGAAGCTGACTTCAGAATAAAGCTTCTTCTTCCATCACAGTTTACAAATATGTCATGATTGGGGAGGTTGTTGCCCTGTGCTGGTCTTCTATTTGAAGTATAGATCTGTGTGCCCAGAGACAGAATTGTAAAGGTGGGTGCAGTAGTCAGTACACGTGCTCAGGGCCTGATTAATCATTAGGTCAGGTGACCCACATCAAATTAACGTGCATCTATCCACCGACCTTTTCTTCTGTGATAATATTCAGTTGTGTAAATGACAATAAATCCCCCACCATGTTTTTCAATGTGTCAGAAATATATTTCAGTGTTTATTTTAGGTTTTGGCTGTTTCAAGGGAAGGAAGCAATTGATATTTATAGCAAGTTATTAGATTCTGAAGTTAATAGTTTGTATTAAATTCCGAATTAAAATGACTCACTGAAATAGGACTTTAAGATTTTTTTTTTTTTTAGATATTCGCCATGTATTTCTTCTTTTTTTTTTAAATTATTATTATTTATTTATTATTTATTTTTGGCTGTGTTGGGTCTTTGTTTCTGGGCGAGGGCTTTCTCTAGTCGCGGCAAGCGGGGACCACTCTTCATCGCGATGCGCAGGCTTCTCACTATCGCGGCCTCTCTTGTTGCGGAGCACAAGCTCCAGACGCGCAGGCTCAGTAGTTGTGGCTCACGGGCCTAGTTGCTCCGCAGCATGTGGGATCTTCCCAGACCAGGGCTCGAACCCGTGTGCCCTGCATTGGCAAGCGGATTCTCAACCCCTGCTCCACCAGGGAAGCCCCTTTAAGATTTTTTTAAAACTGTTAATGAGATTAGAAAAAACCAAACAGTAAACGATGTTACACTTTTCTGTCTTCTAAATTTTGAACACTTGTATTTACCTTTGAGGCAGGTCACACATTTACTTTGGGGGGAAAAAGAATCACACACAACCATAAGCTTTTTAGTGATGAAATTGTGAAACTAGATCCCTCACAGTATCCTGAAGACAGGGAAATGACTTGAATGTAGATGTTTCTGGTCTAAGTCATTTGTTCTGTTTCGAAATGTAAACTGAGTACGTGGCCTCTGTCGATTTAGTTGTCTCTGGGAGACATTTTCATTTTTAAAATCTTCCCAGTGCTATAGCTTATTGCTTAGTCTCAGAGAACTGTGGGTGTTCTCCTTCAGGCAACTGTTTACAGGAAATCTGTAACTGAGGTCATGGGGAATACTTGAAACAGCAGCGGGCGGACAGCTCACTCCAGAGGACACCCTGACAGAAGAACTTGATGCTTCGTTTGCGGCTTATCTAAGACTGAATAACTTGGCTATAGGACAGTGCTCTGTTTTGTTCTTTTGAGTCATAGGACCACACCCTTGTGGCTGGGTTTCCTTAATAATTCCTTAATTAATGTTCTCACTGTCCTTCACACAGAGAAAGGTTAGCATGGGGACAGGAAATGAGGCAAGACTTAGTGTGAAATGGTATCTGAGAAAAACATTTCTCACTGGGGCCTATTGGCAGTTTTGTCCAGATTACTGAAGTGTGGAAGGAAGTCTTACGGCTTACGAGTTCAGAACAAAACCTTGGAGTCAAAAGAATCTTGACCTGCTACTTGAGAACACGTTGCTGAACTGGGCTGCTCTGATGTCCGTGCATCAGAGCTGGTCCAAGAAGTGTGTGTTCTCAGTCAGTTTTGAGAAAGTACAGAAACACAGAATCTGTAAACTTTACAGCAGATTGATAGAGAAATTTTATGTCTGTTCAGTATAATAATAAATAAATTGGGGCTTGTATTTTTATAGCATTTTTCATTTCATGTTTTTATTTACTTTTATATTTTAAATTTTTTTGGTTAATGGTGGGCTGAAAATAAAAATAAAATGGTTCTTTACCACAGATAGCTTGAGAGCACTTGCATTAAACAATTTATTGAATTTTCTTATTGGAGAAATATCACAAATTTATTGTAAATAATAAGTGAGATAATGTTAGTAGCCATTGGACACTTAGTAGCCATTCAGCAGACATGAGCTAATTTTATTTTTTTTTACTTTTTAAAAAATTTTTATTGGAGTATAGTTGAGCTAATTTTAACATATGTTGCTATTTAAGCCAGGACTTAAAGAATGAGGAGGAATTCACTAGGTGAAGGAGTTCAAGGTGAAGGTTAGTGACTGGGGCCAGGATATAGAAAAATATGAATTTATGAAAGGGTATGTCAATCCGGCTGAAAATTTGGAAGTGTAGGTCAAATCCCTAAAAACTAAAGTACCGTTGACCCTTGAACAACAGGGGTTTGAAATGTGCAGGCCCACTCATACACAGATATTTTTCAATAATAAATACCTCAGTGCTACACAATTCATGGTTGGTTTAATCCTCGGATACAGAGGAACTTCCGATACAAAGGGCCGACTGTAAATTATACTTGAATTTTCCACTGCATGGAGGGTCAGCACCCCATATTGCTTTGTGTCTATTATGTGTCCTGGGGGCTGATGAATAGTCTTGATCAATAGCTAGGCCTATTCTCCTTAAAAATTGTTTTTAAGGTCTTCAAAATTCCAATATTTATGACTCTATTATTTGTCCTAATTTTAGTTCTGGAAATACAGCCACTCGATACATGGGTGGTGATTGACATTCTCACATTGGTGAGATTCAAAATTATGAAATATGGGCATAGGAGTTTATTTTTGTATGGTGCTACATGTATCTAAATGCAAAACCAAATTTGTTTAAAGCTTATAAAGGAAATATATAGGCATTTCAGAAGATTAAATTTTTATAAATACTCTGAGACTTTTCACATAATCAATGCTCTTAATTACAAATACTCCTAAATTTTGGACCCTTGTATAACCTCTGCATGGAAGAACTTTGTTATTCATTGCATTAAGTGAGAATGTACCCTTGAAAGTATAATAATAAATCTATGTCTTTATAGATATCCCTTAATTACTTTTGAAGCATTCGGAATTATTGAGGTGCAAATGCAGATGCTCCCATGTTTTAGGAAGTGGCTAAATAACATTTTACTTTTCATTATTTATGTGTCACAACACACCTATGATGGAGAAAATACGCTATAGTTCTCTGCATTCATAATACCGTTGAATTAGTACAAACAGTAATGACTTAATTGCAGAAACTGCATTAAAACGTTTAATTCTTTATTCTCACGTATCTTCCCTTTTCCTGCTGAGACAGCTTGCCTACAATTTCTGAAGACAGGTTTTCTTTGTTATTTGCATTTTCCCCCTTTTACTTTAGACTTTCTTTCCTTTGAAACACATTCTCATCTCATTTTTAACTAAAAACAAATGAGTCTCTCATTCTTGTTAATGAGTTACGGTTTCTGGCTTTAATGTTAGAAAATGATCTTTCTTAAGAAAAATTCTAACAGCAGCACAAAGGACCTATTAGCAGTTGTTGGGGGTATGGTCCCCTTCCATGACTGTCACGGTTGTGTTGTCTGATGTGGAATTGGCATTGTTTTCCTGACAAAATGCATATTACAGATGGGGGACAGCCAAATCTTGTTGAAATGGGCAATTGTAAGATGGATGGAGCCCTGAAAAGCCCTCAGCCAGTGCAGTGAACTGGTTATATTATTTTATTGGGGAGAAAAAAAAAAGATTGTGATTTGGGCCCTGAATGACTTGAATGATAAATCAGAAGCTTCCTCTCATCTGTACACTACATTTGTTAGGGAGATTTTGCTGGACAGAAAATTGCAAATTGTCTGCTGAATTAAAGGATATGAAAATTAAAGTGGCCAATTAAATGCAAATCATCACTGTTCTTAGGACATGTACTGACTGACCTCATAGGTAAGTCATGCTTTGATGATTACGCAGCATTTCTCTTCTAATTCTGAATGGAATTCAAACAGACATCATAAACAATGATTTGTGCGGTGAGCCGGGCAGCTCCCTGCTGGCCCTTACATTTGCTGTTCCCCTGTTTGAAAACAAACTTGTTTGCAATTTTGCCTGGCCAGCTCCTTTTCAATATTCTAGTTTCAGCCCAAATATCTCCTTCTTGAAAAGGACTTTCCTCTCCACCTTATCTAAAATAGTATCTCCTGTCTATCATGCTATGCTTTTATTTGTCATAACTCCTACCACCATGTGATACTATCTCATTTATAAATTTGATTGCTTGCTATTGTTTGTCTCTCTAGAACATATATGTATGGGAGGAAGGACCATATTTGCATTTTCACTGTCTCCAATCCCTGGTCCCGTAGGTGCTCAATAAATATGTGTAACCCAGTGAAACAAAATTTTTAAATGGGGTGTGTGTGATATCTCTTTAAAACACAAACTACCCCGTGTTATTTTTAACCAAGCACAAGAAAAGCCATTGATTATATTATAAAACTTTTTCGGGCTTCCCTGGTGGCGCAGTGGTTGAGAGTCTGCCTGCTAATGCAGGGGACGCGGGTTCGAGCCCTGGTCTGGGAGGATCCCACATGCCGCGGAGCGGCTGGGCCCGTGAGCCACAATTGCTGAGCCTGCGCGTCTGGAGCCTGTGCCCCGCGATGGGAGGGGCCGCGATAGAGAAAGGCCCGCGCACCGCGATGAAGAGCGGTCCCCGCACCGCGATGAGGAGTGGCCCCCGCTTGCCGCAACTGGAGAAAGCCCTCGCGCGAACCGAAGACCCAACACAGCCAAAAATAAATAAATAAATAAATAAATAAATAAGAAAATCCTTTAAAAAAAAAAAACTTTTTCTTAGAACTGTAAGAGTTCTAAAACCATGTCCTCTTTCCACCAGTTTTTTGATATGCAAAGAAATATATATATATATATTTCTCTGTAGGAATTTGGTTTAAAAGGATCATTATCGGAAAAATAGAGAACTTTCCATAAAATAGGCACACAGAAAAGAACCCCATTAACCATAATGCATAACCATACAGTTGTTTTTCATCTGTTTTTTTTCTTCTAGTTGGGAATTTAAGCAAGAATAATATCATTAATACCATGCTATGGGGGGATTTGGGGATACCATTATTATATTACACAACTCTCTATATAACATTCCTTTTCTCCGTAGCTAATGTTTGTCCTGAGTCAAATCCCGTTATTCAATCTATTTAGCCTGTACTTAATCTTTATTGATCTTTTTTTCATAAAAAAGAGAAAAATCAATTTTCTATTATGTTTGTTACACAGATAGAGTAAGATTGCAGTGGGCATGGCGAATAAAGCAATTGATATTTACTTGCTGAGATGTTCAGTTTAATATATTAAAGTGAAACTCTGAATAAGATAATAAGTCACCACTTGATCTCTATTAGTACTTCTGTTTATGATCCTGAACATCCCAAAACATGTGCGTGGATTTGAATGTTAAACATTTTAAAGTAAATTTTTTTAGAGGAAACAGACATATTTAAACATATTTACAATTTAGATTTCTAATTTTAATATCTCCAGTGTACATGAGTTGGAAAACAAAATGAGTATAGGCACTGAAAGATGTTAAATTAGCCCAAGGAATCTGGCATATAAGCCGAGGTTAACTATCTCTGTCCACCGTTTAAATATAGCACTCCCAAGGCAGCTACATTTAAGGTTCTGTCATTCTCATGCTTTGGCTTATTTAGAAGCTGAAGCTTATATAATTTTCATGTTCGAAGATTTATACTGTTTCTTTCTCCTAAATTCTGGAAAATGACACAATGCAGAAAAGGCTCTGTTACATAGTCTTGCCATTCTATAACCAGACTTGCCTTCTTCTAATGGAGAAAAACTGCCCATCTACAAGGGGAAATTAGGCAGAAGACATTTGCACGCTTTTATTTTATGCACCTGTTAAACATCCGTTATGGGCGGATTACTGTATAGTCACTCGAACACAAAGAATTATGAAAAACAGATCACTACATTTAGAGCTTTTAAAGTCAAAGGGGATGATGACCTATCTGTGAACTCACTGATAACATATGCGACGTTTAGGAAAAGGGCTCTAAAGCCTTTCTCACAGGAGAGGAAACAATGTGGGGTTTCTATAAGTGATCCATACAGGCATGTAAGTGTCTGCCAGGATTAAATAAGTAGGCCGCAGCAAGAGCCTGCACATGGGAGTCATTTTAAAGCAACAATGAACTTCGCTTATAATGATAGGCTGCCTATTATTAAAACATGGGCAGCATTAAACACAATTACTTCTAAAATGTGGCCACAACGAACACAGGCTACAGCGATTATTGTCACTGCCCTCAACCTGTTAACTAAGATATACTGTGTTCTCTCAGTAACTTTATCCACACGACTAGGGAGAAATGAAGGCAAAGAGAGCAGTAAAATTTGTACAGTGTCCTGAAATTTAAGACTGTAAAAAATTACTAAACAGAAACTTCAATTAAATACAATCAGGAGACTAAAGGGGGAGCTCGTACACCCTGTGATGATAGCAGAGCCCAACAGGAAGAAGAAAGACTTCTTCCCTGGCAAGGACTCAGCCAATGGAAAGCCATGGACTTTTTGCTACAGTTCTCCCAGCTTCCTTTTCCCCTTTATAAGAGCTTTCTCCTTTTCTTGCCATAAGGGGGTGTGGGGGGGGGTATTTACATGGTTGCAGACCCCAAATTGCAATTTTTTGTTGATCCTGAATGAACCCATCTTTGCTGGAGAAATAGCTGGCAATCTATTTCAGGTCAACAAGATCAAGCTTTGTTGGGGCAAGGTAGAAAATATAAACCTCTGGTGTGTTGCTCAGTACTGGCCCTACTATAAAGCATGCCTATGAGACAGACCTGGTCATTTCCAACTCTGGTGCCTGCTGCCTGAGGCAGATCGTCACCAGAAAGCAAGCTGGTGGGGGGAAAGTAGGAAGGCTCTCTTGTCTTCAGTCAACCCCCGAACCATACTTATGGCTAGTGCTCCCTACCCTGGCTGTATATTGGAAATACCTAGAGAACTGGCTGAAAATACTGATGCCTGAGCTCCATCCCAAAGATTCTGAATTAATTTAATTGCTTTGAAGTAGGACCCGGATCATTGCTTGGTACTGTCTTTCCCAGCTGATTCTAAGATGCAGGTAAGGTGGTTATTCACTATTCTAGGCAAAGAAGACTGATATTCCCAAGTAAAGGGGTTGAGCCAAGCCTTGCTCTTAAAAAATCCTTTCAAGCCATCATTTTGTGACTTTTCCCCTTGAATGCTACCCTTGATATTTATTTGAATCTGATTTCCTGTAAGTAAAGGCATTCAGGATATTGGGAGAAGAGGCAGTGGAGTGTAATTGTGTCATCCACACTGGACTTCACAACCTAGTGGCAAATCCATTTCTGACCAAAGTGCCCAACTTGGAACAAATCAGGAAATTAGTTATTTAAGGTTGGAAAGTGACAAAGGACATGAAACTAAATGTATTGCAGGGATTGCAAATTTTCATATTTATGAAATGAATAACAGGCAGAAAATCTTGGTGTGTGCATTTACTGTGGGCTGTCAGAGAAAAAAAAATGTCTTCATTATCAAACAGGCCTTGGTGTTAAGTGTCTTGGAGCCTATGGGACTGTTCTAGATATTAGAAATCTTCAGTAAAATCACAAATGAGAAACACATTGTAACACGCACAGAGTCTGGACATTCCAAGCACATATGTCTATAATCTTAACCAAATCCTTGGAAAAGAAAAGCTGCAACTAGATTTTCAAGATGCCTAGATGTGAGGGTCTGGAAAGTATTAGTAGACAGGGAAACGAAGAAGAGCAGTTGTGTGAAGTAACAGCTAGAGCTCACTCCTGCCTAGCTGGCCACTATAGGTCGCTCCACAGCTGCACATTGTGTTGTCACTTTTGATTCTTTACTTGCAAAGGTGGACCAGCCAGGTACACACATTCTAAATTTTGAGGATCATCAGAAAGTCCCAACCACAAGTCTCCATATTTGCCTTGCTCGAGTGCTGAAAATCCCCAGTAATGTACAGTGGAAGGATTGGAAGACAGGTTTGGTTTCAGGATCTGCTGCTCAGCAGCTGAGGAAACTTGGGCAAGTTTTTTAAACTCTGAGTATCATTTTCCTCACATGTAAGACAACGTTAATTTAAAAAATTACCACACCTAACTCCCAAGTTTAATATAAGAATGAATGTAATTTGTTTGGAAGAAATTTAGTGTGCAACTTGCAAAGTATGGTGAGGTGGGGGAATATCAGCATTATTAAGGCATCAACTTTATAAACCTTGAAGAACTATCATGAAAATAGTAACAAAAGTCACCAGTTATCTAATGCTGCATAACAAATTATCCCAAAACTTTATTATACTTATAAAATCTCAGGATTAGGAATTTGGGAAGGGCTCAGCCAGGCACTTCTCACTTAAGATTTCTCATGGCTGCAATCAAATTTCTGTTGGAGCTTATTCAGTCATCCGAAGGCATGACTGGGTCTGGAGAACTTACTCAAGGTGATTCATTCCAGGGCTGGCAAGTTGGCCTCAGCCCTTCTCCATATGGGCCATTGGGCTGCATGAGTGTCCTGACAGTATGACAGTTGGCATCCACATAGCAAGCAATCCAAGAGACCACGGTGAAGCTGCATCATTATTTGTGACCTAACCTTCGAAGTGACACACGATCACTTCCACTTTGAACTCTGATTCAAAGCAGATGCTACTACACAAGAGTGTGAATTCCAGTATATGAGAATAATTGAGAGCGATCTAGGAGACTTACTACCAACACTTAGCTATTTATATTTTTCTATGTGGTAGACTATCAAGTGTTCTCAGATGGAGTTTGACAGGGAAAGGAGAAAGAAAACTCAAATCTGCCCAAAGTAAGACTTATATGTACTACCACAGCAAGTAACCCAAGACAAGAGCAAACCAAATTATAGAAAACCTTGAAAAAGAAGATGGAGGAACAGTAGAAATAACCCACACTAGATTGCATGATTTTCTGAGACTAGTCTAGCTCACAAATAGCTCAGAAGAGGTCCGTGTTCAAAGATCTTATAATCAAATTGGCTTCTAATTGAAGACACAATATTCATAAACTAAATTAGCTATCATTTGAAGAGAGCATATGCAGTAAATATTTGATTCAGCAGGCTGTGCTAATGATTTGACTGTCTCCAAATCCGTTATCCACCCTTTCTTTGCTTTGCTCTGTATTGCAGGTAACTGAACCCTGCCAACTTTATTTCTCAGACTCCCTTGCCAGCTGCTTCTGGCTGCTTTCTACCAGTGGGAGGCATTGGCTAGAGACCGGCATATGGGACAAAGAAGCCAGGATATTTTTTCCCTCTCCTCTCTACTTCAGGTAGCTTCTCCAGCAATAACTGCCCTTTCTCCATATTTCCAGCTCCCACCAGACAGCTGCTCCCTCTGTGGTACAAGCTCACATCGGACAGCCTCTGTCAAGGTCTGGTTTTCATGAGGAGACATCGACTCTTAGGCTTGGTTAACCCTACCTCCTTCCCTGAGCTTCTTGCTATTGCTGTTTTCAGGTTTGCCTCACTATCGTCTGTAGACCTTTCAGCTCTTCCAACACCCACTCTCAAGCTATCTGATGTGGGCTCTGCTTTCCTGACTCATCCTGACTGATAATGGTAAAGAATAGGTCATAGATGGCCCCAAATCTTGTTCTAACCATGGCACAAAATTTCAATCTAAAATTATGTAGAATAATTAGGTAGTCTAGGATCTAGACTGATGTGTAAAGGTTATGATATATCTACCAAAAACAATGGGACTATCCCAACTGAGTCTCAGTGATCATGTGTATATGGAGTTTGTTGGATGTTTGGGAGGATAAGAAGGAGCGAGGGATGATAGGTCATATATAATAAATACATCATGCCTAGGATATGTTCAGACAAGTTGCTCTAAGGGCTCAGAGGAAGAAGAATACATTTTACCTTCAGGAATCTGGATGGTGGGCACAGAGCAGGGAGTTTTGAATAGGCCTTTGATATACCAGTAGATTTTGAAAATTAAAGATGGGGATGACAATATTCCAGAAGTAAGGAGGAACAGGTGCAAAAATTTAAGAGTAAAAAAAAAAAAAAAGATAAATTTATTCTTTATAATGGGTCCAAAGAATTGAAGGACTTAAGTAATATTTTAGGATTCCCAGTTGCTATTTTTCATATACCCATGACTTGTAACTAGTGTAGAAGTGACACTTCTAGTGTATGCGCAACTATAGGAATAATAAGGGACTTTGTTTTCCTTATTGCCCAATCCAAGGTGCCTAATAATGTGCTCGGGATAGTAAGTACTCAGCAAATATTTGTTGAATGAATTAATAAGGCACAGTCTTCCGTATCATAGTTCACGGGAACTGTAAAACTATTTCCTCATTCATATAAGGATCAGGCACATCCTAAGTGAAGGGCATTATTTAAATGTCTTCTCCAAACATGTCAGAAGAACAAAGCACAGCATTGCAAACCACTCTAACTACATTATCAAGATAACTGCCAACACCTCTCAAAATGTGAGCTTCGAAGCACGTGAGTCTGTGAAATCTCGAAGATTATTTAGTGCAACTCTTTTTTAGCACAATCTGGGCTTGGGTTCAATAGGATTCAACACTTATTTATCCCTTAAAAAATGTTCATACTAAAAGGTGGCCCTAAGCAGGGGTTAATGGATCGTTAAACTGGAATGTCTTTCCAAACTTACACAGCTGCTCCAAGTGAAAACACCAGACTCCCAGATGCCAGGCTTGTGTGACAGAGCTCTGGCACCAGTTAGGTTTGCTATTCATTATTCCACTGTCTTACGACACACCCGGAAAACAAAGCCCTGTAGATGGTTGGTCATTTTCCTGGCTCGTGAAAGAGCAAGGACCCTAAGGGCAGCACCTGGAAGAATCCCACCTGTAGGTAGGGACTTTTAATTGAATTCTCAAATACACTTTAGAGCTCTGGAATGCCACTTCTTGGAACTATTGCTATTATTCCCCACTGGGCACATCTTTACTTTGACTTTTGTAAAGGTGGGAAGCTGTTCCATACATGCTGCAGCCTGGTAAATGTGGCTACAGTGAGACATTAACAAATCCTGCCTTTGCAAAAACTGTTTCTGACCATGGACACTTGCTCTGAGCCCATCCATTTCAATTAGTGAGATTTTGTTTCTCACTTGGTCTATTTTTAACAAGCAGCTAAAAACCTCATACAAATGAATATGAAGAAAGTTTGCATTCTTTGTAGTGGGAATGTCTATTCATCAAATGTTATTTCAAACAAATGTGTGTGTGTGTATGTGTGTGTGTGTGTGTGTGTCTTTATAAGAAGTTTTCATATTAAGGGAATTTGATCTTTATAGTGCCCTTTACATTCTGGGGAGGGGTGTGTTGGGAGGAGAGAGAAAGGTTACATTGGTAATTGTATTGGTGAAGGAAGGGAGAAAGAAAAGTTTGTATGATGGTTGCTTACCAAACTATTGTCAGAATTCTACATTGTAGCCCTTGGAAAACAAAGTTTTTTTGTTTTTTTGTTTTTTCTATTAATTAGTGGATAACAGTAACACTCTAGGGATAGAGCTGAGGAGATATTTTTATTTCTTACTCTCACCTAAGACCAAAGGATTTCATTTGCCAGTGTCAATGTTTGGTTTAGCAGTGAAGAAAACACTCAAAAGTCATGCTGAGAATGGCTCCTGGTTGGATCGAGACCATAGCAATTGGCTAAGATTCTGGAAATACAGAATGTTATAGGAACCATGATCATGGCTGAGAGGACCAACTGGCCATCAGTTACCACATATGATCCTAATGAAAACTTTAAACATCTGAGGTTTGCCTGAGGAAGACTTTTATGTTATATAATCCCTATGGCTATTTCTGTTCAACTTCTTTCCATAATATGTGGAGATAAGTAGAATTTCAAAAGTTATTGCCTGTTCAAAATATTAGACATGCCCAAGCACACTGGGTAGAATATGTCTAGTTATTGACATGAGCCCTCCCAAAGCATGGACAAAATTTGATTTATAAATAGAAGAAAGGTGTACTTTGTCAAACTTAAAAATTTTTATATCCATAGCAACACTGTATGTATGATTATCTTATATCTTGGTAAAATGTTTCAGTGTATGCAATTTTCTCAAAGCACCTTTAGTATTAATTTCTATAAGAAAACTAACATGAGATACAAATATTGGGAATACTCTACAGCAATCTTAAAAAGTTTCTAGTTGTAGTAAAAGTCAGAAATAAATATGATTTAATTCTGATTTAAAATCTGCTGCTGATTCTCTTTTTATGTATTCATCCCTTACCTCTCCTATCCCATTGTGGAATCAATACCATATTTGTTTATTATTCTTGTTTTATAATGACTTTTTTTTGGTAAAAATTGTGTTTGTTCATAATTTTTGAGAAATTGAAGCAATACAGACAAGTACAAAGTACAAGTACAAAAAAAGTTTTTAAAAATCCCACTACCTAGAAACAACCATTGTTGTTAATTGAATTGAATTGGGCATTAATCCCATCATCTCTCATGTGTGACAAAAGATCAATATATCAATTTATCATTTCAAAATTAATTACAGGTGTTCAAAGCTGGGTTCCCTGGAAGCAGATGCTAAGATGGAATTTGGGGAGCAACATATTTCTAAGGGATCAGCACTCATGAAGGGAAAGGGGAGGAAGCAGCAATGGGCAGAGGGAAAAGGCAAAAGCTGTGATGGAGGCACAGGAAAAGCCTTGGCCAACCCAGCAGGGAGCCCTGGGGCAAGTGGTGCCTGGGGAGGGTCCTGCCTGGAGCCCTCAGAAGCCCACTTGGTCAGGGAAGTCACTCTGTCCCCATAAGGAGCACGACACAGGCACGGTGTCTCCATGCAGCTGTGGTTGTCCTTGAAGGAGCTGGCGGCCTCAGGCTGTTGGCTGACCTCATTCCCCTCAGCTGGGCAGTGAGTCTTTTCTTGGAGGGGAATCTGGGCAGAACATCTCCATGCCCACCACAGCAGGAGTCTATTCCAGTCTTTCATTTACAGAAACATGGCCAAGGAACCAACTCCTCTAGTGGTGTCATCAAGTCCAAGAATAAAAACATCTCCCAGAAGTAGCTTATGTAACATCCAACAAAGCACATTTACATTTGCTCTCACATCTTCCCTCTAGTTAAACAATTGCTTTAATAACACATTTGCCAAGTAGTTTTAGAACCGAATCTCTGTCTTTATGGCATAGGGAAATTTTTTTTATTAATAGCTGCTAATTCCTATTTGTAAGAATTGCTTATGTTACATAAAAGTATAGACTCAAAGTTGGAAAAGACCCGAGAGCTCATCTTGTCCAATTCCTGCATTTTACATCTGAAAACACTGGCTCATAGCGGTAAAGTCTCTCATCTAGGATTACCTGAGAGTAGAACCAGGGCAAGAACTCATCTCTTAATTCCTAATATAATTGCTATTTTATAAAAGATAATGTACGTTTTATTAAAAACCCATTAAAAAGGGAAATGATGAAAACGTATCCCCAAATCTTAATTCTATAAAATTTATCCCACCAAGTGTATGACATTTCAGAATTTATCATGATAGTTTTCATTATAAAAACTACCATTTGAATAGGTGATTAACAAATAACTAAACCATTTCAGATGTGATCTTATATGAAAAAGTTGAGCTGTAAGTTTGCTCTAAGAAATTCAGCAACATCTAAACTCTATAGAAACTCAGAATTTTCACAAATGATATTTCATATTTAGTTCAGGGTGTCATTGTTTGGAAATTTTAGAAAATTGAGAATAAATTTGAATCTATCTTTTGGTCTTTCAATAAGAGCTCTGTAGATACTTATGTGAAATTAAAAATCTTGGAAAAGAGATAAGATTGGTTCAAGATGGTGGAGTAGAAGGACATGCGCTCACTCCCTCTTGCGAGACCACTGGAATCACAACTAACTGCTGAACAATCATTGACAGGAAGACACTGGAACTCACCAAAAAAGATACCCCACATTCAAAGACAAAGGAGAAGCCACAATGAGATGGTAGGAGGGGTGCAATCACAATAATATCAAATTCCATAACTGCTGGGTGGGTGACTCACAAACTGGAGAACAATTATACCACAGAAGTCCATCCACTGGAGTGAAGGTTCTCAGCCCCACGTCAGGCTTCCCAACCTGCGGGTCTGGCAATGGGAAGAGGAATTCCTAGAGAATCACACTTTGAAGACTAGCGGGATTTGACTGCAGGACTTCAACAGGAATGGGGGAAACAGAGACTCCATTCTTGAAGGGCACACAAAAAGTAGTGTGCACATCAGGACCCAGGGGTAGGAGCAGTGACCCCATAGAAGACTGAACCAGACCTACCTGCTAGTGTTGGAGGGTCTCCTGCAGAGGCAGGGGGCAGCTGTGGCTCACCATGGGCACAGGGGCGCTAGCAGCAGAAGTTCTGGGAAGTATTCCTTGGCATGAGCCCTCCCAAAGTCCACCATTAGCCTCACCAAAGAGTCGGGTAGGCTCCAGTGCTGTGTTGCCTCAGGTCAAACTACCAACGGGGGGAGGGAACCCAGCCCCACCCATCAGCAGACAACTGGATTAAAGTTTTACTGAGCTCTGCCCACCAGAGCAACATCCAGCTCTACCCACCATCAGTCCCTCCCATCAGGAAGCTTGCACAAGCCTCTTAGATAGCCTCATCCACCAGAGGCCAGACAGCAGAAGCAAGAAGAACTACAATTCTGAAGCCTATGGAATGAAAACCACATTCACAGAAAGACAGACAAAATGAAAAGGCAGAGGACTATGTACCAGATGAAGGAACAAGATAAAACCTCAGAGAAACAACAAAAGGAAGTGGAGATAGGCAACCTTCCAGAAAAAGAATTCAGAATAATGGTAGTGAAGATGATCCAGGACCTCGGAAAAAGAATGGAGGCAAAGGTCGAAAAGATGCAAGAAATATTTAACAAAGACCTAGAAGAATTAAAGAACAAAGACTTGGAATAATTAAAGAACAAACAAACAAAGATGAACAGTACAATAACTGAAAGGAAAAATACACTAGAAGGAATCAATAGCAGAATAACTGAGGCAGAAGAACGGATAAGTGACCTGGAAGACAGAATGGTGGAATTCACGGCCGTGGAACAAAATAAAGAAAAAAGAATGAAAAGAAATGAAGACAGCCTAAGAGACCTCTGGGACAACATTAAACACACCAACATTTGCATTATAGGGGTCCCAAAAGGAGAAGAGAGAAAGGACATGAGAAAATATTTGAAGAGATTATAGTCGAAAATTTCCCTAACATGGGAAAGGAAATAGCCACCCAAGTCCAGGAAGTGCAGAGAGTCCCAGACAGGATAAACACAAGGAGAAACATGCCGAGACACATAATAATCAAATTGACAAATATTAAAGACAAAGAAAAATTATTAAAAGCAACAAGGGAAAAACGACAAATAACACACAGGGGAATTCCCATAAGGTTAACAGCTGATTTCTCAACTCTACAAGCCAGAAGGGAGTGGCACGATATATTTAAAGTGATGAAAGGGAAGAACCTACAACCAAGATTTCTCTACCTGGCAAGGCTCTCATTCAGATTTGATGGAGAAATCAAAAGCTTTACAGACAAGCAAAAGCTAAGAGAATTCAGCACCACCAAACCAGCTCTACAACAAATGCTAAAGGAAATTCTCTAAGTGGGAAACACAAGAGAAGAAAAGGACCTAAAAAACAAACCCAAAACAATTAAGAAAATGGTAATAGGAACATACATATTGATAATTAGCTTAAATGTGAATGGATTAAATGCTCCAACCAAAAGACACAGGCTCGGTGAATGGATACAAAAACAAGACTCATATATATGCTGTCTACAAGAGACCCACTTCAGACCTAGGGACACATACAGACTGAAAGTGAGGGGATGGAAAAAGATATTCCATGCAAATGGAAATCAAAAGAAAGCTGGAGTAGAAATACTCATATCAGATAAAATAGACTTTAGAATAAAGAATGTTATAAGAGACAAGGAAGGACACTACATAATGATCAAGGGATCAATCCAAGAAGAAGATACAACAATTATAAATATATATGCAACTAACATAGGAGCACCTCAATACACAAGGTGAATGTTAACAGCCATAAAAGGGGAAATCGACAGTAACACAATAATACTGGGAGACTTTAACACCTCACTTACACCAATGGACAGATCACCCAGACAGAAAATTAATAAGGAAACACAAACTTTAAATGACACAATAGATCAGACAGATACAATTGATATTTATAGGACATTCCATCCGAAAACAGCAGATTACACTTTCTTCTCAAGTGCTCATGGAATGTCCTCCAGGACAGGTCACACCTTGGGTCACAAATCAAGCCTTGGTAAATTTAAGAAAACTGAAATCGTATCAAGCATATTTTCTGACAACAATGCTATGAGATTAGAAATTATTTACAGGGAAAAAACCATAAAAAACACAAATACATGGAGGCTAAACAATATGTTACTAAATAACCAAGCGATCACTGAAGAAATCAAAAAGGAAATCAAAAAATATTTAGAGACAAATGACAATGAAAACACGATGATCCAAAACCTATGGGATGCAGCAAAAGCAGTTCCAAGAGGGACGTTTATAGCAATACAATCCTACCTCAAGAAACAAGAAAAATCTCAAATAAACAATCTAATCTTACACCTAAGAGAACTAGAGAAAGAAGAACAAACAAAACCCAAAGTTAGTAGAAAGAAAGAAATCATGAAGATCAGAGCAGAAATAAATGAAATAGAAACAAAGAAAACAATAACAAAGATCAATAAAACTAAAAGTTGGTTCTTTGGGAAGCTAAACAAACTTGATAAACCTTTAGACAGAATCATCAAGAAAACAATGGAGAGGACTCAATTCAATAAAATTAGAAATGAAAAAGGAGAAGTTACAACAGACACCTCAGAAATACAAAGCATCATAAGAGATTAGTACAAGCAACTCTATGCCAATAAAATGGACAACCTGGAAGAAATGGACAAATTCTTAGGAAGGTATAACCTTCCAAGACTGAACCAGGAAGAAACAGAAAATATCAACAGACCAATCACAAGTAATGAAATTGAAACTGTGATTAAAAATCTTCCAACAAACAAAAGGCCAGGACTAGATGGTTTCACAGGTGAATTCTATCAAACATTTAGAGAAGAGCTAACACCCATCCCTCTCAGACTCTTCCAAAATATAGCAGAGGAAGGAATACTTCCAAACTCATTCTAGGAGGCCACCATCACCCTGATACCAAAACCAGACAGATACTACAAAAAAAGAAACTTAAGACCAATATCACTGATGAATATAGATGGAAAAATCCTCAACGAAATACTAGCAAACAGAATCCAACAGCACATTAAAAGGATCATATACCACGATCAAGTGGGATTTATCCCAGGGATGCAAGGATTCTTCAATATATGCAAATCAATCAATGTGATACACCATATTAAAAAACTGAAGAATAAAAACCATATGATCATCTCATAGATGCAGAAAAAGCTTTTGACAAAATTCAACACCCATTTATGACAAAAAACTCTCCAGAAAGTGGGCATAGAGGGGACCTACCTCAACATAATAAAGGCCATATATGACAAACTCACAGCAAACATCATTCTCAATGGTGAAAAACTGAAAGCCTTTCCTCTAAGATCAGGAGCAAGACAAAGATGTCTACCCTTGCCACTATTATTCAACATAGTTTTGGAAGTACTAGCCATGGCAGTCAAAGAAGAAAAAGAAATAAAAGGAATACAAATTGGAAAAGAAGAAGTAAAACTGTCCCTGTTTGCAGATGACATGATACTATACATACAGAATCCTAAAGATGTCACCAGAAAACTACTAGAGCTAATCAATGAATTTGGTAAAGTTGCAGGATACAAAATTTATGCACAGAAATCTCGTGCATTCCTATCCACTAACAACAAAAGATCAGAAAGAGTAATTAAGGAAACAATCCCATTCTCCATTGCAACAAACAGAATCAAATACCTAGGAATAAACCTACCTAAGGAGGTAAAAGACCTATACTCACAAAACTATAAGACACTGATGAAAGAAATCAAAAATGACACAAACAGATGGAGAGATATACCATGTTCTTGGATTGAAAGAATCAATATTGTGAAAATGACTATATTACCCAAAGTAATCTACACATTCAATGCAAACCCTATCAAATTACCTATGGCATTTTTCACAGAACTAGAACAAAAAATTTCACAATTTGTATGGAAACACAAGAGACCCCGAATAGCCAAAGCAATCTTGAGAAGAAAAACCGAATTGGAGGAATCAGGCTCCCTGACTTCAGACTATACTACAAAGCTACAGTAATCAAGACAATATGGTACTGGCACAAAAACAGAAATATAGAGCAATGGAAAAGGATAGAAAGTCCAGAGATAAACCCACACACCTATGGTCAACTAATCTATGACAGAGGAGGCAAGGATACAATGGAGAAAAGACAGTCTCTTCAATAAGTGGTTCTGGGAAAACTGGACAGCTACATGGAAAAGAATGAAATTAGAACACTCCCTAACACCATATACAAAAATAAATTCAAATGGATTAAAGACCTAAATGTAAGACCAGACACTATAAAACTCTTAGAGGAAAATATAGGAAGAACACTCTTTGACATAAATCACAGCAAGATCTTTTTTGACCCACCTCCTAGAGTAATGGAAATAAAAACAAAAATAAACAAATGGGACCTAATGAAACTTAAAATCTTTTGCACAGCAAAGGAAACCATAAACAAGACAAAAAAACAAACCTCATATTGGGAGAAAATATTTGTAAACAACTCAGCAGACAAAGGATTAATCTCCAAAATATATAAACAGCTCATGAAGCTCAATATTAAAAAAACAAACAACCCAATCCAAAAATGGGCAGAAGACCTAAATAGACATCTCTCCAAAGAAGACATACAGATGACCAAGAGGCACATGAAAAGCTGCTCAACATCACTAATTATTAGAGAAATGCAAATTAAAACTACAATGAAGTATCACCTCACACCAGTTAGAATGGGTGTCATCAGAAAATTTACAAACAACAAATGCTGGAGAGGGTGTGGAGAAAAGGGAACCCTCTTGCACTGTTGGTGATAATGTAAATTGATACAGCTACTATGGAGAACAATACGGAGATTCCTTAAAAAACTAAAAATAGAATTACCATATGACCCAGCAATCCCACTACTGGGCATATACCCAGAGAAAACCGTAATTCAAAAAGACACATGCACCCCAATATTCATTGCAGCACAATTTACAATAGTCAGGTCATGAAGCTACATAAATGCCCATTGACAGATGAATGGATAAAGAAGATGTGGTACATATATACAGTGGAATATTACTCAGCCATAAAAAGGAACGAAATTAGGTCATTTGTAGAGACGTGGATGGACCTATAGAGACAGTCATAAGAGTGAAGTACGTCAGAAAGAGAAAAACAAATATCGTATATTAACGCGTATATGTGGAATCTAGAAAAATGGTACAGATGAACCGGTTTGCAAGGCAGAAACAGAGACGTAGATGTAGAGAACAAACGTATGGACACCAAGGGGGAAAAGTGGGGTGGGGTGGTGGTGGTGGGATGAATTGGGAGATTGGGATTAACATGTATACACTAATATGTATAAAATAGATAACTAATAAGAACCTGCTGTATAAAAAATAAATAAAATAAAATTCAAAAATAAATATAAAATAAAATAAAATATTGGAAAAGAAAAAAACCTAACAGCTAGCCTTATTACTTATGCATTATGTCTTTTCAGGGTTACAAAGTAGAGGGAAAATCCCTGGAGAGTATATGTGGCAGTCTAGATGGCTGAGGGGTACCAAAATTTGACACCCAGCCCTGAGTATTAGCAAAGACACAAGATCAGATTTGTCTGTCATCTCTTAACAATTACGCTGACCCTTTCAAATCCTTGCACAATACAGAGAAACCAAGACCAGTGTAGTTCAGAATCTCAAGAGGTTCTAGCAATGCCATGATGTTCAGAGGACTTTCAGGGCTGTGTTAGATATGTCTCCTCCCCAGTTCAGGTTTTATATAAAAATATTTTAGAATCCTCTCTTAGTATCTGCATCCTTCCATCACTGTGACAACTGACTGTATTTTCAGAGAAGTCAGCAAGTCACTAATATCTTCTCAGCAAATCCTGAGACATGAGATTTCAGAAGACTCACCTCTTCTCAAGAGTTTTTGGAATCTTGTGACAGCTGACACTAACCCATAAGCATCAACATTTTGATGCCAATGTATAGTTAGTCAAGATTCTGGTTCCATGTGTCAAAAATCCAACCTAAACCAGGTTGGGGCAAAGAACGGGAATTTGTTCACTTATGTGACGGGGAGGTCTAAGCAATGATGACTTTAGGCATTGATAAATCCAAGTTCAAAGATGTCTTCATTAAACTACTCCCTTTTCTCCATCTCTAATTTCTGCTTTTCTCTGGGATGGGCTCAATCTCATATATGCATTGAGTGCTCCCAAGATATCCACGGACAGCTTTAGACTTACATATACTTATAATTGGCAATATCAGAGGATGGGGTAATCCTTTCTTCAGCAAAAGTCTCAGGGAAATTTCTAATTGGATTGGTCTGAGTCATGTGCCCCAAGCACCTGGTGCTTGGGGTACAGTCAGCACCACCTAAAACAACTGGGCTAAGAATGAAGGAAGAATTATTCCACAAAGAGATATTGGGTATTAATAAAATATTCACTGAACAGCATTTAGTTTGGGTTATCTCTCATGAATAGCATAGGATTAAAACAAACAATATGCAAATTTTACATATCAACCAGAGGAAGGAAGAAACCTTCTAATCCAAAAGAGATCAGGCTGAAAGACAGAGGGTTGAACATTATATAATCCTGAATAATCACAGAAACACAACATTATCTGGAGAGTCTGTGACTCTATACCTCCCCTGAAAATACTTGGTTGTTTACTGGGATTATACCACATTTTAATTTTGATTAGATGACTTTCTATTTCAAGTTAAACAAACCTAACTAAATCTTCATTAAGCAAAAGAGGGAAATTATTAGCTCTTATAATAGAAAAAACAGGTCTTGGTTTCAGGCAGAACTAGGTCCAGGGCTCAAATATTTTCATGTGGCTCTTGTTTCTCTCCATATCTCAGCTCTACTTTCTCTATATTGGCTTAAAAAAAGTCCTGAGGCAAAAGTTCATCATCTCTGATTGGCACAACTTGAGTCATGCACCATCCTTGAACCGTCACTGGACCAGAGGGATGTGGTACTTTGGCCAGACTCGACTTAACGTGCTCATCCTGGGAGCCAGGAGCTAAGGTCAATTTTGTTCAAACCACATCAACAGGGGTTGGGGATTATGCAAAGGGGACGCAGTATCAACAAGCGGAAAAGAAGATATCCCCTGTAGTCCAAGCATCCTCTTCATAATCTACAGACATAGTGTAGCATCCTGGAGAAGACAGGAGACGATGAGGTCAAGGGTTTAGATAGAAAGATTTTGTAGGACTTAAGAAACTCTTTAGCCACATAAGGACAGGAACTTTAAAAAACCTAAAATGGTGAAGCAAAAACCTCTGGGTCACCAATGACAAAAAAGGCTTTCAGCACAATTTACACTTATATTGTTTGATCTCTGTGGCTGCTCTGGCTAAACATATTTCCATCCTTGATTTGTAATATCTTTCCACTTGGCTATAAATTCAGCTATTGCAGCTCTGTTCTCATTCCACGGCTTCAGTTTTGGTGCCTCTCTTGGTCTCTCAAATCCTAGCGTACTCGATCCTGTGATTCGTCCTGGTTTCTAGGTACCCTGTCATCCACACCTGTCCCTTCAGCTGCTCTCCTTTGATATCTCAACCCTCTCACCCCACAATTATTGCAGTACTCTCCATCATCTCTCTCTTGCCTCCGTCTGCCCATGGGCAGCAGGAATCATTCTTCCTCCTGAAACCTATATGTTATTATCTCAAAAAGACTTAAAGTTTTAGGATTCTGGCAGGATTAACCTTAAGAAAGAAAGACGGTACTACTTTTCCATGCACACAAGGTGCAGAGGCAATACAATGCTATAGAGAAATGTTGAGGTTGGAGAGGAGGGAAGTTGGAAGCACTCATGTGGTACAGCCTCCATTTTCTCAGACACACAGGAGAGAGAAACAGATGCTCAGAGAGGTGGAGGAACAGTCGGCGGAAACAGCTGTGGAGAAGTGGTAGGTAATCCTTCAGATGACTGAAAATATTTCTGAGCTGCTGTGAGATCCCAGCTGAGGTCATACAGCATGAAAATATGTAGCAGAAGGAAATATATTGCATTTTCCTTCTCTTGGTATTTGAAGATATTTTTAATATCTGTACGTTTGTGCATAAATTCCATTAATATTTATACAAGTTGAATGGCATAATCACTTGCCTTCTAGATTGGTAAAATCATCAATGAGTCAATGATAAATTGAGTCTAAAAATAAGTTTGTGATCTTCAAACATCTTCCATCAGAAAGTTGGGTAGAAAAACCGAAGAGCTTTAACACAGTATTTTTGGTTTGTTTTATTTTTGTCTTTTTTTTTTTTTTTCCAATTTAGAGCCTGTAAGTTTATAATCCTTTTCCAATAATTCTTCAAACTTCATGTTCATGAGAGAGATTCTGATTCAGTGGGTCAGTGTCAGAGATCCTAAATGTACATTATGAAAACCACCCTATGTATCTGTGAGAGCTGATCCCTTGATGAGGCTTTAGAAGCATTGGTCTATGTGGAGGAACAGGCATAGCATCTGTCAGTCTGTAGAGTCTCTGTGCTGCAACTAGCCCATCAAGTCATCTTTCCCACCAATTTTATCCTAATGCTGAAGACTCAAATTTACCCTTCTTCCATTTCAGTGAAGAACTATATATTTCACCAGCTTGCAGAAATGGAACATGGTTCCCAGTAATTAGCAAAGCAGTTCAAATGGCAAACTGTATTTACAAAGGAATCAAAAGATAATAATGAGCAAAGTTAAAAGCCTCGGGCATCACATTTTAATGGTTGGATGACAGCAGGCGCTGCTAATTGATTGCATTTTATAACCACAGCCTAATAAAGAAATTCGTCTTGAAGGAAGGCCCAAATTCCTACACATGAATTTCTTCGAAGTGATAAAGTAATAGTAGATATAATGGCATATTTTACATACAGGAGCTTATTATGATAAACATGACTCATAATATGAAGCTGGGGACTTTGAGCTATAATTTAGCAATCTAAGAAGGGGGAAAGCTGCAACTGTGATGAAACATTTGTTATGAACTTAGAATAGTAACTCAAATCACCTGTCTAATGTCTCTAGCTGAAAGAAATGTAGCCGGGATCAGCGGAACTTTGATATCTTAGTTTGGGGAGCACAGGACAACCAGTGGAAAGCTGTGCATGTTCTCTGCAGTGAGAAAATAATGGAATTTAGATTTCAGGTAGGAGGAAAGAGAAGAGACAGGATCTAGCTAATTTTTTAAGGGAATGGACAATATTCACTTTACTTCTTCATTTCTGAGTACACGCATGCTGCTCTGGAGGGTTCCCCTTTGATATATCTAAAATCCAAAGCGAATATAGGAGAAGGCAGAGGTGAGTATAGAGATGGATGGTGACCAGCCATGGGACAGAGTTCAGGATGGGATGGAGTCAGAATGGAAATAAGGGAAGTATATTGATATGCTGTTCTTCCTCTAATCTCCTAATTCAAACAATTAAAGCCCAATAGGAATTTCCTGTCATAATTTGTTAAGTCATTCAATTATTTATCCTACAATCTTTAGTGAATGCTTATTATGTACTGAGGTTTGTTAAGCTCTCTTCTAAGGGGACACATCTTTCCCTTTGCATTTTACGGGTGAGAAACCAAAATGCAGACAACAAAAAGAGTACAAAATTCTATTGTTAATTCCAATAATGAGATAGAGAGGGTGAGAGGGGTAAGAAAAAGAAAGAGAGAGAGAGAGACATAGGGAGAATATCATCTTAACATGAAACATATATAGCAAAGAACTCTAAAAGGCTTATGAAGTGCTGAAGACAATAGTTGTGCAATCTATGATATATCAACTAAACAGAATATTATTCAACCATTAAAATGTGATGAAAAGCGTAAATAATGTGAAAAATGCTTATTATATCATAGAAAATTTTAAAAGATGTAACATAAAGTACAAATATGCATTAAAAACAATATAGGGGCTTCCCTGGCGATGCAGTGGTTGAGAATCCACCTGCCAATGCAGGGGACATGGGTTCAAGCCCTGGTCCGGGAAGATCCCACATGCTGTGGAGCAACTAAGCCCGTGTGCCACAAGTACTGAGCCTGTGCTCTAGAGCCCACGAGCCACAACTATGAAGCCCCTGTGCCCTAGAGTCCAAGTGCCCTAGAGCCCGTGCTCCACAACAAGAGAAGCCACTGCAGTGAGAACCCCTCGCACCTCAACGAAGAGTAACCCCTGCTCGCTGCAATTAGAGAAAGCCCGCGCGCAGCAACAAAGACCCAAAGCAGCCAAAAATAAATAAATAAATAAATTTATATAAAAAAATATATATAATGGCAAAGGAAATTAATCAAAATATTAACTTTGGATGTGTTTAGATTGGTAGGGCTGTGAACATCCTTCTTTTCTTTTTCTTCCTATTTTTATGTGTTTCCAGATTTCTTTTTATGAAAACAAAATACTGTATAAAAATATACATGACCTACTAGAGAATGTCTAAATTTGGCTATATATTTTAAGCATATATCATTGCATGTTCCTTTTGAATTTTTGTTACTGATATTTATAAATACCAGTTTCATACTCTAGCTTGGGTTTCCACTAGTCTTTGAACCCAAGCATACATAATGTATCTATCTATTTATTGCTTGTGTACTTGTATGTCAATGAATTGTCATCCCATAATTATTACATAATAGGAAAGAGAGCCACAGATCAGCAGAGGTAATAACATTGTGATACAGTGATCTCTGCTTTCTCTATCTGGTGTTACCCTATTTTATTTGGAAATTATAATTTTAAAAAAGATTACCAAAGAGCACAACATAAATTCTTTCAGTGTTTTTGAGGTTGTTGAATTAACCAGTGTCCATGTGTGTTAATGTGTGGATTTCATAACATGAATGAAATATTCAGAAGCATGCTTTCCAATAAATATTTGAGAAATGGGACATATAGTAGAATTTGAAGATAACCATATTTGGCTCAAGACCCATTGATTCTCAGTCCTTGATTTACTATTCTGGGCACTAATTTTAACATATTAAATCAGTGGAAACTCATTTACTTATTCCAGGTGGAGAATTTGTGGTCATTAATATGGTGACTTGAGCTACCTATCAATAAAAATATTGTGAAAGTGGCGGGGAAAGTTTTAAAATATAAATTTAATTTAATGTTTAATAAAACATTTCAAATACTTGAGAAATGGTCATTTGTATACATTTTGGGGACTATTTTTAGCCCCACCCCACCATGGCTGGGGCCTGGTAAACATCTTTAAAGTAGGCTTAAACTAATTTACACTGTTTTCATCTTAATTAGTTCAGTTCAGCAGGGTTTTATTAATATAGCAGAATAAAAAATATTCAGGATAAAGGTTTGATACTCCATTGTATGTGTGTGCATGTGTATGTGTTCAAGCGTGATTGTGTGTTTGAGAACACGTGTGCACCTTTCCATGAAGTAGGACAAAGCATTGATGGCACCCAGGGTGGCTTGAGAGAACTTTAGCCTCCCTTCCCCATTTCCAACAAACCCTTTTCTATGTTTTTTTAATGCATGGTTGGTAGTTCCTTAATCATATGAGAAATGCTATGCAAATGCAGCTTCATGATTCATCTCACCTCTTTCTCTAACTAGATGGCCAACCTTAAGACTCAGAAATATCACGTAAGTGAAAATTCTGGAGCTGCCCTCCCAGGGCGATTAAGAGGCTCTGAAGACTCTTCCTGTAGAATTTAGTGTCCCATGGATGCATTTTTTTTAATGATTCTTTTTTTTTTAATTGAAGTATAGTTGATTTACAATGTTGTACTAGTTTTAGGTGTACAGCAAAGTGATACAGTTATATATATGTGTGTGTGTATATATATATATATATATATTCTTTTTCAGATTCTTTTCCCTTATAGATTATTACAAAATATTGAGTGTAGTTCCCTGTGCTGTACAGTAGGTGCTAGTTGGTTATCTATTTTATATATAGTAGTGTGTACATGTTAATCCCCAACTCCTAACTTATCCCCCTGCTTTCTCTTTTGGTAACCATAAATTTGTTTTCTATGTCTGTGGATCTACTTGTGTTTTGTATATAAGTTCATTTTATCATTTTTTTTTTTTTAAGATTTCACATATAAGTGATATCATGATATTTGTCTTTCTCTGTCTGGCTTACTTCACTTAGTGTGATAATCTCTAGGTCCATCCACATTGCTGCAAATGGCATTATTTCAGAATGGCCATCATCAAAAAGTCTACAAATAATAAATGCTGGAGAGAGTGTGGAGAAAAGGGAACCCTCCCACACTCTTGGTGGGAATGTAAACTGGTGCAGCCACAATGGATAACAGTATGGAAGTTCCTTAAAAAACTAAAAGTAGAGCTACCCTATGATCCTGCAATCCCACTCCTGGGCATATATCTGGAGAAAACCATAATTTGAAAAGATACATGCACCTCAGTGTTTATTGCAGCACTATTTACAATAGCCAGCACATGGAAGCAACCATGGATACACCTTTGCATGGGTATGCATTCCACTCCAAAGCTGTAGTTGTGAGAGAAATCAAATTAAATCTGACTCTGAACTTCCCTCTTGCCAGCATGGTAGGAAGTCAATATAAGTCACTATATTTTTTCAGGGGGGGCGGGGAGGGGTGCTTGTCATTCCTCAGAATCCCACAAAAATTCAAGAAACATATAATGCCTCAGAAATGAAAGTGTTCACTTCAGTTCATGATGTTCTCCACTGACTTCATTCATTCATTCAACAAATATTGAGAACTTACTAATGGACAGGCATTGTTCTAGGCACTAAGGACACATCAGTGAGCTAGACATCACCATCCAGGCCCCCTTGGCTTTTTGTAGGCAGGCAGCTCTGTAGCTCCAACGCTGGTAGGTGGCCTGAGCCCAAGGTCCAGCTCCTGTAAGTCTGCTTCTCAGCCATCCTCCACTGAGGCCTTGCTTGCTCCAGGCATCACTGCCACTCTCTCTCTTGCTCTCTCACCCATCTTTTTTCTCTTCCTCCACCTCACACTATACAAAACACACTCTCCCCTTCTCCCTTCCTCCAATATGTTTCTAAAGCCCAGAAAGCAGATTATCTGTAAGCAACATTTGCTTTTTGTCCTCTAACACAACCCTCCTTTCTGGCAAGCTGGTTCAACGGTGTGGCTTGGAAGAAAGGGTGTAGGGGAAAGGGCATGAAAAGGGAAAGAAATAAGTTTATATGACAATAACAAACCTTGAGGGAAGTGTGGTGGGGTCTTAAAGAGCCTTTAATTTCCCAAAGCTAGTTCATCTTTGGCTTCCCAGGGATTTTTTTATAAGCGCAGTCTGACCCTTTATGAAATTGAGTTTATTTTTGCAAGAGGTGAAAGGATTTAAGGTCAGATCTCATGAGCTTTATCTAGGTTCTAATATTTGTGTGATTCTAGGTCTCATTTCTATAATCTGACCCAAAGTAAAAATAGATGAACTAGAAACATTCTGGGCCTTTAAGAGTCTATTTTTCCTATTGAAGCTTCCTATATCCTTTATTCTTTATTAACTCTCTATAACCTGGACATATTTAATGCAATTATTAGAGATCAAAGCAATTGAATGTAAGAGAACAGCATTTATAGTTACTCCTGCAAAAAAGACATCATATCTACTTCATTTACATCTCAGGTAGGATATTCAGTCACTGAACTAAAGGATAATCAAACACACCAGAGGGAATTTTAAGAATGCATGATACTCAAGGCAGTCTGTGATAGTTTACCTCTTTGAGAATCAAAAGCTAAACTTTGGAGCTTTGAAGCCAGCACTATTTTAAAGTCTAGACATCAATGAGCTGATGTGAGAAGGAATATAATTTGGCCTTGGGATGGAATACAAATAGTAGTGTGAATAAGTGAGGGGTAAAAACTCTATAATTTGCTCAATTTCCTAAATCATCTTCACAGCTATTTTCATGGAACATAGCATTGAACTTTGACTTTGGACAGCTTTGGCATTTCTGAACTTAAGGGTGACTATTGATTACTCAAATCCTAAATTTTATGTATTCTTTTTTTCTGTTTCTCTTTTTTGCCAGTTTCTGGTTCAGAAGAAAGCCTTGTAAAGGGGTTAGATACCTCCTTCTGGTAAACAATGTGTTCCTGCCCTTTATCCAGTCCCTGTCATCCTCACCTGAAACACCTCCTTGTGTTGTTACATGTTTGTGCCCCCATACAATCCCCTTCCCTATAATCCTTGGCAGGAATCCATATTTCATTTCCAGCCCTAGACATTGCAAGAGTAACACATATGAAAACAAAACAAATATGCCTTTAATGCATGCTGGCTAAGCGATTTGGTAAGCTCAAAGATTTATTACCCTCGAAGGCAAATGTTTAAGAGGTCTCCTTTCAAATAAAATTTCTATGGAAAGCGTTTATTTGCTTTGGAATTATTTATATGCTAATCATTTACATCCAGCTGGATGTGTATGTTAAGAAGAAAATCCACAACTTTGTCTCTGCTGTGGTGGCAGGTAGGAAAATGTGTGGTGGAATTGCTGATTTGGCCTTCTATAAATTTAGCAGTGGAATAGGTGTTCCAGATCAGTGGTAGTGGTCACTTTACTACCAGGGAAGGATGTTTGAGAGTCAGTTTTTGCTGGAATCTGGCCTACAGAGCATTACTTAAGATTAAGTAATACTACTTGAAATTCTTTATACTTCTAAAGAATTTAACAATATTTTCTTCTTCCTCAGATCCTTTGTAGAAAGGAAGAAAAAAGAAATTAGGAGATGAGAGGAGAGAAAGAGGAATAAATGTGATTAAAAGTATATTGTACAATGAACTTTTCTAGGTATTTTCATAAGGCATCAATGCATAGATCTATACAATTTGGAGTTAGATTTATGATATTACTTAGATTTTTGGAAATTTATTTTGACTCTGAAAGTGTACAATTTCACATGAGAGCCTGAAATACTAATTCACATGTGTAAGCATATTAATCAGCCTCAATGTCAAAATGACCTGGAGTGAGTGAATACAATGAAGCTGAAAGGGATCAGACTTTCCTTTTCAAAATCATTCTTAATAATTAAAAACATCCACTTCTCAAAGCAAAAAAAAATCTAACTCTTTATAAAAATTTAAATGCATGCCATAAGCTTTGCATCTAAAACATAAAAGGCAAGTGTTTTTTTAATATTAAAATAATAAAACTACGTATTGAGTTCTAACTATGTAACAGTGACTGTGCTTAGGCCCGTGCCAATCTTCCCTTCACTGTTACAATCTAAGATAGATACAGTTCCCTTCACTTTACAAGGAGTCAGAACTATCTAAGGTATCATGAGTATTATGTAACAGTCCAGTATTCCAGCTTAGGACCACCCACCTTTAAAGGCCATGTTCTTACTTTAGGCATCTTACAGCTTTGCTATGAATATAACATTGAGACCAGAAATGAAAGAATGATGTTTGACAGAGAAAGCATCTAGAGCCTGTGCCTATGTCAGTAAGGTTGAACTAATCGCAGTTCAAGTTCAAGCTAAGAGAGCACTCAGGAGCCGGTCAGCTCTCGAGCCCAGATAAAACCACTGAAGTAGATAAGTGGTAAAGTGAAGGCAGTGAGGGCATGTAACTTCAGGAGATGGGACATTTCCATCCTACTTCCAAGCAGGTCAGGAACATAAGAAAGTAAAAATAATTTCAAAAACATGTAGTGAGTGTATCCTATGTGTCAGGGAGAGAAGCATGTGCCAGGGATACAGAGGTGAGTCTTAGAGAAAAAGCAGACAGTGTGTCAGTTAGGACTCCTCTGGCTGCAAGTGATGGAACGCCTGACCCAAACTAGTTCAAGCAAAGAGATCCTACTGAGATCTTAATTGAGGTCACCGAGATATTCAAGGGGCCATCTGGTTTCAGGTATGGCTTCATGTGGGGCTCAAACAATGTCACCAGATGTTTCACTGCCCCCAGTGATTTCAGGCTTGTGCTTGCCTTTACTTTGTCCTACAGATGAGAGGTTGACAGAAACCAAATAATGTCATAGTAGGACAAAAGTCCTGGAATTGAACATTACTAGCTCCGATTTGCTTGGCCTGGGTGTACTTTGAAGCAGTCATTATGGCTAAGCAGATGGAATGCACCCACTGGCTTAGCCAGGTGGTGGGGATTACACAGGAGGCAGGGAGGTAGAGGCTAGAAAAACCTAAATCAGGATCTTAATGTCACGAGACGAGGGAATGGACCATAGGCGACAAAGCTAATGTTTGCCACCTGTATGTATGTCAATGTGATGAGTCATCTAATAGAATTAGGAGGGAATAAAATCAGAGAGTAGGACGTTTCTAACTCGATTAAATACAATATTTAGGCTAAGTCTTGAAGATAAATGGAAATAAGTCAGGCAAATGGGGGGGAAAAAGAAACACTGCAAGAGTGAGTTGAAATGAAAAATCAAGGTCATTTATTGGAACGGTGAGGACTGTGTGACTGGAAAGGTGGATGTCGAGACTGTGAAAGGCAGAGGGAAGGAGGAGGGAGGGCTGAGTAGTAAACAGGTTTATGGTACTTCATGGGGAAGACCACGGCTTTGGACTTTATTTACTGAGTGATGTGGTTCACTGAAGGTTTTCAAACAGTGCCCAGAGACAAGAGCTGGCAAACTTTTTGTGTAGAGGGCCAGTTAGTAAATATATCAGGTTTTGCATGCCATCTGGTGTCTACTAGTCACCTCTGCCACTGTCATGTGGAAGCAGCCACAGACAATCCACAAATGAATGAGCATGGCTATGTGCCAAGAAAATTGGGTGTATGGACACTGAATTTTGAATTCCACATAATTTTTACATCCCAGACAATGTTATTCTTTAACTAAATATGTTTTCGATCACTGAAACATGTAAATATAAAGTCTTAGCTTAGGATGGTTTAAAAAAAAATAACTAAAAAGAGGCAGGCCAGGTTTGACCTGGGCACTTGATCATTGTTTTGCCGACCACTGTTCTAAAATGATCAGTTCTATGTTTCCAGATTACCTAGAGCAAATACAAAAGGAGCAGTAGATTAAAGAGAGAGGCAGCAAGGAGAGCTACTAGGAGACCATTGCACTAATCCCAGTTGAAGTTGGTTCACTGTAGATGAGAAATTGAAAGTCTTGAGACTTAAGGCTTTACACCTTAAGAAAGGAGAACTATGAACTAGGTGACAAGGTAGCCTTTGTTACAGAGTTAGTCCTATCAGAGAATGAACCTGGAGTGATTAGAGAGAGGGCAAGATGGAGGTTGGTGGTTCAAGTTGTGAAAAAGGGAGTAATATAATCCTAGAGGGTAGAATGTATTTCCTGAGACTTGAAGGATCTGGCAGAGATGGTAGGTCAGTTCTGTTGTGGAAATATCTGAAGTGCAAGGACCTCAAGTTGGGGGGGAAGTTGTGGACAGCTCCATAGATGTTAGGGTCAGTGGTTGAACTTGGCACCCTAGGAATGGATGCTGTTACAGGAGGAGGTGGGTTTGAACTGCTCTTCAGCGGATTGGAAAAGAATCTCAAATCATGACCATTATGGACTTAATACCCAAAGTCTTCCCTCTTCTAGATTTTATAAATCCTCCTGTTCTTTAATAATTTTAAGAGAAGAGGAAGTATCTTTTAGAAACAGACTAAGTTGGACTTTCTACTATCTGGGTGGGTAGAGCCTGAACCAGATTAAATTTCAGGGAATGTGATACTATCTGAACTCTAGTACTGTGGGCAAATTCACACCAATGACCAGTAGGATATTTGAATTTTTGTCAAAAATATTTTAACTGAGAGATTACACTGCATCTCTGCTTATTGATTCTAGTTAGTTGGAATAGACTATGGGAAAAGCAGATTTCATTCTTAACCAAGTAAAAAATTCCAGCTATATATAGCAGCAGTGAAGCATTCCTGCCATCTTGAAAATTTAGTCACTGTGTATAAAGTGAGAAAGTAAGGATTGCTTGACATAAACATGACCCATCCTGGAAAAAGAAACACCAAGAGTGGGTCCTTCACCCTCTGAAGCAAAACAGAATCCACCCATATGAAGTATAGTCTGTAACTGAAGCATTCACCTATGAAGCACAGCATAGTGCTACAATGAATATAGAGTTTCTTTTTAAGATAATTTATCAAGTAGAAAAGAATTTATGGACATGATGTAAGAGAACGCTTGCTGTAGTACATTTGGAACTTTTATTCGATTTGCACTATTCATTATATGAAAGTTAAATTCAATAGGTCTTATATGAATAAATTCTGAGATTTTTCAAAGGGCCTATTCAATGAAGTATTGCTAATGGCCACTTAATCATTCAACTAAGGCACGGATATAGTACTGTGGAAAGTAAAATGGTTTGCTCAAAGCTACTCTATTCACATAGGCACTGGAAGCAAATGGAAATCTTCAGGTTCCTAACTTAGCTCTCTTCTTTACCATTATTATTGTCACTCTTTGTTTTTTCTCCCACAGTTTATACTAACATATGCACCTCTATCATTTATGGTAATTTCTGAAGAAGAAGAGAAACAAAATTATTCTACTTAATGTATTTATTTACCCTGTACTTGGAATTTTTTCATTCCTTCACTCTTTTATTTGAAAATAGTTGAGTACCTGTTCAGTAACAGACATTGGACTTCATGTTTGGGAAACAAAGATAAATAATAAGTAAGCCAAAATCATAGTCTAAAGCTGGGATATTCATAATACGGCCAAGGGTAAGAATCATTAACATCAGTCTGGAACTCATTAGAAATGGAAAATCAGGCTCCCAACTTTACCCAACAATCTGTGTTTTAACAACACCTCCAGGTGATCCTGATCTATAACTCAGGTTTGAGAACCACAGGTCTAGGGAAAATAATAGAAGCAAATAGACTTACAAAGCATTTTGATAAGAGTTATGTATAAATTCCTATTGGAGCAGAGAGGAGGAAGCTTCTAATGTCTTTTACATTTGGTTTACAGAATACATGCTCTATCTAAAATGCACAGATGTCCTTGGCATCCCGCCTCTGCATAAAACATGTCACTGTTCCTTATTGCCTTCAGAATAAAGTCCAAGGTTTCACATATCGTTTGAGGGGTTCCAGGATTTGGCCTCTGTCTTCTCTCCAGTCTCATCTCTGGCCACTCTACCAGCATTGTATACCTTGTAGTACACACACACACCCACCCACACCCACACGCACACGCATACTCACACGCACACGCACACACACATGCACACACACATCCACAACCACACGCACACCCACACACACACCCACAACCACACGCACACGCACACCCACCCACACCCACACGCATACCCACACGCACACGCACGCGCACGCACATGCACCCACATCCACAACCACATGCACACACACGCACGCGCACACGCACACACACACGCACACCCACACCCACAACCACACACCCACCCACCCGCACACCCACACCCACATCCACACGCACACCCACACGCACACCCACATGCACACCCACACCCACACACATGTGCACATGCATGCACGCCACACTATTTTCACCTCCCCTTGTGCCCAGAATATCTTTCCCTCATGCCCCTCCACAACATTGGACAACACTGGGGCTCCACTGTAGAGACATTTCCTCAGGGCAGTATTTCCCAAGTTCCCTACAGCCACACAGCTGCATCTGTGTATAACTCTATCACTGAACTTATCACATGGTAGTGTTTCTCAGTATATCTGTCCATCTCTGCCATGTAACTGTTAGTTCCTGCAAACAAGAATGTTTAGTATTCACTTTAGCGTTCTTAACATCAATGCAGTGCCTGGGACCAAATGGAAGGACAAAAAATGTTCAATGAATGCATTTTAAGAAAGGAGTATATTTCTTCTATAAAGGTTTCTGTACTATATGGCTAGCCTTTCAGGTGTATGCTTGTCCTTCAACTCTGGAATTATTAGGGCAGTCCATGGATTGGAAAGTTCCTATGATTTTCAAACTTTCTGAATCAAAAAATTTGCTGAAAAATTAATGGAAAACATTTTAAAATAAGAATTTCAAATACTCTCATTGACATGCATGGCAAGAAAGTTTATAACTTTCTTTGGAAACTTTTCTGTGGATATCTGACATTAAGTGACTCCCTCCCCATCATGTCATTTTATACCAATTTTAGGATTCTGTGCAAGTTAATACTTTGTCATCTTAACATTACTCAAAGATTTAATGGATACCTATTATGGGCTAGGTGCTTGAGGTAGAAAGTAGAGTTCTATGACATAAATATAAGTTCCCAATTTAGAAGATAGGCATTGTGAATACTACATACATAATATTGATTTAATACTGCCCATAATGCATGAGGTAGAGATCACCATATCCTTGTTTAAAAAGAGATTAATTAACTAAATAGCACATGTCTGGTAAGTAACAGAGCCCCAGACATGAACTCAGTTTGTTCTCATAATATTGTGCTCTAATAGCTGTTTATTGCTTTCCTTGGCTCCCTTCTAAGTTTCATGGAACTGTTGGTTAGATATGTTTAACTCCATTTTCATAGATGCCTTTGTTATCAAGCACAAACTTTTGGAATGGCTAGCAATCAAATTTTACTTTAGAATGTAAACCTCTAGAGGGGGACACCATGTATTCTTAAGTCCCTTGTTCAAAGAAACTATATTACTCCATTCTGCTATGTATTTACAGTGATTTTAAAAGATTATTTAGATGATTATATACCACAAATTGTTTCAACTCAATTTTCACACCATTAGTTCATTCCACAATTGTCGATTAAGCACCCATTATGTGCAAGATATGAGATATGTCTATGCCCTAGAGCTATATAGAGGAGATAAGGTTTCTCTCTTTGGAGAGATTATATCAAATGGACAAAGACAGACAGATAAACAGGTAATTACCATACAGAGTGTCTTGGGAGCAATAAGCACAGAGTGCTGTGGATACACAATGGAAGGACACATGACCTTGATGTGGGGATGGAGGAAGAGTTATGGATGGGTTCCTGGAAAAATATTACAGCTGACACCTTCCACTGAAGGACTAGTGAAAGTTAGGCTAAGGGAGGAGATTATTTCTGTGCAGATGGAATTGCATGGACAAGAATCTGGAGGCCAAAATTTGCATTTATAGGCAAGGTAGCAGGCTGTACTGGACGTCTTTTATTTTATAATGAGTGTAGACCCTGTCCGAAGAAACATGGGAAACTGGTGAAGGAATTTAAAGAGAAGCATGGCAGATTTGAGTTTTATAAAAGTCCCTTTGGTTACTGTGTGGAAAATCAAAGGGATAAAATGTTAAGAGCAAGGAGATCCACTAAGCGGTTGTGGCCCTAATCCAGGAGCACACAATGGTAACCTAGAGTAAGGACACTGGTATTAAGAGAGGTGGGTAGACTGAAAAGATACCTAAGAGTTAGAATTGACAGAAGTTGGTGGTGGATTGTAGGTGGGGGAGGAATTAAGGGTGGAATCAGGGATATTGTCTAGGTTTCTGACTTGGAGAGCTTTTACCAGGCTAGGGAACTCAGAGGATGGATGCTTTTAGAGAAGAAGATGATGAATCTTGTTTTTGAAAGATTGTGTCTGTGAAGCAGGTAGAACATCTTACAGTGGCTTTGGACCCTGCTGGTCACAAAGAAATTTATAGGCAACCTAAAGAAACTATCAGGAAATGTCTATAGCATGTCAATGGTTTCCTAAAGCTTAAATTGTTATCAGAGATTACCCCCTTTTGGGTTTAGAGTAAGCTTGAAGTCCAAAATTTCCTTATAACCCTTCAAAATATTAAGTGTATACCTTGACATGATGCTTAGCAACGACTTAAACTTAATTTTGATTAGCATTTTTCCAGCAACTAAGAGTATACAATTGAAAATAGATATTCCCACATGTCTGCAACACATCAGTCATCGCTTGGACATCACTGAACAGATATTTTCTTAATATTTCAGAATTCCTGAGTTCAAATTTTAATTTTCATTAAAGATCAGATTACTGAATTGAATCCTAGAATAGCTTAAGTTCAAGAAGAATATTTTTGGGGTATTTTCATTAATTGAAACATAAATTTACTGAGGAAAGAATAATATATATGCTCACAGTATTTCAGAAGCTAGTGGTCTTTTGTTCACCTTCACAAAGCCTTAATCTCAGTGGGATCCATCCTCCTTATTTTATTAACCTTAATAAAACTAGTGAGGAAATAACTCATCATCAGGTCATGGGAAAATGTCACTGAATCATCAGTATCCAGCAAGTCATATTGCAATTTGCTTTAGTCAGCGCTGATATATTAGGCATTTTATTCTGTTAACTGGCTGATGATAAATGCTGTTTTTAAACGTTGATGTTGACTCTTCACTTTGTACCATTTTGAATACATAAGTGCTGTCCTAGGTACGTGAAGAGCCTCTACCAGTTCAGATGGTGAATCAGCACCCTCAACCACGCATCCAGAGCGGTCTGCTATTGTTAGCGCTGACCCAGGTTTCTATGGCCAACAATAACCCTCCTAGAGAACATGTCAGCATGCGTGGTATCACATACTGAAACATGAGCAAACTCAAATAATCTCAGTCATGAATACAATCGGTCTGATGAAAGTGATTTGACTCAAATCCCTGAACAAAGACTGTGTCATTGCCAAATTCAATTGAACCGTATACTTCTCAGGTCTCAAATAAAATTTCATTCACTCCACAGTAAAAAATAACACTTGAAGGACTTTCATGTTCTGAAACTTTCATGTTTCATTTAAGTTAAAACAAACAACAGAGAAAAGCATAGCACCTAGCAAACACCACTGAATTTGAAATCTTTCTAGGTTTCATCAGAATCTTTTAATGTCCCTTTTCAGTGTTGTATCAACCTGATACTCAAAAATGCAGCAGAGAAAGACAGTAACATAATCAGAGAGAGTATTATAAGGTCTATTAACAAAGTAGTTCAGTCACATCAGCTGAAGGGAAACAGCTGTGGATGCTGAAACCCTTAGTAAAGTAACCCTCCTGTTGCTATTTACAAAAACTCTCTGTCATCATGCCTGTTGTGTCTGTCATTTGCACCTGGTATGAGGGTTCTTTGGAGCAACCACACATCATTTACATGCACTCAAGAGCCATTGCATTGTAGAATAATTATTTCTAAACGCTAACTCTTTTAAATTCAAAGAAAAGACTTGGGTTTATATTTAAATAGATAACACACTACAGAGAAGTTTATTAACTGGACGATATGAATAACCTTAAAAAATTTTTTGAGCTCCTATTGTTTTCTTGACTGGTGATGCTTAATTAATCCTACTCATTGTCATATCTAACTGTGATTTAGGATGTCAAATGTATGCCTCTGCTCAGAAGGAAACTGTCACTCAAATATATATATATATATATATATTTTCCATTTGTTTTCCTTTCTTACATTTCTCCATGATGATCTTAGTTTACTCAGAAAAAGTAAATTTCTCTGTTCTTTTTTTCACATCTTCTCCTTTAGCAAGGCAATTACCTTGTTGAAGAGTTGAAAAGTTCTTTGGCCAATGTGGAACTTTCAACTCAACAATAGATAATTATTAAGAAATAGACACTGATTGACCATACAGTTTTGCACCTGATTAGTCAAGTTTCTGGAGCAAGAGGAAGCTGATGAAGGAGGATGCTGGAAGGAAAGGAAGATAATGAAGGCTGGGAGGTAGGAAAATGGCTAACATACACCAACAGTACCTTCCAGGTTCATGGTTCAACTAGAAATGTGGTCATTCTTGGTTGGACCCTCAAAGACAGTTATTGCTTCCAATTATTACCCAACTCAGCTCCTGCTTTGCAGATTTGGAGCTGCACCCATACGGACTTCTTCACTTCACATCACACTCGTCTAATCTACAAATAAAAAACAGTGCTAATCATTGAGTTCTCTGACTTCTGTATGAGGTCTCTGCTGTTGGCAACATATCTCTAAGGACCTCCTACCTCTAGAAATAACCCCATAAAGTTCGGATGCTACAACTCTCAAACATAAATTCCTCTTTACTTTGAAATCCTTCTGGGTGATAATTCTGCAGAGGGGAGCAGCATGAATGCATGTTGTAGATAAGGCCACTTTAGTCAGTGAAAGTGGCCAAGATGCTTATGTCAACAAAAGCCAGATAAATGGTTTTCGGTGACATGATTTACATTCTCTTTTCTTGAGTTCTTGTTTATCATTGACAAAGACCGTGGTTACTGGGAACGTATGATTGGTTCCCAGAAGGCTGTTGAGTCCTACCCTGATCTTAATTGTGGGTTTGACATACTCAAAGCTCAGCCAAATACCAAGGGAGAAAGAGTACCAGTGAAGTCATTAAACCCATATCACAGAAGGATATGAGCACACACTAGCATAGTGCAAAAAATTTATCTTAACATATTTTTAGAGTAAGAATCTCTCCTATTTAAACCAAAGAACCCAAGGACTGCTTTATCTTGGAAAGGTTCTACTCAAATTCCAATGCATGGTTATAAGTGTTTTTGCTCATTTGTGTAATTAACTGTGGAAAACAGAAGTAAGTTGTATTAGGGTTCGCCAAAGAAACAGAACCAATAGGAGATAGATAGATAGATAGATAGATAGATAGATAGGAGATTTATTATTTGGAATTGGGCCATGTGACTATGGAGGCTGAGAAGTCCTACAATCTGCCATTTCCAAGCTGAAGAACCAGAAAGATCAATGATGTAATTCAGTCTGATTCCTAAGGCCTGAGAACTGGGGAAACTAGTGATGTACATCCCTGTCTGAGTACGAAGGCCTTGAGAACCAGGAGCACCAATTTCCACAAGCAGGGGAAGATGAACTTCCCACCTCAAGCAAATAGAGCAAATTTGCCCTTCCTCTGCCTTTTTGTTCTGCTCAGGCCCTCAACAGACTGAATGGCGCCCATTCATATGGGTGAGGGTAGATATTCTTTACTTCAGTCTACTGATTCAAATGCTAATCTCTTCCAGAAACACCCTCACAGACACACCCAGAAATAAAGCTTTACCAGCTTTATGGGCATCCCTTAGCCCAGTCAGGTTGACACATAAAACTAACCATTTTATAAGAGCAGTGGTGGAAGCTATGGATTAGCTCAACTGAAATAATTTCCAACCCCTAAGAGCCTGAAGAAACACACATTTCTTAGACAACCTTGTAGCTAGGGCTCTTCACGTGACTTCCGTTTCACCAACGAAATGTTCTCATTAAACACTGAGTCAGAATTGAATTCTCTGGGAAGAGAATCAGGGTGTGAGATAGCCAATTTGCAGGCATAGATCATGGCAGAAGTGGCTGGCTCTGGACCCAACAGCTGTAGGGACAACTTCCCAGTTTAGCAGGTAACGTGCTACTTTAGCTGCCCTACAGAAGTGAAGGTAGCTTTCCTGATTATAGCAGAAGAAGAACAATTCTGCAGATCGGGGATCTCCTCTGTGTACTCAGCCTGGAGCCTGTTCCTTGAGTCCAGCTAAAGATATTGTAAGCACCCAATTCCCTGAAATAAACCCCTTTCTGTTTATAGTAGGTTAAGGGATTCTATTATCCATGATTGAAACCTGACTTAAAGAAGAGCCAAGAGAAAAGTAGACTAAACAAGAGAGTCTTCAATATTTGTTGACTACTCATTTCCCATTTACTGTTCTAATTTAATTTCAATTTCTACAACACTTTGGAATAGGTATTATAATTTTACAGAAAAGGAAATTAATTCACAGAGAGGTGAAGAAATTTACCTTGGATCACACAGTGTAAAAGCAATAAAGCCATAATTTGAAGCCAGATCTGTCTTATATTAAGTCCCATGAGCACGGTCACTATGATGTTAAGCCTCCCCAGCAAAAAGGAAAACGGACTCACTCTCAGTAACTTGGTAGGTTGTGATTGAGGGCAATTTAGTCAAGATCAAGAAGTAACAATTTATTATGTTCTTGAATACTATCTCAGATTCATTATTACTGATCAATAAATGTTACATATCTCTTTATTCTTATGTAGGAAGCAACTGGTGACTTTGGGTGGACTATTTATGATTTTACCCACTGATGGCTCATGGTTTAAGTGCTAGTTTGATGCATCATCTCTGGGTTCTGCTAGTACATCTACATTCAGCATATGGTTTTGCTGCCCATCGAATAAGATTTTACCTGCCCAGAAAATAAGGCTTGGCTTGTATTTAGGTGACCAACCATTCCAGTTTGCCCAGGACTGTCCTAGTGTTAAAATCAAAAGTCTGAAATCCTGGGAAACCCTTTAGTCCCAAGCAAATGAGGATGTTTGGTCACACTCTTTGTACCCTCCCTTCTCAGTCTGTTCTATCTGCCCTCTGCTAACAGCTTTCATGTACTGGAAATCCACCACAGCTGAGTTTTTCTATAGCTACTAGTCTTTTCAGAGAGCAAACACCTGTCACCTTTGTCTCCTAATGAGCCCTGTTCCCCTGGGCAGTGATCTGTGTTTTTCTTCTTTTCCCAGAGAACCAAACAGCCCAATCCAGCCTCGACTGCCTGGTTCTTTCTGGAGGCACAAATGGCACAAAATACCCTCCAAGGCAGAAATAACTGAAGACAGGCATAGAGCTCACTTTTGGTAGCATGGCAACCACTGCCAGCTGCTTTGGAAGCTGCTTGTTAGTGTGAAAGTTATTTTGCATAAAGTTATTTGTTAACTGGGCTAGAAACTTCCAGCTCCCTGCAAGTCCTGCTTTCTTACAGATTATTTTCCCCCTCCAGAATCTTTATGATCCAAAAGAGATTTGAAGATATCACACGAATAATAGGAAATATCTGCCAGCACGCTTCCAAATGGTTGAGAATGCCCCTGCATCCTCAGCCTAAACTACTCGAGGTTATTTCTTATTCCTTTGACTACTAAATGAGAGTTAACAAAACTGCACTCAAATATTCCTTTCCTTCCATTCCAGATAATAGCTTACTCTCCATCCCATTCAGCCAGGTAGATAGATGCATCACAATGACAACTGAAGATTATTAGAGGAATTATTTCATGATTATCCACCCACTCTCACCTCCAAACAAAAGAAAATTACTGGTCTTAGTAATTTGCAATCTACTGTTAATTTACTTATTCAGTTTTATTTCCCATTATTTTGTAATCATTTTTTACACTTTAACTAGGTGAACTCACTGATCTAAAAATAAACAATCCAGACATAAAAAAACAAAGTTATGGTTACCTAATGGGAAAGGGGGGGTAAATGAGGAGTTTGGGATTAAAATATACACACTACTGTATATAAAATAGGTAACCAACAAGGACCTACTGTATAGCACAGAGAACCATACTCAGTATCTTGTAATAACCTGTAATGGAAAAGAATCTAAAAAGGAATATATATATATATATATATATATATATATATATATATATATATGTATATACACACACAGTTATATATATGTTTAACTGAATCACTTTGCTATACACCTGAAACTAACACAACATTGTAAATCAACTATATTTCGATAAAAATTAAAAATAAAAATAAACAGTCATAATTATTTCCTAATCTATGTCCATCCTGTTGTCACCATTAGAGTGTTCTCTCCTCTACTCTTTGCTGGTACTCACAACTCAGCTCAACTGATTATTGTTATGACTCCCATTACTACTACTACTATCAATAGTACTGCTCTTGCTACTACCAGTGCTACTGCTATTATCACTACTGCTGCTAAGACTGGGACTATGACAGCAAGTACTACTTCAACATCATTAATCATTAATTACCTCAACATCATTAATAAGTTCCTTGGATGAGCCCCACCCTATTCTGAGTGCTTTGCAGTAATTGTCGCATTTGAATCTTTATCATATCTCAATGAGTGACTATTATTTCTGTTTCATGGGTGAGGAAATTGAGACATGAGATATTAAATATCTTTGACCAAAGTCACAAAGAAAATAGGTGGTGGGAATTGATGTGAACCCAGGTCTTTTGGGCTTTAAAATTCATATGCTTAAAAACTCTGCGATGCATAGCACAGGAAGATCAGCTCAGTGCTTTGTGACCACCTAGAGGGGTGGGATAGGGAGGGTGGGAGGGAGGGAGAAGCAAGAGGGAAGAGACATGGGAATATATGTATATGTATAGCTGATTCACTTTGTTATAAAGCAGAAACTAACACACCATTGTAAAGCAATTATACTCCAATAAAGATGTTTAAAAAAAAGGATAACAATAAATATGAATAACCAAAAAAAAAAAAAACTCTGCGATGTTGCTCTCCCCAGGAAAATCATCCTTAATAATTTCAGTCCTACTAATTTGATACTCTTTCCTCTATGTCCCTTAGTCTCTATAGCATTCATATAAACAGTGATAGTACGTTTTAACATTGTTATTTTACTGAGTGGTATGCATATATATTTTCATTCATAGAAATAGTAAGAGGTGTATTTCCCCACTTCTGAACCAATGATAAGCATATAGTTGAAGCTGAATAAATACGACTTAAATTGTTTTAACTATTGAGTCTCTATGATTACCTTAACAAGGTAACTGAATTATTTCTAACAATATCCTTTGAGTTTGAAAGATATAGGATATGGTTTCAAATAAATGAAAAGACGACCTGCTATACAAATAATATATAACGTTTGTGGGCTCAATGAAACACTTATAATTGATATAATACAATTATGGGGTTAAATATTGGTATTTTACAAATAATATAAATTTCAAAGCATGTGACAACAAAATATTAGGGATATAAGACCCCTTGAGAGATGTTAATTATAATCATCTGCCTGTTGGCCAACTTCTGAGGGATTATCTATTCCCTTTTTTGAAGTTCTCTAGGAAAATATTCAATATAACCTTCCTTTTGAATTTATAAGCTTGATTTAGGAGCATGATATCCAAGCCATTGTCTCAATAACCCCCCTTCCCTATTACTGCATGATTAGCTAATTGGCCATTTCCCTAGAGCACTTCCCTCCTCCAAATACCAGCCCTGAGTTAATTTTAAGCAAATTGTCCTTAGCAAATGACTCAGTTTTAAATTCTTCTCCCTTCTATCGCCACTCTTCAGTTTGACTGTTAAACACATACTGAATGCCTCTCTGTGTAAGACACTGTACTATTTAACTTCTGACATTCTAGAAAGGGAGACAGGTGAGGAAGAAAAACATGATGTGATAAGGGAAGTAGAGTTGTTTTACTTAATAGCCACTATAGGAACAGAACAAAGGGACCATAGGCTTTTTTAAAGGGACTGTGAAACATTACGATGCTTGAAAAAAAAAATGCACTGGCTCCAAAATATGAAAAGACAACTGCAAAACTAAAATACATAAATATTTATTTAAATACCTATAGAACATACCATTATGTCACGATAGTTTAGTGATGGTTTATGATGTTTTGAATAATACTGCCCTAGGCTTAAATCCTGGTTCTGTTATTTCCTAGTTATGTGATCCTGGGCAAGTTATTTAGTCATTTTTTCCTTACTGGTGGAACATGGGTAATTATAACACTTACATATAGGGTGGTTTGACAATGGAACAGGCATAAAGTGTTCTGACTGTGCCTGTCAGCAAGTAAGTGCTCCAAAAAGGTAACTATTATTAAATCATGTCAACTTTGCAGGATGTGGATGTTATGTGTGTGTTGTTTTTTTAACATTTATTTATTTTCTTTATTTTCTTTTTTGGCTGCATCAGGTCTTAGTTGAAGCACGCGGGGTCTTTGTTGAGGCATGCAGGGTCTTTTGTTGCAGTGTGGGCTCTTCGTTGTGGTGCGGGCTTCTCTCTAGATGAGGTGTGTGGGTTTTCTCTCTCTAGTTGTGGCGTGTGGGCTCCAGGGCATGTGGGTTCTGTAGTTCGCGGTACACGGGCTCTCCAGTTGAGACACACGAGCTCAGTAGTTGTGGTGCACGGGCTTAGTTGCCCCACGGCATGTGGGATCTTAATTCCCTGCCCAGGGATCGAACCCCTGTCCCCTGCATTGGAAGGTGGATTCTTCACCACTGGACTACCAGGGAAGTCCCTGGATGTGTTTTAATGTTTGCTATAATGTGGGGTGGGACCACCAAATGTAAGAGTGCCCAGGGCCTTGTTCTTGGCAATTGTGGAGGTATGCATGTCTTGGGTAGGAGGAAGCTGGGGTGTGGGTTCTGCTTAGGGAGATCAGGGAAGGACTGAAAGGGAAGGGGATGTTGGGGATGAATTGTAGTCTTTTATCATTTGCCTTTTTGATACTTGTGTGATTCCTTATCTCCAGGTCAGAAAAAGGAAATTGAGGATGAACTATTGCTTTTCTCATTTTTTCAATGGGATAAATTTGCCTTTCCATCATGCTTTTGGACTTGTGCCTGACTTTTTTTTTTAAACTTTTTCCCAGGCTTTTTGTTTTGTTTTGTTTTGTTTTCCTTGGCCTTTGCTGTGTTATTTTTTCTTCTTGGGTTCTTTCTGAGAATATAGGTTCATAGCAATATTCCTTTCCTTCTTTTTAAAAAAATAAATTTGCTTAAACTTTTATAAAAAGCTCAAACATGCTTGCTTTTGCTTCAACAGTTCAGTAAAATAAATTGGAAAACTTCTTGCAAAGTGAAAATTTCTTGTAGAAGGGCAGACAAGCTCATAATGTAGCTAGAGATAGCTATAGTTACCATTACAATTCAATTTATTTTCTTTCTATGGCCGGAAAAGTACAAGGGTGTACTATATCACGAATTCTTGAGTGATTCTTAACACATGAAGGCATTTTCAGAAAAGAATCTTGCATTCATTGCCTCTCGTTAATGGCAATGTGAAATTTTGACAGCTAGAAATGAGCTGTATGAACTAGCATTCCAGTTGTCTGGAAATATTAAGAATTTTGGAGATGTCATTTAAGCGCTCAGGCTCTTTGCTCACGCTAAAGACTGAAAACTTCCCCCTATGTGCTTTACTGGCACGAGATTTTTATTTTTAGAACCTGAAAATAATTACATAGCATGTTAAGCCCAGACTCTTGCATATGGAAACAACCCCATGCAATGGGAGTTCCAGCTTTGTCAAGAGTTTATTTGATATTGCAACTTGAGGAGAGAGAAAGGAAAAGATACTTTCCTTTATAATGGATCCATTTGGGAATTTTTTTTAATAGGGAAAAGGTCATACTAATACTGTTTAATGTTCCTATATTAGATATAATAAAGTTTAGGAAATATAGGTTTTAGAGTCAAACAATATTAATTTCAGTTCAATGTTTTATCACTTCTTAAGTTTTCCAGTATCTCCTGGTGTAAGTTTCCCCATTTGTAAAATTAAGTTGATAATACACAGTTTTATTGTAAGGATTAAAGGAGACAATTTGTGAAACACTTATTATTATTCTTGATACATATTAGGCCAAGAAATATTTGTGACTTTCCTCCTTTCTTTCTAAAGGATAATTCTGAGTTTATCCCCTTAATCCGGAAATTCTGACCACTTATTGACTGTCAGAGGGCTGTAATTTATTTTAAAGTTGGTGACAGAGAAAGAGATGGGAAGGACCTGAGACCCTGAATACCCCGTCTTATCCTTCCACAAGTCACCCTTTCCTAGAGGTCACCAAGAAGACAAGCCCATGCTGTGTGCATGCCCCTTATCACGCTGAGGCTTTGGCCCTAAAGCACAGCACAGCGCTCGAGGGCTGAGCTAAACTGAGCCACACCGGTGACTGCTTTCCTTGGTCGGGGGCAGAGGTAGTGCCTCCACGGTTCTTCTCTCCTAAACCCTATGTGAACCTGGCTCTCCTTTTGGTGGAGAACAATCTTAAACAAGGATAATATCCTTCTAGAAAGGAATGCTTCTTCCCTACTCCTGAAGAAAATGCCACTGGCAGAAACGTTCTCCCTCTTTCAACCCCACAACTCCCTCTTCTGCGTGAGCCTCTGGACAAAGGGCCAAGCATGCACAGCTCAGTCAACTCTGACATCTCACTCTTCCTTTTGAGAGACAGCTGCCTGCAGGAAGCATACACTCTTCTCTGTTCCTTCATGCTGCGTCTTGTAGGGGCAGACCCCAGTGGGAAGTTCAGTAGTGGCCAGGTGTCACCCATGAGTGTCTAAGTCTGAGGTTCAATATAAGGAGGTACATTGTGGCCATGCACCTGAGCCATATTTTTCAGTATCACCTTTAATATTAATAAGGTGGTGTTTTCCCCCATCAGCCAGTTTGTCTAAACTCCTTCTTGGTTCAGAGCTTTAGTAGTGAGTCTGATACCTCTTGTGGTCAGCCTCGTATCCATTTGGTCCTCCTTTTATGCCAGCCATGCTGCAGTAACCAGCTCTGTATAAGTGTACCCTGACAGCAGTTCACCTCAGCTGTACTTCTTTCTCACTCTCTGCCCCAGGGCTTCTCAAACTCTACAGCTTTGGATGCCTAAGAAAACTCTCCTAGCACTCAAGCTTGCATGGCAATTACGTATGCCCTGCCCTCATGCATGCACAACAGGATGTGCAAGGAAGTTAACACTCTTTGACCAATGGGGGAACAGGAGCCGGTAGATACACACTTCCTTCTCTCTGGGGCACAGTTCTAAGGTGTATATTACATGGATCTGCATACGTTCCAAATGAGATCAAGACCCATTTGCTCCCAGTCATGAACTTTTCAAGAATGCACTGTTACAGCAATACATATTAAAGAACTTAAAATTGCATGCACTCTTCAACAATTCTGCTTCTAGGACTTTATTCTGAGGAGGATGCACAAAGATTATTCTACAAGAATTTTCATAATTGTGAAAAATTAGAAACAACCTAAATATCCAACAATTTAACATTAGTCTATTTCTGTTTTGTATATACATTCATTTGTATTATATTTTGGATTCCACATATAAATAGTATCATATAGAAAAAAAAAAAAGCACTGTTATATGGACTTTCCTTCATGTCAGGGGCTCAGTCTTCATCCTTCACTACCATTCTCTAGAATCACTTCCCAGGAATGAAGTATCTGCCTGCAAACCCACATGTCAGGCTCTTCTGTCAGGGAGCAACCTAGGCTAAGAGAAGCTAGAAAGTGGAGACCTCTTTATGCCTTTCCTTTCCCCCAGCATCTTTGATAACCAGGGAGCTTGAGAAACAGAATTTAGTGTAATTTGAGGATCAAAATAATACTGAGCACAAGAATTTGGGTGAGGATTTTCCTCCCACCTTGGCTTGTCACTGAGCCTTGTTTGCCTTATCCACCAGCAAAGGCAGTTTTAATATCAGCCAAGCCAGCCTTAGGAGAGCACATTCAAGTCTTAGGCTGCTTTGGTTTAACCTTGAAATATGCAGGTATCGACTTCCCTAAGATGGTGTGGCCTGGGCGGAGTTTTGATGAATAACTTTTGAATAACAGAGGCCAAAGAAATATTTTCTATTTAACTACGTTATTAGATAAATTGGGTAAGCCAGGGCTTTAAACAGCAGCTAAGTTTTCTAACTCATGAATTACATGAGTTCTATTTCTTCTAGCTTCAAGTCATTTGGGCCAGACCTGGGTAGGGAGAAAAGCTATGCTGCCCTGGATTCTGTGCCATTTTCCTGTGCTTTCAACTGCCAGTTTAGGACCCCGGGAAGAAACTGCAGAAGAGAGGGGCAGATTCATTCTGAAGCTAATTAAGTTTTTGTTTCAGGGCCCTTCAGTTGCATGGGTCCCTTCCAATATGCTCACATGACTGTTTTTATGGAATCTGATAAGACATTTTCACTGCAATTGCTTAGAGACTGCTTCTTTTGATAAATTGTTGCAGGCTGCTTTGGAGTCTTGCTTAGGGTAATTGATTTGGAGATACACTGGAACTGGATTTAGTGAGATATATTTATGTGGTTCATAGTCACTTTCAAAGAAGTTATTGCTTGTAATCCCTGGGTAGGAATAGCTTCTGGGAGTTCTTCAGTGCTCACTGACGTGACTCACTAAGCAATCATATACAAAGGTTCAGGCCCAAAGTTCATATCACGACAGAACAGAAACATGTGAGCGGAGGAAGAGAAACAAGGCTTGACATGTGAACTACTCTTCCACCTATAAACATAGAAAATTAGATACAGTTATTCCTTTCTCATTAATCCCTGGCCAAAATGGAAGTTCCCAAACATCAGAAATACATTTCGTAAATATACCTAGTAATCATTGTTTTTCTTATATTGATGGCATTCAGGTAGAAAATAATATAACAGAACTCCTCTTTGTAGACCACAACTCCGTAGCAGTATGATGAATACTAAATATACCTGTGTGTGAAGTAAAGTATTTGATGGGTCCTATAAAGAATAAAAAAAATTCAATCAACCTAAGAATAGGCTGAATTATCTTTCTGTACTCTCTACAGAAAATTCTGTGAATGTATTGTTATCGTAAGAAGAGGCGATCAAAAAGCATGCCACTAAAAATGTCAGAGAAAATTATTACCAAGATGTTTTAAGCAATTAATAAAATATACTATTTTTCTAGATTTGGTGACATTATTCAGATTTTAAAAGATTATATACTGTGATTTTTTTTCTCATTCTCAGTGACTATGTATTTTTCTTATCTAATTTTGCCCAAACTTTTGTGTTCTTTTCTTAAAAGGGGGCCTAAAAATTATATAAAGCTTCGAACCTATAAAACCTGATTTTTGCCCCAGGTTGATGGGCTAACTCCTTGCCTTCAAGCCATTTGTTTACAGACCCTTAAATGTTTCTTCAATTATGTGGTACCAGGTTGGCTTTGGACTTGAAGATACGTTTTCTGACTTTGTCTTTAGATTTTGGAGATACAAACTGTTAACTCACACATAGAGGGGTACTTGGTATCCATACTGAGTTCCAGGCTTCTAATATGACTAAAGTAACTAAGAGTCTTGTGCCTGGAATATTCTGGTTCTAGGAACTCGTTTTGTTCAGGAAATCAAGGAGAAACCAGAGTAGTTTAAAAAACATCCTTCAGTCTTATTATCAGAAAGGCAGCAGCAGGATAAGAACCAAGAATTAAGCTAGAGGGAGAATTACTCTTTCCTTAGGAGGAAGTTGAAATTTTAAAGCAGAGAGATATGAATGGAAAAATGATGAAGGCTAAGTCAGAAAGAGATAAAAGCACAAGGGAGATAAATATGCTTCTAACCGTTCTGAAAATGTGATTGGGGCTCATATTTGACTTACTGCTTAACTGAAAACCGTACTGGGTTATGACAGAATCTAGCAAAGAAAGAGAGACAAGTTCTCAGAAAGCTTCCTGGAATACACTTCCCCAGAAGGGATAGAAATCTAGGAAAATACAGTACAGAAGGAAACCCTGTTAAAATCACAATTAGCATCTACAGTAAGAATTTTCTGGAAATTACCCCTTAAAGATTGTGACAGCTGTTCGAAATGGTTAAAATAAATTGCACTGCTCTGCAAAAGGAAGACCAGAGGACCATCATAAAATATTCAAAGGATTACAGAGGATCAAAGTGAAATGAAACTCTTACTCTGTGTGGGGAAGCAACAGCTATTGCCTGTGTCCTGGGGGAACCAGATTAAGAAATTTATGTAATTGAGATTCCAAGAGAAGGTGCAACAAAATTATTCAAGGGAAGCCAAGCCAGAAAATAATAGATCAAGGTCAGGCTTTGGACAGATGTTGGTCTGTTGGGAGAATTCCTCCTGGGTGAGAATATCCAATTCACAGACACGGAGGTGGCCAAGACTTATCTGAAAAATAGTTGCTTTGGCAGGACCAGAGCTCACTCATTTCCTATTTCTTATTATGAAAGATCCTCACGGAATCAAATTTATGAAAAATGGTTAGACAAATAAATGTCTGTCCAGAAAGCAGAGTAATAGTGAAAAAAACTAAGCTCTTGAGATTTTGTAAAGGGTACTAATTTTATATTGGTTAGAGAAGAAAAGGATCTATTTCAAAAGCAGATTCAACTTCCTGAAAAGAACTGAGAGACAATTGAGGTAGAAAAAGATATAATAATAAGAGAAATGTTGTTCATGTTCAGCACATTAAAAATGTGAGAAATTTCCATGTCTTGGGAGCACATAGCAGAGATATTAGTCTACCCTACCCTAGACCCAAGAGGTACATACTGGAAACTCAAGAGAAGCTTCAATATTTGAATAGGTTGAGGATGACTTTTCTGCTGAAACAAATGTGGAGGGTGAAGGAGAAATCTTCCCAGGAGGCAGGTTTCTTTGACTTAAGCAATTCCACAGCAAGAGGCATTGTCAAAAGCTTCTGTAGCAGGACTGAAAATATTGGATATAGAGTCTTTGTGGGTAGATACAATTTATATTATATTCAATTCCGCATTGGAGGACCAGAAACACCAGGATCAATGAATAAATGGAAATTAAGCAGTATTAAACATGCAGAAAGGTCTCAGTTTAAAACCTGATACCTGGGGCTACCACCATAAGAAATTTCTGAACTTGCAAAAGGCAGTGATGTCAAAAATGTCACTCTCTGAGAGAGAAAATCATATGCATAGGTGAACTTCCTGCCAGTTGCGGTATAATCATACTGCCAAAATTAATCTCTAGATGGGAAATTTCTTGCAACTAAGTTTAAGGACCCTGGGCATAGACTGTGAGTGGCTGACATTGGATTGATTCCCACCTGGTGAGGTTGAACCATACAAGAAGTTCTCTGTCTCTCCTTTTTTTCCTCATGAGTGCTTGAGTTTCTGCTCATGGTCTTTGATAACACTAAAGCCTGGGTTTGGTAGACGGCATCAAGCCTGGGGATTGCCTTATTTTCTAAATTTTTTGGTCTAGAACTGTTAGAATATGCTGTATCCTATTAACTTTTTGACCCTGAGTTTTAATTTACTTGAATTTTAATTCACAGGAACAAGTACATTTAATTTTAAATTTTAATTCTCTTAGATTTTAACTTACAGGTTTTGTACTTTCATTTCTTTGGAAATTTACCTCACTAATAGAACAATTTGATTTCTAAATTTATGTCTTTAGACTATAATTTTCAGTGGGATTTAATCTTTGCAACAATTTTTCCCCAGGAAATTCATAATAGGAGAGCTTTATATTGAATCCATACTTAAGTGAATAATGTATGTATATAAATTAACAATATATGCTCAGAAAACATATATAGAGACAATGGAATTTCAAAATTTTAAATTATTAATGAAGTTTCAACTGTTTCACATAAAAATGTTTTAATTATTTAAAATCTGAAGTTTATTATTTAAAATATAGTTTAGTACTTTTGTTGATCTTGTAAAGCTAGAAAGAACAAGAGCTAAAATAACCTAATTTTATTACCTGAGAAGAACAGTTTTAATGAGAAAAATGACATAAAAATCTTATTGAATTTTGTACAGATGATGTTAGAGGAAAGTTAGGGAGAAAGTTGAGAGTTCCAGGCAAAATTTTAGAAAAATTTCCAGATGTTTTAATTTAGCACTGTGTTAGTCACTGTATTCAATTGTCACTGGATGATGTAAATCACTTTAAATATTTTCTTGATAAACTTTTATTTACTCCCATTTATCAAATAAACTTTGTAGAGAATCAAATAACATATCATAAGACCTTGGAGTAAAATAATGAAAATTGGAAGAATATTTTTACTTCAATGGACAGTGTTTGGTGCCAAGACTGCAAAAACCTCATTTATACATTTAATAGAAGTTGTGAAACGGGATATTTAAGTATTTGTAAAATGAAATGTTTTAGAGATTTGGCTTTAACAACTGAGAGCTTAACAGAGATTCAGTACAGTCTTTAGCTTTAAAGCAAAAAATAGATCTTGGTTACAAATGCTGATGTTAATAAACAAATGATAAAAATGATTGAATATATAAAATTAAATAAAGGAAAATATGAAAGTGAAGCAAATGAAATTATAGTAATATAAAAAAAATCATATTATTTTAAATAAAGCAAAACAAAATTTTAGTCTGAATCCTGGATTCAGAATAAAATATTTAGAATGGACAAATCCTAAATTTCACTTTGGACTTACTCCAATCTTCAAATGTTGATGGAAATATCAAAACTGGATGGGGCAAACTGTTGCCCCAACAAGTATTTATGGGTCCTACATATTTATATGAATAGAATATAGCCTCCCAGCAACTGGTAAATCCCATAGACAAACTGAGGGTGTGCTTTGGTTGTTCTTGAACTCCACTTTTTTTCTTAGGTAGAATTCACGGTAGAAAATGGGGCAAGGAATACCTGAGCTCTAAATCTTAACATATACATACTGCTATATATAAAACAGATAACCAACAAGGACCTACTGTGCAGCACGGGGAACTATACTCAATATTTTGTAATAACCTATAAGGGATAAGAATCTGAAAAAGAACGAATATATATATTTATGTATAACTGAATCACTTTGCTGTACACCTGAAACTAACACAACATTACAAATCAACTATACTTCAATTAAAAAGAAAAGAATAAAAACCCCTCAGATCTTCTGATCCCTATTCCTAAGCCTAAACTGAACCAGAAATTTTTAATGGGAAGTACTTATAAAAATTATTTTTGAAGACTCTCAGGTGTGAAAAAGTAAAAGTAAGTGTCTCTACGTACAACACAATGTAACTTTGTTCACAAGGCCTGTGTCTACTAAAGGTAGATAATAAAATTTTACCAATTCAGGAGAATTCCATCACTTCCACTGTGAAACACAGTCACCTCGAGGTTACTCAGCCAATTCAGACTGTGTTTCTCGTCCCTTTCTCTTTCTCCTGTACTCTGTAGAAGCACTATGAGTTCCCAGGGGTAATGCCAGTACTGGCAAATTGCTACCTCTGATCCAAATACCATCTTCTGTTCTTCCTGGCCTCTGCTGGGGGCAATTCAATGTGTCTGGAAACGGCAGTTGGTCTCTGTAACATTCACTGCCAGAGTCCCAGGGCTGCAGTAGCCTCTGGTTAATTTGAACGTTGATCGTACATCGTTTCCCCCTACTATTAGGCTTCGCCCAGTCCACAGTTCTCAGCATTTCCTCTCTTCTCCTTGGGATTCGGGGAATCTATGAGGCTGCCTTTAGACCCAGGCATTGGTACACCCTCTTGGGCATTCTACTTTACTGCTCAGTACCTTGCAGAAACCTGTAGTCTTTTATATTCTGGGAGCCTCTCAAATATGTTCTGGGTTTCTATCACCGTTCTCATTATGCTGCTACCCACCCAACCCCATTCCAGAAATGTAGAACATATGAGCACCCTTCAGGGATCCACAATCTAAAGTCTAGCCATGTCCTTAATAATTCTCCCTTATTACCCATTACCCTAACTTCCCTATCTCTCTGAGATAGAAAATTGCTTTTACACTGTCACAGATTCCCTGCTCATTCTCTGATTTATGCATAAATATTGTGCTCTGAGAACTCCAAGGATCTCAGGCTTTGGAAATCATCAAAACGTCTTATCACTCAAAAAAGCCTAGCTGCTATAATAGAAAGGCTTGCTTTCAAGACTATTGTTTATACCATGGACTTTTTAAAAGGCCTAATTTGAAACTTGAAGATGAACCATGCCTTCTCCTCAGTTATATTCTCAGTGGCCCTGAGGGCATTCATAAGCAAAGCTACTCTGGCTGCCTGGATGGTGGGATGATAATCCGTATGAGAAACCATGAGGGAAAGAAACTGAAGTTGGTTTATTTCAAAATATTAACCACAATATTTTACACAAGGCATCGGCAAAAAGGAAGCACTATTAGCGGCTTCTTTTATATATTTTCCTTTTCCTACTCTCTTTAAAATTGTAGTGAGATGCAATTCCTAGTAAAACAGCCACCTGTGGTACAAATGGCCAAAATCCAAGGTGAGTTATGTGTAACAGAGAGAGAGAGATTTTTTATAAAGGCACTGAGCTATCTCAGGTAAGCCAGGGACAAAAATGGGGTTGCTGGACTTACATGACACCTGAAACCAGCCATGAATATACCATCAGGACCACTGGTGTACCAGAAACAGCCCTACCAGCTCACCAGAGTCAATTATTAAATTTAGGAATTTTGTAAGTTGGTTGTAAAACACAGTCATTATTAAAAATTAAGTTAAACAAACTTACAGTTAAGTAAACTGCATTATTTAGATACTAAATAATCGGGTCTCACCAATTCCTTTTTTTTTTTTTACTCTTACTGATTTTAATATTATCTATTTGTATTTTACTATTATATAGGCTCCTGAAATTATTTAGATTTATTGTATCTGTATGTTGGAAATACTATATAACGGTGTACTACTAGGAGTCTCTTTCCAACTCACATTTGGTAACATCCCATTGGTAGTTGTTTTAAATCAGCCATGGTAGAAAAATTCATACCATAGAATTTGGCCAATGCTACAATTAGTCCTTTTTTTTTTTTCTTTAAGTAGGGAGCTGATTGTTAAACATTGTCCAGCATGCCAATATTCAGGACTCTCTATTTCCTATGTCTTTTCTCTCATCCTTTTATGCCTCTGCTTCACTATTCCTCCTTTTCCCCTATTGGCCAGTTATCTCTGAGTTTTTGTGTATGTAGCAAGAAACATGGATACCAAGAAGTATTAAGATTCAAGGTACTCAAAGATAGTGCCAAGGGGATGAACTGAGATAAGAAGAAATTCCCAGAACAGGGATGCTGGGAGATAATCTCAATCTATATTACCATATTCACATCCCCTGTTTAGAACTTTCTCTTGCAAGAATCTCCCACACAGTTGCTCAGAGTATCTTCAGGAAGTCCATTTCTTGGTGTCCTAATTGTTTTCTCTACATTCTACCTTCTTGCCACTGTCCTCAGTGCAAGTTAAAGAGTTCTTTTTGCCAGATTCAAATGGCTACATTGGTCTCTTCCTCTGAAAGTGACACTTTGATACAAGTTTAAGTGCAGAAGTAATCTTTCAAGCTGCCCACAGAGGGCCAATAAAACAGAAAGACTCTTTTTGAAAACAAGTTAAACTCTCACTAACCCCAGGAATTTCAGAGGACCTATTTTTCCAAACTCTCATAACTCTAGTTAATTTGTTGAAAAATGTATTCTGTAAAATATAAAAAGTTCTTTGTCAAAGTTATTTCAAAGCCTAGGGACTCTCCTGAGCTTTCTCCCCAGCCAAGATGATAGAAAAATGCTTACTGGACAGAATGATGCAACTCAAGTCCCTCTACAAAGGTGACATACTATTCCAATTACATGACAAACCTGCATATAATCTCTTTGCTTGATATGAAGAAAGCAACCACTACAGGAAATTCCTTGTTGAATTCTGTCATTTGAGAATAAAATTCCAGAGAATCGATTATCCTTCTTTTTAAAAATTTAAGAATCAGCTGACTCGCCTAGAAATCCATTTTTGACTAATGACACAAAATATTTATTACTCTTCTGGTTGACTTTCATCCCCAAACCCTTTATCTACAATAGTTTCTTTAAAACAAAAAATCTGTAATGGAAATAACCTGCCAACCAATTTAAAACAATTCATGTTTAAATGCTAAAGACTTTCTGATTTTTCTTTTAATTCCAGCAATTCTATATAAACTTGACTTTCAAAGGGGCCATGAACAAATTGATAATAAGCCATGTTATGATGCAGCACAAAAACGTATGTTTCAACTTCCAAAATTAAAACTCTTAACGTTCTCATTAATATGGCCCTGGGTCATGTCCAATGTCTACTTTCCGACTATGATATTTAGATAACTAGGTCAGAGCTCTCTCCATTACTCCCTTCCAAATATCTCTGCTCAGTTAATTTATCTCTAAAAATGGAGTCCTAGATTTTGAGGAAATTGTGAGCAAATCCAGGAGAGAGACTCTAATGTGCATTTCTGAATCAACAGCACTTAGTGCAGCGCTGGGCCTGGAGAAGATGGCCAATAAATCTTGGTTGAATAAGTAAGTGAATGAAGGTCAGATAGCCTTCGTGAGATCACTTTGGACTTCAAGAACAAAGTATTTGTAATCCTTCAGAATAATAATTATATAGTTTCCATGGAAGTTCAAACTAGCAGTTTTTCCTCACGCGAAGAAAGAGAAAACAGAAACGTGGAATAGCTGAATTGGGTGTGTAATGTCATAATGTTGTTAATAAGTAGTTTTAAAAATGCTTTCTACAAAACCGGTAGTTAGACCTACAGGCTTAATTAAATTCATATTAAAACTTTTTTTTGCAATAATATTTCATGGATGGTGCTGTGTACATCCTACAATATCATATTAGAATAAGAGGCGTCAGATCTGGTGGCTCCTCTTTGAGTGATGAGAAGATTAATTAGTGGGTCCAGGGAATGTCAGTCTACTCCATCGATCATAAAGTTCCCTGTCAACATTTACCTAATGGGTTTAGCAGCCACTGATGATCTTTGACCAGATCTGTTATTTCACTAAGGATTATAAAATGTTGACTTTCTTAATTTTTCTATGTCTTCTGAATTATCTGTTCTACTGTAAAGAATTTTTCCACATTAACTATTTGTTACCTTGAAACATGGTTTGTATAGGAAAGGCAGGATAAGTGCTTGATTTATTTCCTTTATTTACCAACTTTCAGAATAATAAGGTGGTGCTCTAGCAAACCAATGAGGTTGCCTTTTTTTGTTTTTAGTATCATGAAGAATTCATGGATTTTTTTACATATGTGATCTGTTTTAAACAGTGTGATCATTACTCTTTTCGATGCCCAATTTTCCATTTCATACCAGTGAGAACTTCTTCAAGTTGGCTCCTGAGACATTTTGACATGACTCCTGTAGTCTTGGATAGTTTCCTTGCTTTTAGTCCAACAAGATATCTCAGGATCATCTTGTGTATTTCCTGTCATAGACATGGAACCAGTTTAAAAAGGATCCCTGGGGGCTTCCTTGGTGGTGCAGTGGTTGGGAGTCTGCCTGCCAATGCAGGGGACACAGGTTCGAGCCCTGGTCTGGGAGGATCCCACATGCCGCGGAGCAACTGGGCCCGTGAGCCACAATTGCTGAGCCTGCGCGTCTGGAGCCTGTGCTCTGCAACAGGAGAGGCCGCGATAGTGAGAGGCCCGCGCACTGCGATGAAGAGTGGCCCCCGCTCGCCGCAACTAGAGAAAGCCCTCGCACAGAAACGAAGACCCAACACAGCCAAAAATAAAAATAATAAAATAAATAAATTAAAAAAAAAAAAAAAAAGGATCCCTGGATCTTTTTAGAGAGATGATATTTAGAGACCAAAATCTGGGCACTGCAGTTGTTCTTTTATAGATTGTCACTGTTTCTAGGCCTTTTCGACATAGAAAGGTATGAAATAAGCTGTTATATTTTGTTATTTTTAACAAGATAAAAATAAATAAGGCCTACTGACATTCCAATAAAAACATTACCTGGCTTTTAGTTAATTTCATTGGTTTTGTATTTCTCTTTCTTATTTTACAAACCTTGGTTCCTAAAGACATTAGCACAATTATTTATTTTCTCTACTCTTCAACATATAATTAGTAGTTTAAAATATCATTACATAATGCTGTTCAATGCTTTTTCATGATTTTCTTTTGTTCTTAGACTAAATCCTGCTAGGAATGTACAGTCAAATTACTATGTTTTAAAGTCACTTGAAATAATTCTACTTAATGTTCATTCATCTCATTTTTTTGATCACCAACATCTCAAATCCCTAGTTTGTAAGGTGAAAATGAGTGTCACTAGCTTTTCTTTCATCTCTTCAAATCTTTACCTTAGCTTAACTTCTAACACTTATACTTTTCACTTTTAGATTTTCAAGGTTATTAGAATGTATATCTAGCTCTCCAATCAGTTATTGGAATTTGCTGTTTGATTTGGTTTTGCTCTCTGGAATTTCTAATTGCCTTTCTTTTTTCTTGAACAATTTGATTTTATCATATCTTAAACATATTTTTATGAAGATCTTTCATAGAAAGGCCTCCATTTTTCGGCTCCACTATGCATTGTTTGCTCTCCAGCCTTGCTCCGTAGCTGTCATTCTTCATTTCATTAATCCTCAGTTTTGCTCTCTATTTCCTGCCTCTCACATTTATTCCCTTGTTTTGCTGGGCTAACGTAAATTCCTGAAAAAGGAGTTTGGGAGTCATACTGGACTCAGTGTAGGTACTCCTTCAGATCCACGCGGCCACTCTGTTCTCCCTGTGTGCCTTAGTTATCTGCTTGGCCTCTTGCCCTTATCACCCCTACCAATGGCTCAATCCATTCCCACAGTCATAGAGCCAGGTCTCTGCTGCAGTTGGTGCTACAACTACAGTATAAAGAGGCCCAACCATGGTGCCGGTGCTGGCAAGAAGAACCTGACCAAGTAGCTTTACTGAGCCTATAGGTGTTCCAGAACCTTCCCAGAGAGGTGGGTAACACAATCTTGAGGTGCTATGATGTAGGGAGGGCTTGAACAGGGAGACCTGAGACACAAAGAAGCTAGCAGAATAAGCCTCTCTTCTTCCCTGACTATGGACTGTTCTGGGACATAGTAGATCACATGGCCTCTCTGAAGATCTCTCTGAAGCCAAGAAATTAGTTGCCTAATTTAAAAACGTTTGGCCAGCTCCAAGATGTACCACTTTAATTTTCGACTCCTCCTTCCACTTTCCTCCTTTTCCTCCTTCCCTACTTACTTCTCTTTCCCTCATGCTTGCTTTCATGGAATTGAACTTCCTAATAAAGTGTTGGTCCCTTACCTTTACTGTTATTAGTTTATGCCCAGTCTTGTTCTCTCGTTCTGTATTTCTATAATTTTACTTTAGTGATGTAAAATTACAAAACTCCAGAGGGATAGTAGGCAAACCTTTGTAACTAGTTTGCCATTCTGAACAGCACATTAATGTCACTATTTTAAGAGATAGGAGTATCACAGTGGGCAAGTATATGCATTTGGGTCAAGGCCAGAGTAACTTTCATTCATTCATTTACTCAGTGAATATTTACTTGTGATAAACATAAGCTAGAGACATGAGATTCAGAAATAAAAGATATGTTCTCATCCTCAAACTAATGATTTCTCATGGAAATACACATATTTTCTGAATGAATACTCTGGCAATTTCTCAGTCATGGTATACCTTTCTTCCACTTTAATTTTTGTCAAAACTCTTCTCAGAGCCTCTGTTCTGTCCTTGTTTCTAGGAGCTACATAACCAGAAGGCTGGCCTTTGAAGCCGGCAACACAATCTCAATCTCCTTTTCTTTAGCTAACTGTTTTATTAAAGCTTCTCGCTCTGCCATGGCTGAGAGAGAAATGGTTGTTCATAACAAAGGCTGGAAACGATGCTGAAGGGAAAGTAACATTTTTCTCTTGGTCTTTTTTCTCAATTTACTAAACCATTGCATCCATTTTCTCATGTATTTCTCACAACTCAGGAGGTAAACAGAGTGGGTGTTGTTTCTTCATTGCATAGAGGAGGAAACTGAGGCCTAGCAAGTTTAACTGTCTGGCTCAGGGGTACTACATGTAACATCAGGCAAGAATTCCAGTCACATCTCTTGGATCATTCTTTCCAGTGACATTTTAATAGAGCTTCAAGGCCCAGGTAAGAGATGGAAAGACAGTAAAGGAATCTCTGCGCCTTCTGTTCTTAGTGCTGCTTATGAACTCAGATGCAGAAATCAATTTCAGAATTTCCAGAATCAAAGGCAGAGTGAAAGAACCAGGCTCAGGAATAAGAATGAGGTGTGTCTGGGGATGTAAGTAGCTCAGTCCTCTTGTAGATCCTGTTCTGACTGCTCCCAACCCCAGTCTATTAGTCCTCACTCGTGGGTCCCACTTTCTTTGCATCTGGCTGTCCAGCTCACATACTGAGTCCCTGACGTGTTGTGGGATCTTTTTCTTTCCATTCATTTGGATACCCACAGGTTGTTATCTCACCGCTGCCAGACACAGATTAGATATTTAATAAAACTGTATTAAATCTACACGAATGAATACATGTACACCCTAATCTGAAATTCTCTTTCAGTCTTATTTGTAAAACTTCAGTTCGGTCATTTCCTCTCCTTTTTCACTGCTTCTTTAATTTCTCATCTCATGTCCTGACATGTTAATATTCCTAGAAGCAGAGTAGTAATTAGAGCTTCTGGGTTGTAAGGAAAAGAAATGGACTCTGCTATGCTAAGCAAAAGCTTTAACAATATAATAAAAAATAAATAAATGCAAATAACGTGGGATAATTTGAAAACAGAAGGAAAAGTGAAAGAACCAGGCTCACTAGGAGCAAAAATGAAGTGGCTCTAGGGATCCAAGTAGCTGAATTTAACTGACAGGCTTGTCAGCTTGCCACCTCTGCGATGATTCAGCTCCATCAGTTTTCCTGTCCTAGAATCAGCGTGTTCAGGATTCAAAGTCCCAGAGAACGAGTCTGATTTGTCAGCATTTGGTCATATACTCAAGCCCCAGCTGGGGGACAACTTGACCAACAGTCCCTAAAGATGACAGACAAGGGCAAGAATGAATCCCCTCCAACACCCCCCCCCCCCAAAATTTAAAGCGCTATGACAAAAATAAGGGGAAATGGATTGTAGCCACCCAATTTGCAGAGTATACTGGCAAGAGCAAAGAGCTGGAATTAGGAAATCTGGGTTCACATTTCAGTGTTTCTGTTACTTAGTTGTGTGACCTCAGTGTGCTGTTTCATATTTCTACAATGCAATTTCCTCACCTACAAAATACAAAGCTTAGGTAGATGATAACTAACATTCCTTTTTTTCCCCCTAAAACTGTTTTTCCAACTTCACAGAGTTCTCCCCAGGTAAGTAAAGAAGTTTATAACTTAGTGGTTTTATAGACGTGATGCATTTCCTCTGCTTCTATTCAGAACATCGTTAATGGATTAGTAGCCCTCGTGTCACACACTTTTGAAGTCTTCTTCCTTCTCCCCCGTGCTCACCATTCTGTGCTGACCCCAATACCTCTCCTTAGTCCTGGCCTTCCCGGTACAGCTTATGCTCTTCTGGTGTATGAAATTCTGTCCCTTTAATACTGTATGATGTGCTTTCTGAATTTCTTTTTCCACCAACAATATAGAATACAGAAGCTATTTGCTTCTTTCTTCATATTTTTCCAAAGGAACTTTGTCAGTCAAACTGACAGTAATGTTTTCAACCCCATTTTCCCACCTAGACTAATTAAACCCTTAAGTTTTTAAAACAGTTCTATTTTCTCTATTTTATCCAGAACAGATGTTGACTTGGCCCTGAATAAAAAGTTGAGACATATTTTTCCCCCACCTTCTTCAAGCTTTGTTAATGTAGAAACCAACAGTCATTTATCTTTTAATTCCTTCAATAGTTATATAGGCTGTAGCTGAATTGATTCTATGTATTGCCATAAGCAAAATAAATTCTTACTTCTTCATCCTCACATAATACCCATTTTGTGTTAGCCACCAAGTTAAGCTCTGTTACAAATGCAAAGATACACAGGGCATAGTCACTACCTTGTAGGAACTTATATCCTAAGATTTTCAAGGGGAGATGAAACATAACAGCTCCCTAAAATACAAAACTGAATATAATGAATGTCATAAGACAGTAGTGACGCAGTGTTACCAAGTGTAAAGAAGAGAGATGTTATCTCCATTCAGGTGAGCAGGGAAGGCTTCATGGGACAAGGGAGTACTTGAACTAGGATCCAGGTAAAGAGAGAACTGACCTCCCATCCTCCCCTCTTGCTCCGCAACAATCTATTCCCCAAATAGGAACAGTTAATTGGTTCCTGACTCCTTTGTAGCCAACCCTTCAATGACTTCTCACTGTGCTGGGGATAAAATCCCCACCTCTTACTGTGGCTCACAAGGCCCTACATGATCTGGTCCTTTCTCCTACCATTCTGACATTCACCCATCATTTTCCAGCCATGCTGGCCTTCATTCTAAGTCTTGGATACAGCAAAGGACATTTGCTTTAGGACACTTGTTCTTGCTGTTTTTTGCCTAGAACTCTCTGCCCCCAGATCTTTACAGGACTGGTGTTTTCTTATCATTTAGGTCTCACCCCAAACATCACAGCTTCAGTGAGATCTTCCATGACCCCAGTCCATAGTAATGCATCTCCAACACTCTGTTGCATCCCCCTACTTTGCTTCTTTCAACTACCTGAAATTTTCTTGCTCATTCATTTACTTTTTAAATTTCTGCTTTCCCCTGACTAGAATATTATCAATAGTTTTTATTATATGATGGCCCTTTATGTGAGAGAGTAACAATCACTAATATTTGGCTTTATTAGTATCTAATTTATTAATCTTATGATTATAGTAAATAATCAGTTTTTAAATTCCTCTAAAAACTACTTACAGAAATTAATAAAACAAAGTTCAAGAATTTAGCAAATTTCCCCAAACTTTTAAATATTTTTTATCAGATACTTCCAAACACTATATTTTAGGTTACTTTCAATGTCTGAAACACCTTTTAAAAATAGACAACATACTACTACAATGATTACAAATTAATAAACACATTTACTCTAAAACCAGCAATAAAGTTATATATATTATATATAGTATAGTATAATATAATATATTATTTTGTCTTTCTTTTTATTATTTTTTTGTCTTATCTTCCTAGGCTTCCATTAAGATCCGTACATGGGGTTTTGATAATCTTACCAGATCTTTAAGAAAATGGGGGCTTCCCTGGTGGCGCAGTGGTTGAGAGTCTGCCTGCCAATGCAGGGGACACGGGTTCGAGCCCTGGCCTGGGAAGATCCCACATGCCGCGGAGCAACTGGGCCCGTGAGCCACAACTACTGAGCCTGCGCGTCTGGAGCCTGCGCGTCTGGAGCCTGCGCGTCTGGAGCCTGTGCTCCGCGACAAGAGAGGCCGCGATAGTGAGAGGCCCGCGCACCGCGATGAAGAGTGGCCCCCGCTTGCCACGACTAGAGAAAGCCCTCGCACAGAAACGAAGACCCAACACAGCCATAAATAAATAAATAAATAAATAAATAAAGTCAAGCTGAACACTGATTCCTTCTTTATTAAAAAAAAAAAAGAAAAAAAAAAAAAAGAAAATGGTATCATTTCAGCCTAATCAGGTTTTGTTACGAGTTATGAAAAGTTTAATTCTTGGTTGAGACATGGCTCTGGCTGAGCAGTCTAAGGTGATTTCTAGGCTGCTAATCTGTAATAAATTCCTTTTTCTAATAAAATTCTAATCATTACATTGTGAGGCTTTTAATTTTTTTGCTTTGTTTATAAAAGTTTTAATTTTTTGAGACTTGGTAGCTTTCAAAGAGGTAAGGAATTCTTCTAAGTTTTATCCTATCCATTGCCTTGTCACATTGATATATTAGTGTGGTTTGTCAGTACTATTAAAATCTTATATATTTCTTAATAGTATTTTATTTTAATTAGTTGGACCATCAAGAATTGTCAGCTCCTAGGAGATGAGGGATTGTGCCTGCCTAGTCAGCTTTACTCTTTTGTACATTTGGTTAATTTATCATTTTAGAACACTCTTGAACCCTCCTTTTACTTGATTATTGTATGTGGCCAGTGAAGCTGATTAGCTGTGGACACCCTTTGAACCTGATTAATTACATGTGCTGGTCAGGCTTTCCTTTTCTTGTTATTGAATCTACTTTTGCTGAGATAACTTGGCTTTCTTATGGACTCTTTTGATCAAAGAAAGTATATACCTAAACTTTATAGATAGATACTTAGTTAATACTTTTGTATGTTAACAATTACTTATATATTTGGATCAATAAAATACGAAGCATATTCTATTAGACACACTCTTCTTGTATACTGTGATAACTTTTGGTGATCTTCTGTAAACTTTTCTTGTTTGAGTATTATTAGGAACTTCTAGACTTTCTTAGATTCAATCTGTTTAGCTATTATAATTGTCACAAGAATTATTATCATTAAACTTATTTTAATGCTCAAACTGTACAAATTTGACTAGTAAGGGTCTCTGTAGTTTGCTTCCCTTTATTTCAGCACTTCTGCTGACTTTTTTTTTTTTTTCTGCTGACATTTTTAAAGCATGCTTGTGTCTAGCAACATCCTTTGGAGTTCAGTTTCCTTATTTATGAAATTAGTACAAATAAACAGATGGTCCAGGTCCATACTGATTTTTTTTTCTGCCCTAAAATTTGGCATCATCTACCTTTCAAGAAGTCCTCATTGTGTGTGTGTGTGCATGCACACATGTGTGCGCACATGTGTGCGTGTAGATTAGAGATCAAAATATGGATACTAGAGAATTAAAATGAGATTTGGGTCACCTACAATAGTTACAAAGCTGGAATGCATATCATGAATTTACACTGTTTTTTCCATTCAACATGTCACATGACTGCACTGATACACACACACCTACATACACATATATATGAACATATAAAAATATGATAAAATATATATTTAAGAAAGAACAAAAACATTTAAAAGCATAAAACTAAAAAGGTAGGTGTTTAAACATTCAAGGTAGAGGACTCTGGGAAGATGGTGGCAGAATTTTTTAATTTCCCCAAATCTCATCATATAAACAAGTATAGAGACTAGGACAGCAAAACCTAAAACACATGGACAACATCTACCACTAGGTTAACTATAAACTCCCGAATATGAGCAGGTGAAGACCAACCACAACCACAACCACAAAGAAGACTCACACCATTTCAACAGTGATGTGAGAGAAAGCAGAGGAAAGACAAAAATTTCTGATAGCTCCAGAGCTAAAAAGTATCCAAATTACCAGCAGGTACTCACTGGTAAACTCATCAAGAAAATTTGAGGCTAGCAGCTGGAACTGGGAGGGAGAACTGCAGACCTTAATTCACAGTGTGAGCTAAGGGACCATGGTATGCATGATGGTGCTGAACAAATCTGGGCTTTATAAACCTTCAAGAGTGTTCAGCTAAAATTCCCTTCCAGTATCAAATCTTGCATCAGGTAAAAAGTACTGAGAGTAGAACTTCAATAGGAAAAAAATAAAAGAAAAAGTTCAAAAAAATGTTGGGGAGAAGGAACCAGAGTTAGCAGATCTCAGGAAAATGTCAAAACTTTTGGTTTTGAACACATTTTGAATATTACAGAAGGAAATCTAGAGCTATGATTCTAGGAAAGCTACCTTGAGTCCTCCTTTTCTAATACAGAAAAATGCATAACAAATGAAAAGCACAACAGAAAAGGATTTTTATAAAGAGACAGTTTTATAATAAGAAAGAAAATAAGGAGCAAAATGATATCCTTACAGACAATGAAGGCATGCCAGGATCATTTGAACACAAAAACAGATGAAAACTGTAACCAAATTCTTCAAAGATAAAATGATTTAAGAAAACATTAAAGCCATGAAACAACAGAAATCTTAATTCTAAAATTTTAGAAATTAGATAATTGGAGAACAGAATAAGAAATAGAAAAATTTACAGTTTGAGCTCACAAATGTAGAAAATTATTAATAAATGAAAAAGTCATTTCAGAATTGAAGAATAAATCTGAAGGAATTAATAAACACAATGAATGCCTTAAGAGAAATAGAAAGTAAAAGGTGAAAAATGAAAAAGAAGTAAGGTGTTAAAAAGTATTTGAGAGACAGTGATAGCTATAGATGACAAGCAAAGAAGACTAAACACACATATAAAAGGGGATCCTGAGGACAAAAACTAAAGCAATGGAAGATAAAAAATACTAGAAAATATAAATCAAGAGAACTTTTCTGGAAAGATGGCTTGAAACTACCTGTTGAAAGTGCAACTGTATTCCTGCTTATGAAATAGCTAGTTCTATTCTGAGCTTATGTCTTTCTTGTAATACTTTGCCAAATGCAGTCAATGGAAACTAACACTTGCTACTAACATTTTGTCTTTCAACTTCTTCCTCTAAGACTTCAATTCTAATAGGTATATTAACTGCTTCATAATTTTTTTTGGTGACAATTTTACCATGTGTTTTGTTATTGCATAATATGGATCCTCCTCCTTACAGCCTCAGATCAAAGTTTTCTCACTGATCATCACCCAACCCCTAACACAACACCATATATTCTTTTTTTTTAATTGGGGTATAGTTGCTTTATAATGTTGTGTTAGTTTCTGATGTACAATGAAGTGAATCAGCTATATGTATACATATATCCCCTCCCTCTTGGACCTCCCTCCCCTCCCCATCCCACCCATCTAGGTCACCACAGAGCACCAAGGTGAGCTCCCTGCGCTATACAACAGGTTCCCACTAGCTATCTATTTTACACACGGTAGTGTATATATGTCAATCCCAATCTCCCAATTCATCCCACAGCCATTCCCACCCCCCTTTTTCACTGTAGTACTCCAATTCTGGTCTAATACTGTATTAGCCAGAATAGACTAGACTATGCTGTGGTTACTAACCATCCCCAAATCTCAGTGACTTAAACAATAAGGCATTTTTTTCTCATGTTGTGTCTCTATTGCAGGTCAACTGGAGGCTCTGATTCATGGTTTTCTTATTCCGGGATCCAGACCTTCATCTGGATCATTGTCAGTAGCCATGACAAAGGAAGAGAGTTACCGAGGACCTTAGATGAACAATTAAATGTTACAGTTCGGAAGTGGCTCATGTCTTATTGATAACTCATTTACAAGAACTAATAACATAGCCCTGTCTAAACACAACAGGATCAGGAAATATATTCCTATCCTGGAAGGGGGATGAAACAGTATTTACCAAACAACCCTAATGACCTTCAACATAAATGGAAACAAATGCTATTTTATACTTTGTTTTATCACCTAACAATGTTTTAGAATTCTTCCTATCAGCACATTTTTACATCATTTTTCAAAGCCGCATAGTGACCCAGTATATAGCTATAATAATCAGTGATTTAGCCTTTCTGCTGCTGGTAAATATTTAGAATGTTTTGCTATAAGTATTGCTATATTGAACATATTTATACATAAATGTCTTTGTATAAGTAAAAGTATAGCTTTAAGTTAGAAAGAAAAAGAAAGCTCTGACATCACTTACAGATAGGATTCTGTTGTTTGAAGCTGCGGTGGCACTCACAGCTGGACCATATTATTCTCCTGTTGGACATAAACAATTTCATGGAACACCAACATCAAACAAGGTAACTCTGAAACCATGATAAAATTAGTCTAAACAAGACCACTTCGTAATTTTCTCTAAGCACAGACAAAAACAAGGTCACTGTACAAACACCACAAAATACCAAGCAGCCTCTCTTCCACTTAATAAGACTGGCTGTTGTTTCTTTACTAATTATAGCTTTAGCCTCATTTTAGTCTGCCCTCCCTCTAGATAAGATTAATTGAGATAGTCATAGACTTGTCCTGACTTTCTGACAGCACCCAATCTAGTTCAAAGTCTCACTTCCTTTGACTCTCCCCAAAAGCATCCAATCAAAGGTGAAATCCTATAAGAGAGAGTTAGAAATGAACCCTCTTACTGAGGCACCTCGTGGCTCCCTGTGGTATGCATTCTGCTTTGCTATAATGAGTCTTAAATCCAACCAGTTCAACTACATGTGCATTCTTGGTACTCCTTGACTGAAAGTCATTGACACATATGATCCTTGAAGTTAAATTGTGTAACAGTAAGGTAGTACAATTTAATTTTGAGCAATGCTGGTAATTGTCCTTTAAAAAGATTGCACCCATCAAGGATGGGTGAAGAGGTCTGTTTCCTCACAGCTTTGCCACATTGTATAACACCAACTTTTTTGATCTTTGCTGATCTAATATATAAAAAAATAACATCTGCTTCTTTTGATTTACATTTCTTTAATTATAACTGAAGTTAAGCATCTTTTTATATTTTAAGTCATTTTTTCCCCCTCTTACTCAGTTTCCTATTGGGTTTATTTTTCCTTTTGATTTGTAAGTATTCTTTAAAGATTAAGGCTATCATTTCTTTGTGTGTTATATGAGTTGCAAATATGTTACCAGCTTGTTACTTGCCTTATTTTTAATAAAATTGTGTTATTGTAGACACGTAGTTTTACGTAGTCAAATTTATTTTGCTTCTTTATGGCTTCTGAATTTTGTATGTTAACTAGTTCTCACTTTAAAATTATAAAAATAAAAATCATCCCATGTTTTCTTCTAGCACTTTTAGAGTAAGTATTCTCCGTTCTTACATGTTTTTTCCCTGTAGCAATTGCCTTTGATCCCCACACCTTCCACGTTGAAGATTTTGCATTTATTGGCACTATCTTTTCTTACTTTTTTTCCTACTAATTTGTATTTTACCTTCAGTTTCTTTAATAGCTTCCCCCTAATCTGGTGTATAATTACTGTTTGTGACTCTATTTCCCTTTCCCTGTAGCAGTAATCCCTGAAGAAAATGGTGTGAAACTACCCTTGCTATTCTCAGCTATGTATTATTGGGTTGGGTTGCTCCAGAGAAGCCCCTGAAACTCTCAGTGGCTTAAGTTAAATGGTGATTCCATCTCCTGGCCATTATGGTCCAAGGTAGGGCCCACAACCTCACTGGAGGTAATTACATACAAAGAGACACACTTTGCCCTTTATGGAAGGAGAAATTTACTCTCTCTTCTTCAGGAGCTAAAGAACCTATCATCTCTTAGTAGGTAGAGTGTGAAGATGTGAAGTTTAGAACATGGTAGCTACTTTTCAACTCTAATGGACAAGCCTGAATATACTGAGGTCACCATGTAAACCCTGAAGGATGAAGCAGACACCTTGGAAGGATGAGGGAAGGACTGGAGAGAAATGATGCTGACATCATTTGAATTGCTAGATCCAGCCCTGCCTGAATCCAGTCCTACATCTGGATTTTTCACTTAGGTGAGATAATAAATAGGTCTCCCTTTAAAAAGCCAATTGGAGTTGAATTTTATGTCATTTGTAACCAAAGAATTCAGGATACTTTTTTTCTTTCTGCCTATCTTTTTTTTTTTTTTAATAAATTTATTTATTTAGTTAGTTTTGGCTGTGTTGGGTCTTCGTTTCTGTGCGAGGGCTTTCTCCAGTTGCGGCGAGCGAGGGCCACTCTTCATCGCGGTGCGCGGGCCTCTCACTGTCACGGCCTTTCTTGTTGCGGAGCACAGGCTCCAGACGCACAGGCTCAGTAGTTGTGGCTCACGGGCTCAGTTGCTCCGCGGCATGTGGGATCTTCCCAGACCAGGGCTCGAACCTGTGTCCCCTGCATTGGCGGGCAGATTCTTAACCACTGCGCCACCAGGGAAGCCCCCTCTGCCTGTTATCTTTTAATGTTTCTAACATTTCTGTCTTCTAATTTCATTTCACTCTAAGTCAGATTGCACCTGGTAGGTTATGCCCTGATTCTGGCTCATAGCTACTTTCTTGCTGGCCCACACAGAATAGACCTACAGAATATACTTTTTTCTTTTAATTTGAATTAGTTGCCAACATTTTAAAATGGAAAAGAATTTCCATAAATATGCAGATTTGTCAAACTGGGTTGGCCTTTAATTTCAATTGGTTGGAACTAAGTAACAACTATGATCTCAGGCACATGTCCCTTTGTTTATTTACCTGTCTAGTTTCCCTGGGCTTTTGGGTTTGGGATCCTTATCTACAGCATGATAGATAATAGGGATGAAGAAGAAGATAGGGGTCCAGGCTTGTTTCCAAGTAGAATAAGAAAACAGCGACCCCTACAGGATGTCTTCACTACTTTAGACTAATCTCTGTTTTTCTCAAAGTATTCAGTGAATTGCCAGTCATACAGGGAGTCCTTAATAAAAAGATTAATTGAAAAGTTAAGAATTACTTTTCCAAAACCTGTAAAATACAAAGCCAGTTAAAATAAGAAGTCTTAAAGTTATTTTCTTCTGCTTAATTTGATACATTATATATGCATAAAAACCCATCTCATAATTGAATGCTACTTTAATGAATGTGCTAATGGTGGCTTAAAGCTTTTTAAATTTAAAAAGATCTAAAAATACCACTCCATTCTTATCTCTAACACATTCTACTTTATATCAATCCAGCTTGACTGAGTCTAAATGACACTCCGTGGAACACTTTAGTTCTTTATAAAAGGCTGCACTAACAAGCAAATGTAATCACAAGATGCTATCAGTCCTTCCAAGCAGGAGAATGAAATCAGTCCTAGGCTGGTGACATGTCTGGAAGGATTGCCTGCCTTCTCTAAGTCAAAGGGGACAGGCATATTTTCTAAGAGAGTCTGAATTCTGTCCTGGTAAATGACCAGGCACCCTGACTCTTGGTGGATTACAGCTGGCAGTTATAAAAAGAAGCATTATACAGATAAGAGCTTTTATTTTTAAAATAAAAATCTATCACACTTAAAATTTTGTTTTGGTATGACATGGGCATTTGAATAACATGTATATCTAGTAAGTACTTTTAGTATATACACTCCAACATTATATGTGAAAATGCTCTTTCATAAATATTCTATAAATATTTTATAAATATTATTCATGTTTTATTTTCTTAGAAGAAAGATATGTTTATTTCTTTGTGTTAAGATTCAAGGTCAAGAGTCAGGTTAAAGGCATATAAATTCTGTTTAGTGTTCAAAGTCTAATCTTTTCACTGATGAATTTGAATATGGAGTTGGGCATGATAAAGAGGAAAAGTGAAGTCAAAGGCTACTGAATCATAATAATAGCTACCAATCCTGAGTACTTACTATGTGCCAGGCATGGTATTAAAAACTCTCTCTATATTTCTCACAGAGTCTTTACAATATATCCTTATTATTCCCATTTTCCTTGCCCAAGGACTTTAGAAGGGTTTGAAATGCTGTTCTGTTTTAGGGGCATGTGGTCTTTGTTGAGAATCCTGGTCCAGAGATCAAGAGGAAGATTTTCAGGAGAAGAGTGCAAGTTGGAGATACATTTATGTACTAGATTGTTCAGTAGCAAGTTACTTTCTCTAGTATTTTCATTTAGTTAAGTCTTAGGCAAATATTTCAGGCCATGTGAGCCTCACTAATTTACATGCTGCCTTTTTGCAAATTAGAAAAAGGACTCCCCTCTGGGCAGGTAAGGCTGGCCAGGGGAATGTGAGCTGTATTTCTACCAACACTAGCTCAGTTTGTCAGGAGCCCTTGTGCAGAACACAACCTAGAGAACCAATTCCTGTGTCTCTGGCTGAGAATAATCCAACAAAGCTGAAGCAGCGGCCCCTGAGGTCATAATGGTAGTGGCACATTCAAGAGGAAGCTGAATCTCAGGGTCAGTCGATGGCTCAGTAACCCCTGTTCATACAGAGATTGTTTTCATTTGAGAGACTTGGGAAGCCTGAATTTACTTTCATCAAGGAAGTTATAGCAGCCCTTTTAGTTAGGAAGACTGCCTTTTAGAAGATAAGGACCTCAAATAGATTAGGAGAAATAAACTACATTAATATGAAAAAGCAAAGAAGTTGTTAACTTTTTAACTACAAACCATGGAAGGTCACACCATGATCTGTTTGGGAAGCTTCCTGGAAAAGAGATGATTAGAAGGGTCAAAGAAGCAGAAATAGCAGATCAGTGTGAGGAAATTTTGAACAGGTGCTTTGAAGATATCAGGAAGTGGAAAACTGGGCAAGGATATTGGGACAAAAGAGAGATTACATGATATGGGAGCACTGGACACAAACAACTTGAAAAAAATTTTTATGATACAGCCGCCTACACATCAAGTCCCATCTTGATTACTTGCTATATGATCTTTACCAAATCATTTGGCCTCCCTCTCTGAGCTTTTGTTTATTGACCTATAAAAGAATGTTAAGGATTAAAGGAAGCATCATAACAATATCTACCTCAAGTAGTTCTTTTGATGATTAAATCAAGTGATGTATGTTGAAGTGCTTTGTAACCCATGATGCACTATGTCAAGTGGTATCTGTATTTATAATTTACCATTCATTTAAACAGCCCCTGCCCATAAGGCAGAATGTCAGATCCTGAAGGATGTCAACTGCCAACTCTCAAAAGACATAGATAACCACCAGAACAACCTGGTGATCAGGCAAACCTGGGCCATTATCTACTGTTGTTATTATATTATTATGTCCTTACTGTTAGAGAGAGTATCACCTTGATAGAGTCTTAATAGGGTCTCTGAAGGAAGAGATCAGAGATGGATATTTACAGGGGTTTAAAGTCTGGGCTCCTATGGTTTAATCCTAGTCTTTCAAGTCAGGGATCTCTTTGGGACGGGGAAAACTTCATGATATAAATAGTTTAAGACTGGTAGTCACAGACAGGTGGAGATGAATATGATTCTTGATGAATAAATGATTATTTCATCAGCAAGCAGCTTGCCAGATGAGCAAGCTATTGTCCTAAGAAGGCGACTGGTTGAATAGCTTATTTTTCTGAATGAATTTTCTTGAAGTCCCTGAAGTAAGCTGAAGAGTAGCAGAATGTGCCCTCCCCCACCCCTCTAATATGCTTCTTTGGTATAAGGATTATTTTGTGCTGATTATTTTTAAGAAACTGCAGACACTGGAAAAGCTCTGAAAACACAGTAAAGTTACACTTTTGTAAGGAAAATCTATATTTATAAAGGAAATTTACATTAGAAGGTGGGTCTGTATCAGGAAGAGACCTATTACCAGAGATAATCTTTTTACCTGAGAGACTTATCTGCTTGGCAGGATAACTTTTGTTTACCAAATATTTGCTCCTCTCACCTTTCCAGGAATGGCCTTTCCCCCTTTGAAGCCTCATTCCCCTATCCCTTGCCTTTGCTCAGGATGACATATAAGTCTCAATTGTCTAGCTGCGTTTTGAGTCTCATATCTTTGTGGTGCTCCCCTATGTGTTTTTGTAATTAAAAAAATTTTTTTCTCATGTTAATCTGTCTTTTATTACAGGGGGTTCTCAGCCAATAACTCAGAAGGGTAGAAGGAAAATTAATTTCCCTCCTCCACAAAGCAATGAAGTAATTTGCTGGTTTGTAGCCTTATCTTCCTGGAAAATGATAGTAAAGTCATATTGATGTAGGCAACCTTAGTTCTGTTGCAATAACCATCAAGGCCCAAGATAGAGCTGTCCTGCCAAGAGTGCCACGTCAGCAAATTAAAATCTGGATAATTTCCGTGTCCTTATAAGTGTTCTCCTTGACCAGAAACACACTACAGCCAGTCAGCCTGAAACCAAGTCCCCCTAAAACTGACTTCCTCCACTGAGTTTATGATTAATTTCTCTATTCAAAACTTTACACCCTTTCTTGTCCCATCCCTGTTCCTCTCAGAACTGAGGAATAGCAAAGAAAAGAGGGGATTGAAAGCAAGCAGGACCCTATGGGGCCTCCCCAGGTTAAAAAGCCCCTCTGTGTACCCCACTTCTTGTCTGTAGAAAATAACTTCAGTCTCCCAGACCTTCCCTCAGTTCCAAAGAGCAGACTCAAGGAGTTAATGATTAGAACAATAGAGTCACAGGCTCATAGTTCTTCCTGAAGGGATTTAGATAACAATCGGATGCATATCTTTGAGTTGTTCTGCAGAAACTAAGACCCACCCCCACCTGATGGAGAATAGTGATCATATGCTGACCACAAGCACGTAGACCTCAGACTGGTTGGAATCAGAAGGTTGATGAGTGAGATACTTGAAACATCACCCTGTTACCTCACCACCAGCCAAACAGAAGAAGGTACACAAGCTGATCATACATCCTATGACCTTCTCCCCTAACACTTTTTTAAAAAACACTTGCCTGAAAGCCATCAGGGAGTTCAGGTCTTTTGAGCATGAGCTGCCCATTCTCCTTGTTTGGTGCCCTGCAATAAACACTGTACTTTCCATCACCACAATCTGGTGTCAGTAGATTGGCTTTGCTCTGTGCAGGCAAGGGGACCCGAGTTTGGTTCAGTAACAAGCTATTCCTCAAATGCCAAACCAACTCTGGGCTTTTTACTTATTTCCTTGTTCCTTATTCATTTTCTAGTTTTCTCTTCCTTGTCCCTTATTCTTTCCTCTTTAAATGCTTGCTACTTTCTCCCCTGTCTTACTGCTCTCCAAATGGAGACTGTCCACTTCATGAAGTATTAAATAAAGCTTGTTTGTATCACCTAAATTGCCTTCTTCAATCATTTTTAATAGTTCTTAGTCTTGGTGGTGAAGTTATGTGGCTACTTGCAGTCTTATTTTCAGGGATATATAAAGATATTTTGAGGGAAAACCTAGCACTGTGGAATAAACTGAGACTTCGGACCTACTGAGTTCTGGGTGTAGTCCTTGGAAAATTACTAAACTTCCTCATTTTTGAAAATTGAGACCAACTCTGTCAATATGACTTAACTATTTATTTCAGGTAATTCTTGTCCAGGAAGATAAGAATATAAACTAATGTATAATTTCACTTTTTGCTTTAGGAAATTCTTGCAAATTAGTTTTCTGGGCAAAGAGTTTGCTTACTCTGGCCAGCAGTTCTTCTATCAGAACAATAGATGACTCATCTGAGCAAACAACTCACTTATCAGAAAATTTTACTATTGGGCTTCCCTGGTGGCGCAGTGGTTGAGAATCTGCCTGCCAATGCAGGGGACACGGGTTCAAGCCCTGGTCTGGGAAGATCCCACATGCCGCGGAGCAACTGAGCCCGTGAGCCACAACTACTGAGCCTGCGCGTCTGGAGCCTGTGCCCCTCAACAAGAGAGGCCATGACAGTGAGAGGCCCGCGCACCGCAATGAAGAGTGGCCCCCGCTCGCCACAACCAAAGAAAGCCCTCGCACAGAAACGAAGACCCAACACAGCCAAAAATAAATAAATAAATAAATTTAAAAAAAAAAAAAAAGAAAATTTTACTATTAAGACTCCTTTAAGGGACTTCCCTGGTGGCGCAGTGGATGACTCCATGGTCCCAGTGCAGAGGGCCTGGCTTCAATCCCTGGTCAGGGAACTAGATCCCACATGCATGCCACAACTGAGAGTTCGCATGCCAAAACTAAGGAGCCTGCCTGCTGCAACTAAGACTTGGTGCAACCAAATAAATAAATAAATAGATAAATATTTGAAAAATAAATAAAGCCTTACACCATTCTAAAAAAAAAAAAAAAAAAGACTCCTTTAAAACATTCATCTTGATGTGTCCTCTAATTTTGAATTATTATGCAACAACTTTGCCCAAGCTTTGTAGTATAGTCCAAAGTCAGGGAGCCTGATTCCTCCAGCTCCGTTTTTCTTTCTCAAGATTGCTCTGGCTATCTGGGGTCTTTTGTGTTTCCATACAAATTGTGGAATTATTTGTTCTAGTTCTGTGAAAAATGCCATTGGTAGTTTGATAGGGATTGCATTGAATCTGCAGATTGCTTTGGGTAGTATTGTCATTTTCACAATGTTGATTCTTCCAATCTAAGAAGATGGTATATCTCTCCATCTGTTTGTATCATCTTTAATTTCTTTCATCAGTGTCTTATAGTTTTCTGCATACAGGTCTTTTGTCTCCTTAGGTAGGTTTATTCCTAGATATTTTATTCTTTTTGTTGCCATGGTACATAGGAATGTTTCATTAATTTCTCTTGCAGATTTTTCATCATTAATGTATAGGAATGCAAGAGATATCTGTGCATTAATTTTGTATCCTACTTTATCAAATTCATTGATTAGCTCTAGTAGTTTTCTGCTAGCATCTTCAGGATTCTCTATGTATAGTATCATGTCATCTGCAAACAGTGACAGCTTTACTTCTTCTTTTAAGAATTAGATTCCTTTTATTTCTTTTTCTTCTCTGATTGTTGTGGCTAAAACTTCCAAAACTATTTTGAATAATCGTGGTGAGAGTGGGCATCCTTGTCTTGTTCTTGATTTTAGAGGAAATGGTTTCAGTTTTTCACCATTGAGAATGATGTTGGCTGTGGGTTTGTCATATATGGCCTTTATTATGTTGAGGTAAGTTCCCTCTATGCCTACTTTCTGGAGGGTTTTTATCATAAACCAGTGTCGAATTTTGTCAAAAGCTTTTTCTGCATCTACTGAGATGATCGTATGGTTTTTATCCTTCAATTTTTTAATATGGTGTATCACATTGATTGATTTGCGTATATTGAAGAATCCTTGCATTCCTGGGATAAACTTCACTTGAACAGGGTGTATGATCCTTTTAATGTGCTGTTGGATTCTGTTTGCTAGTATTTTGTTGAGGATTTTTGCATCTATATTCATCAGTGATATTGGTCTGTAATTTTCTTCTTTTGTAGTATCTTTGTCTGGTTTGGTATCAGGGTGATGGTGGCCTCGTAGAATGAGTTTGGGAGTGTTCCTCCCTCTGCTATATTTTGGAAGAGTTTGAGAAGGACAGGTGTTAGCTCTTCTCTAAATGTTTGATAGAATTCGCCTGTGAAGCCATCTGGTCCTGGGCTTTTGTTTGTTGGAAGACTTTTAATCACAGTTTCAATTTCAGTGCTTGTGATTGGTCTGTTTATATTTTCTATTTCTTCCTGTTTCAATCTCAGAAGGTTGTGCTTTTCTAAGAATTTGTCCATTTCTTCCAGGTTGTCCATTTTATTGGCATATAGTTGCTTGTAGTAGTCTCTCATGATCCTTTGTATTTCTGCAGTGTCAGTTGTTAGTTCTCCTTTTTCATTTCTAATTTGATTGATTTGAGTCTTCCCCTTTTTTTCTTGATGAGTCTGGCTAATGGTTTATCAATTTTGTTTACCTTCTCAAAGAACCAGCTTTTAGTTTTATTGATCCTGGCTATCATTTCCTTCATTTCTTTTTCATTTATTTCTAATCTGGTCTTTATGATTTCCTTCCATCTGCTAACTTTGGGTTTTTTTCTTCTTCATTCTCTAATTGCTTTAGGTGTAAGGTTAGGTTGTTTATTTAAGATTTTTCTTGTTTCCTGAGGTAGAATTGTATTGCTATAAACTTCCCTCTTAGAACTGCTTCTGCTGCATCCCATAGGTTTTGGGTCCTCGTGTTTTCATTGTCATTTGTTTCTAGGTATTTTTTGATTTCCTCTTTGATTTCTTCAGTGATCTCTTGGTTATTTAGTAGTGTATTGTTTAGCCTCCATATGTTTGTATTTTTTACAGTTTTTTTCCTGTAATTGATATCTAGTGTTACAGCATTGTGGTTGGAAAAGATACTTGATACGATTTCAGTTTTCTTAAATTTACCAAGGCTTGATTTTTGATCCAAGATATGATCTGTTCTGGAGAATGTTCCATGAGCACTTGAGAAGAAAGTATATTCTGTTGTTTGTGGATGGAATGTCCTATAAATATCAATTAAGTCCATCTTGTTTAATGTGTCATTTAAAGCTTGTGTTTCCCTATTTATTTTCATTTTGGATGACCTGTCCATTGGTCAAAGTGGGGTGTTAAAGTCCCCCACTATGATTGTGTTACTGTTGATTTCCCCTTTTATGGCTGCTAGCATTTGCCTTATGCATTGAGGTGCTCCTATGTTGAGTGCATAGATATTTACGGTTGTTATATCTTCTTCTTGGATTGATCGCTTGATCATTATGTAGTGTCCTTCTTTGTCTCTGGTAACAGTCTTTATTTTAAAGTCTATTTCGTCTGATATGAAAACTGCTACTCCAGCTTTCTTCTGATTTCCATTTGCATGGAATATCTTTTTCCATCCCCTCACTTTCAGTCTGTATGTGTCCCTAGGTCTGAAGTGGGTCTCTTGTGGACAGTATATATACAGTTCTTGTTTTTGTATCCATTCAGCCAGTCTATGTCTTTTGGTTGGAGCATTTAATACATTTACATTTAAGGATACGTATGTTCCTATTACCATCTTCTTAATTGTTTTGGGTTTGTTTTTGTAGGCCTTTTCCTCCTCTTGTGTTTCCTGCCTAGAGAAGTTACTTCAGCATTTGTTATAAAGCTGGTTTGGTGGTGCTGAATTCTCTTAGCTTTTGCTTGTCTGTAAAGGTTTTAATTTCTCCACTGAATCTGAATGAGATCCTTGCTGGGTAGAGTAATGTTGGTTGTAGGTTTTTCCCTTTCATCACTTTAAATATGTCCTGCCACACCCTTCTGGCTTGCAGAGTTTCTGCTGAAAGATCAGCTGTTAACCTTATGGGGATTCCCTTGTATGTTATTTGTTGCTTTTCCCTTGCTGCTTTTAATATTTTTTCTTTGTATTTAATTTTTGATAGTTTGATTAATATGTGTCTTGGTGTGTTTCTCCTTGGATTTATCCTGTATGGGACTCTCTGTGCTTCCTGGACTTGACTATTTCCTTTCCCATATTAGGGAAGTTTTCAACTATAATCTCTTCAAATATTTTCTCAGTCCCTTTCTCTTTCTTTTCTTCTTCTAGGACCCCTATAATTCAAATGTTGGTGTGTTTAATGTTGTCCCAGAGGTCTCTGAGACTGTCCTCAATTCTTTTCATTCTTTTCTCTTTATTCTGCTCCGCAGTAGTTATTTCCAGTATTTTATCTTTCAGGTCACTTATCCGTTCCTCTGCCTCAGTTATTCTGCTATTGATTCCTTCTAGAGAATTTTTAATTTCATTTATTGTGTTGTTCATCATTGTTTGTTTGCTCTTTAGTTCTTCTAGGTCCTTGTTAAACGTTTCTTGTATTTTCTCCATTCTATTTCCAAGATTTTGGATCATCTTTACTATCATTACTCTGAATTCTTTTTCAGGTAGACTACCTATTTCCTCTTCATTTGTTTGGTCTGGTGGGTTTTTACCTTGCTCCTTCATCTGCTGTGTATTTCTCTGTCTTCTCATTTTGTTTAACTTACTGTGTTTGGGGTCTCCTTTTCGCAGGCTGTACATTCGTAGTTCCTGTTGTTTTTGGTGTCTGCCCCCAGTGGGTAAGGTTGGTTCAGTGGGTTGTGTAGGATTCCTGGTGGAGGGGACTGGTGCCTGTGTTCTGATGGATGAGGCTGGATCTTGTCTTTCTGGTGGGCAGGACTGCACCCAGTGGTGTGATTTGGGTGTCTGTGAACTTATTATGATTTTAGGCAGCCTCTCTGCTAATGGGTGGGGTTGTGTTCTTGTCTTGCTAGTTGTTTGGCATGGGGTGTCCCGCACTGGAGCTTGCTGGTCATTGAGTGGAGCTGGGTCTTAGCGTTGAGACAGAGATCTCTGGTAGAGTTCTTGCCGATTGATAACATGTGGAGCCAGGAGGTCTCTGGTGCACCAATGTCCTGAATTCGGCTCTCCCAGCTCAGAGGCTCAGGCTTGACTGCTGGCCAGAGCACCAAGACCCTGTCAGCCTCATGGCTGGAGAAGATGGGCTGAGTTGGGTGTCAGCCACTGCCCTGTTGTAGCTATGTCTCAGCTGTCTCCAAAGGTCACCCAGATACATTGGGTTATTCCACCATTCCTCAGAACTTGCACATGCCTGTCTGGGATTTATAGATGTCCTCCTGATACTCTTCATTGAATCACCTTGCATTCACGGTGGTGAGAAATATGCTAATAGCGTTGGTTCTCTTCAGTTCAGAGACTGGGACAGTCTGAGCCTTCAGGTGGCCAAGTCAGGAGCAGCTGGCCAATGGTCCCAAAGTGATAACATGTCACATTCCAACAAGGTTTTCCACAGTGCCCAAGCAGTAGTCCCAAGCAGCCGCTCTGCTCAGCGACAGCACTCTGACCAGGGAACTTGGTGGACCCCTCAAACGAGGATTTCTGCTAGCCCTAGAGCCTGACTTGCCCACCCAGGCAAGGAGCTGAGGAGAGAATCTCCCGGCCCCGTCTCACCAGAGGAGCAGACACCCGGAAGCTGCATGGCCAACAGCGCAGGAGCTGAGAGCTGGGTGGGTGGGGCTGACAGCCTTACAAGAAAAGCCACAATCACGTGGAGGGTTCCCGTGCTACCGCCCAGGTGGGGGGAATTAATTCAGAGCCGAGGTTGAGGGTAGTTCCTGGCCCACCCTGCCTGGAAAGCCTGGCACTTTTTTTTTTTTAACATTTGCCAAAATAAAACAATGATAACATATAATACATGCACTAAATTACAAGAGTAATACTTGTATTTGCATGTTTTAAATGCAACTAATTTCCAGTTACCATTCCCAGATGCCTAGAAGAAAAACCAAATTTTCTTTCTCAGTTTCAAGGAGGTAATATTCATTTCACTTGGTTGAATACAGTACGCTATTCAGAATTAGCCAGACTCAAGGTTAAGGCCACAATCTTCCAGACTGACAATTCAGTTCAAGACTTGACACCAACTACAAGTTTGGGGATTTCCCAAAACTATCATCAGTTTCAATAATTCACTAGAATGACTCACAGAATTCAGGAAGAAGGTATACCTGTGATTATAGTTTTATTATAGCCAAAGGATACAAATCAAAACCAGCCAAAGGAAGAGATGCACAGAGCTGAATCTGGGATTGGGTGGGCTCCAAATGTGAAGCTTCTGTGTCCTCAGGGACATCTTACCCTTCCCAGCATAGAGATGTGGTAATCTGTACACGAAGTATTGCCAACCCAGGAAGCTCATCTGAGCCTCAGTTTCCAGAGTTTTTACTGACACCTTATTACGTAGGTATGATTGAAGTACTGCCCATGTGGTTGTACTCAGTGTCTACTCCTTTCCAGTCCCCAGAGTTCAGGCTGATAACCCATGGCTCAAAGTCTCAATCCTTTCTTCAGATGGTTGGTGTTTGAGTGTGCCCAGATTCCATCTCAAGTCATCTTGCTAACATAAAGTATCCAGGGTGATGGAGTCACCTCATTACCATAAAATACCAGGTGTGGTCTGAGAGACCCACCATGAATAACAAAGTTGCTCTTATTACATGGGAAATTCCATGGGTTTAGAGTTTACTTCCCAGGAGCAGGGACAAGGACAGACTGCTCTTTGGGTAAAGTTAATTCTTCACTATGTATATGCTTAATACTAATATTTATAAATTGTTGAGCACCTACAATGTGGCAAACACTTTATATATTATTTCTAATTCTCACTAGGATTACTATGATAAAATCTTATGTCACATTTTGATAGTTAAGAAACTAAATGTTTTACCTTACCCAAGACTGTAATCTAGTATGTAGCTAACCTATAATTAGAACCCTGATCTGTCTAGCTTCAAAGATCACACCCTTTCTACTATCTTTAGTTTCATTTTATTGTCAATAAATATAAACAGACACTATATGTTCCACCATGATCCCCATTCCAACACCTCCTATGGCTGCTTATCCATCCAAATATTCAATACCTTTCTGCCTTTTCTTTAAAGGTAAAAATACCTAAGTTATACTCCATAGATAAGAACTTGGAGTGATAACAATATACTGTAAATTTTTGCAGGTAAGGGAAAGTGCATATGTAGTAAAATTTAAGAGATGCATTTTTCAGTGTTCTCTGATTGTAAGGAACAGAAAACACATCTGGATAACCTGCAAAAGGAAATTTCTTAGAAAGCTATGAAGTAATTCATAAAATTAAAGAAGATGCCAAGGAACCAAGTATTAAAATTCCCTGGGCAGAGGGGCCATTGGTTTAGTTTGAGTTATGTCCCTATATCTTGACAGCCATAAGCAGTCTTCACGAAAAGGAAGAGGGGTAATTCCCCATAGAAAAATCAAAGTGCTGCTATTGTAAGGAGGAGGAATGTATGCTTAAAGGAAGGAAAAAAAAGAAAAAGAGATTTTATCACCAAGGGGAATTAGTAATAGTGGAAGTACATACACACAAATAAGAGAGACAATAATCACACTCTCCATGGAAAGATTAAAGAAAAAAAAAAAAGCCCTAAGTTTTATGTACACAGAACAAATTAAAGACTCACAATATTAGGTTAGTGGTAGTGGAGAAATTGGCTTAGATAAATGAAGTTCTAAATTAGTAAAATATACCAAAACTTGAACTGCTTTGTCTGATTTTTCCATGGTGCTTTAAAATATAAAATCGTGTCAGTAGTGAGTGTGTGCCACAAAGGAGATGGCATCACACCTCCCTTAATAAATGTATAATCTACATAAAAGCAGGGTGCTTGCTAAGAAAATATAGCCTTAAGATACACCCTGCCTCCCCAGTTTCCATTTCTACCAGGGTTGCTGTTCTGTGTAGTGGATTCATTGCAAAAACTGTCTCAATTTCTACCGGTCTCTCTGCCCACCCTTTTGGAGATATGACTTTCCAGTTCCTTCCATGAAGACCTGGAGTCTGTCTCCCAGCCTTGTTTCCAGGCTATAGACTTGTGGCTTGCTTTGGTCATAAGTATGTTGTCATAAGCCAAGTAATTCCAGTTCTGAGCCTAGGTCTCAAGGGGCCTTGTACACTTCTGCTTGCTTTCTTGGATTCCTGCCACCACAATGAGAGTAAGTCCCTTTAGCCTGCTAAAGGGAAGTGAGAAAACCTTGGAGGTGAGCAGAGTGGCTCCTGCTGGGGCCATCCGAGAAGAACCAGCTCCTAGCTGGCCTTCCAGTTGGCTGAAGAAGCAGAAGCAAGACCAATTCAGATTGGCTGAGCTCAGCTGAGATCTGCAGTACACCAGCCAAGTCCTGTACTCATAACAAAAGAAATCAATGTTTATTGCTGTATGTTTCTCTGAAGCGTCGTGTTTGTTATTTATATGGCAATATTGTGGCCATGGGTAACTGATTTGCCTCCTGCTGTCTAGCAGCTACTGAGAGGGAAGAATCAGAGGCCTGCTCTGGTTAGTCCATGTTTTCTCTTGCCAATACTCACAAATAAATAAAAAATGAGAAGTAAATTATACTATTTGACCATCATGTTTTCATGAAGCATTAAGAGGAATACAGGCAAACCAACTAAATTTTACAAAGCCAACTTTCATGTACAAACACATAACCACAGCCTAAATTTACTTGATCACTGTCAACTTTCCTCTACACTTTGTGGTTTCTTAGACCCAGGCACAACATTTACTTAAAATAAAATTCTCATTAGTAGGTATCTTAAAAACATATAGCTGTGAGTACATTTTTAAAAAGATGTTTTCATTAAAAATTATTTGCTTATATGAATAAGTATAAAAATGGTTCCTTTCTAATCCAGACAACAAGCCAAAAGAATCTCCTCAAGCTTGGAAATTACTTTTCCTGAAATCAAAATAACCATATGAAACTTGAAATCAGAGCTGAGAATTAAAACTTTAAATTTTCCAGGTGATATTTATTAATATCTATTGCATGCTAATGGGACATTCAGAACTATATATACCCATATACTTCCGTCTTATTTTTATAGATCTTGGACTCAGCTTCCTTTTTTAGGTTCCTTCTGGAGCAGAAGTTGCTCAGCACCTTGCATCCTCACTCATAAATCTTTTCTGTTTTTATTTGCCACAGCTAAAATCTCTACAGAGATCTTTGAGTCTCTTCCTTTCCCAAATCTTTCCCTACCTTCATCTTTTTCTTAAATAAATCAAGATAATCTTAAAAGAAAATGAATAACCCCTCTTAAAGGAAGTGATAGGAGTTTATAGTTTCCAACTGCCTTTTACCTGAGTGCTCCGTGACATGCTATTTTTTCCTCTTTACTCCACATGGTAGCAAGTTTTTATAACTGGTTAATACATAATCATTGGAAACCAGATTATATTCTGGATAAGCCAGAATGAAAGGAGTCAATTTCCTGAATACAAATAGATGACATTTTTCTCTTTGAATACTATGATACCAAGTTTTTAATTATGGACTTTTTATTGTAGTTCACACCCTTATCAAATAATTGTTTTCCACCCAATTCTTAGAGCAGCATTCCCAAAGGACTGAATTTGTTAATCCACAATTGATAGAGAGCTATTTTGTTTTGCTCATTTACATGTTTAAAAGAAGGAACTGGGATACAAAATACACACTGTGTCCCAAAGCAATGATGAGACAAAGGAGCTACTCCAAGTGGGGAATGAGGGGAAAAGTTAGTGTGCTGAAATAGTACATACAAGTATTTCAAAAAGAGAACAATGGAGAAGTCCAAGGACAAATTGATAATTTGTCTTTTAAGGTGAAAATATGCCTCATGAATATCTGATTGGGGATTTGGGAGGGTGATGGGAATGAAAAGGAGATCTGCAGATCTTGTGTTGAAAAGGTGTTCTTGGCTGTAGGAGGTCTTTCCTTGAGACAGGTGGGACCCCAGGGTCTACAATTGCGGAATGGTAAATGTTGTTTTCAAAGAAGGCCTGAAAGAGGAAAAGGATAAAAAGAAGATAATATCTAGGGACAGTCAAAGAAGTTAGCATCTTAGGAACAGCTGGAGAGCTGGACCTAAAAATACAGATTGAAAAGAAGAGACAAAAAAAAAAAAAAGACTATTACTTGGGTCTGGCCTGGGGAAGAATGGCAAATATGGTCAAGTGTGTGAGTGAATTAAAGAGGTAGAAAAGAGAAGTCAGTTGAGAATATACCTGTGACCTTATCTGGGTAGGATCAAGCTCCTATGGAAACCCAAAGGAAGGCTAATAAATCATCACCTGGACCCAGAACAGGAATGAGAAGTTGAATGGGCTATTTGAAATTCTGAGACTGCACTTGCAGAGTAAAGGGGAGCAGATATACAGCATATGAAATGATTGAATTGTGTCAAAAGACATGGCATTAATCAGGCTTATGGCCTTGCATCATAACCCTTGGGTGTAGTTTCTTCTCTTATAAAATGAAAAGGTTGCACAAACTCATCCCTTAGATGTCAGTTCTCATGTCCAAGGAATCTGACACTCTTGTAAAATCCTGGGTGCATTTAATCTGTGGACCCATGTTTCTCAATGGTGGGGGGCATATTTGGCAATACCTGGACATTTTTAGTTGTCATAACTTGGGGAATGCTACTGGCATACACTAGGCACAGGTCAGGGATTCTGCTACATATTCCACAAGGAACAGGGTACCCCTCCTCCCCCAACAAGGAATTGTCTAACCCACAATGTCCATAGTGCTGAGGTTGAAAAACTCTGTTATAGGCCAAAATTTGTTTGCATCCAATACTTGTTTACCAATCAGTTAGTTCTTCAGCTCCTCTAATTGGTATAGAAAATACTGGCATTAGCATTCCGTTAGAGAGAATATGCATAAGCTGGGATCATTCTGAAGGAAGAAAGCTTACCCTTGAAACTATCCACTGATGAAGCAAAAATGTCACAACTATATCTATCATAGAATGGCAATGGAAAAATTATTTGTGTCCTTAATTCTCTAATGAGGCTTATTCAGCAGTGGGAACAGATTTTAGGAGCCAGGAGATATGGATTCCAGTGTGTTCTGTCATTAACCCATAGTCATTGGAGCAAGTCACTCAGTCACAGAGATTTGATAGTAATATAGAATTAATATCAGTTTCACCTTACATCAGCATTGCTATGAAAATCATATGAAAGGAGATCTGAAAGTGATTTGAAAAGTTAAAAGTGCTAGAACGATATAAAAAGTGATTTATGTTTATGTTTGACATTATTTCAAGCATATTCTCTAGCTAAATCTTGTGACATATGAAACTGAGCTCAACAAAAATTTGAATTCCAATTTGGAAAAGCACTGTAATAGATATTATCCACACTACAAACAGGAAAACAAAACAATAAAGTTTCTGTTCACTAAGTGCTGAAAGTCTAGTGTGGGAAAGGTATCAGTTATCTATTACCACAATAAGGCTGCACAATAAACCATTACAAAACCCTAAGTGTCCTACAGCATTAAATCTTTATTGCTCACCTGTCTAGGATCAGCTGAGGTTTAGCCAGGTGGCTCTGTCTTGGCTTAGCTCACTCATATATCTGAAGCTTGGCTAGTTGTCAACTAACCTAGGACGGCTTGGCTGGGGCAATTGGCTCTGCTTCATGTGTCCTCATCCTTGTGTAGATTAGCCTTGAGCACGTTCTCATGTTAGTAGTAGAGGGCAAGCTTCTGCTTACAACTTGTCTGCTACCTTCCCACTGGTCAAAGCAAGTCATGTGACTGAGCTCAGAGTCAAAGTGTGGGTGCAACCTTTCACCCACAGTGAGTGGACACTGTAAAGTTATATGGCAAACGATGCAGATGCAAGGAGTGGTCATGATTTGGGCCAATGATGCAATCTACTTTAGGAAACAAACATAGATGCTGGATGATGAAGAGTTACATCCATACCTGATGCAGAGGATTATACATCATTGAAATTTTCTGAACTTTGAGTTGGATGAAATTACTGAGTGTAACTCTGAGTTGACTTCCTTGAAGGGGTAATGATTTTGTTTCATGTGTAAGAAGAAAGGCATTCACAAATGTTTAGTGGTGAAAGGGATGGATGGTGGAAAAGTCCCTTTCTCCCTAAATCTATATGGAATTGTATGACTCACTCTTGCCAATGGAATATGAGCAGGAGTAATTGTGTCATTTCCCCAATAAGATAGTTAGGAAGTAGGTGTACATTCCCTGTTCTTTCTTTCCCCTTCCCCTGGTTGGAGGCAAAGTACTTCAAGGCCCTAGGAGATGATGAGCCACAAGATGGACAGAAGCTGAGTCCCTGAATCTCCATATAGAGGAAAGTCAACCGCCAACCATCAATAAACAGCATTGGACCAGTACCTGAGTTTGAAAGAAATGGTTGTGTTAAGCCACTAACATTTTTAGACTTATTTGTCACATCGGCTAGCATTATTCTAATATCACTCAATTTTAATATAACACTATCACCAATTTAAAAAAATTTTTAAAGAATTAAAATTGTTTTTTCTTAGAAGTTTATTACAGCTTTTCACCCAAGCCTGAGAAATTAAATCACTGACATATTTCTCACCAAGTGAGTATCTAATCTGTTTGAAAGTTTCCAGCAATGGTAAGCTTACTAACTTCTGAAGCAATCATTTCTCTGTGAGAAAATTCTGTCTATAGGAAAAAATTTCCCTAGTTTGAGTTGCATATCCCTATATATCTACCCATTTGTCTATTCTAGAATTACCAGGCTTAAACTTATTCCCTTATTCTCTCTTCTGAAAGGCTAGTTTGATTTTTTTTTTTTTTTTTTTTTTTGGCTGTACTGCGTGGCTTGTGGGATCTTAGTTCCCCGACCAGGGATCAAACCTGGGCCCCAGCAGTGAAAGCGCGAGTCCTAACCGCGGGACTGCCAGGGAATTCCCAAGGGCTGATTTTTAAATTATTTCAAGGTATCTATACATTCTACCTCCAACCTATAATGTCTTTTCTTCACAAATCAATCATGCCTTAAAGAAAATAAATTAAACTTTAAACTATCTTTGGGAAGCCCAGCAGCAGTAATTACATATCAAGCTTCAATATTCTTTGTAAACTGTGATAGCCACTAGTTATACTAACTCTGTGACAGGGTAACTTATATTGTTAGTTGAGAAAACTAATACATTAAAAAAAAAATCTAACATACAGAATGAAAGTCACAGGATATTTTGGGGGCAAAAACAAACATTTGAGATTTTTAAGCATTCCAAACATAGTGGTAGAAAAAGACCACAAAGCCATTTACAAATATACAGATTTTACCATGTTGGGACTGATAACTTTTTGAGGGTTTTGTCCCAGTATTTTGACATAAAGAAGGATCTGTATTAACTAAGTCAACTAGAAGAGTTTTTAATGTAATTTCTAAGAAATTCTGTTTTTTGAAGTTCTATAACACCAGCATCTTGTATCCATTATTTGTATTTATACTTTTTTTTCTCTGACTTGAATATTGATTCAATTATGCAAAGCTTCCAAGAGGAAAGCTTCATACTGAAAACTTCTGACCCTTTGTGCAGGTTTTACTAACCAATCAGATTTTCAGGAGTTTTTTTTCCTCCCCCTAAAATGCTAGAACATGGTACATGGCGACCTCTACTGGTTCTCAGATAACGTAGCCAAAGTCACTGACAATCTCAGCAAACAGCAGCTGCTTTTGTGAGGCCTAGGGAAAATTACTAGCATGAATTGAAAAGTAAATATTTAAGAAAAATAACAGATCTCTGCTAGCTTTAATGCAGTTGCAAATTCTATATTCAATAATTTCTTCAGTTCAAGAAATGTGTTGGGTTTTGACCCTCACCTCCCACCTGTGTTTTACTTATTTCTGAGAGTGAAAGCATAGTTGCTATAGAGTCAGGAAAACACATATTTCAGATTTCAAAAACAATTCTTGATAGTTTTACGTATTACAAAAGGAAGACAAGCTTGTTGGAAAAAAATGCAAACATTCATGAACTGATACCAGTAAAAAAGTGAAAGTCTCTTCATCAGCATTTCCCCTCCCTAGTCCTACTTTCCAGGATTCAGATTAATTTCCTATGGGAAAAAAATATTTTCCGTGTGTGGATTACCTTGTTTGGGATTTTAGGCTTAGTTTGTGTAGATGGAATTTAAGCATATGTTGGCTTTTAGAGTGACAGGGTAAGGAGGAAAAAACTACACTCTCCTTCCTTGGCCTTTAATAATTTAATACTCAAGAAGATTGCTCACAGATCTTGCCAGAGGAAAGATTTAGCTAGTTTTTTTCTCCTAAAAGTATCAGGGTGCTAACATTAATTTTCAAACAGGTGGGAAAAAGAACTCAGTGTTCTTGAATATAAGTATCCTAAATCAAGGTTTTCAAAATTAAGTACACGGTAAGAATTGTGCTCCACCAGAATTAATAAACTTATTTTTAAAATAGGCCAAATTCCATTTAGAAATGTTGCAACATCAAAAATCTCTGAATAGGGACTTCCCTGGTGCACAGTGGTTAAGAATCCGCCTGCCAATGCAGAGGACACGGGTTCAAGCACTGGTCCAGGAAGATCCCACATGCTGCAGAACAACTAAGCCCATGAGCCACAACTACTGAGACCATGTGCCGCAACTACTGAAGCCCGTGCGCCTAGAGCCTGTACTCTGCAACAAGAGAAACCACCACAATGAGAAGCCCATGCACCATGAGGAAGAGTAGCCCCCGCTCGCCGCAACTAGAGGAAGCCTGCGCACAGCAACAAAGACCTAACACAGCCAAAAAAAAAAAAAAAACTCTGAATAATAAGGCTTCTTAATTCTTCACTCATAGGACCATTTAATATTAGACATCTAACACAAACACAAGACAATGCCAAAAGACAAGCAATCTTAGTAGTTTCATGGAGTTCATGGTTTGATTTAACCTATAAAAAAGAGTATTAAAAAAGCTGTCTTATTCAGGATGAAAAAAGGAAAGCTAGAATTAAGAGTATTTTGTGCATGTAAGTTAGAAGTTTACTAGCATTTCAAGATAAGATAATAGTTTTAACTATTAGAAAATGGGTAAAATCCTAACTATATCAGGTCCTTGAAAATGTAAATTAAAAAAAGAAATTGTTTTTCAAGAAATTTATTGAATGGGTACAGAATAAAACACCATTCTCCAATAAATGTAACATTCACTAGAAGATTTAATCACTTTGTCCTAAATTACAGGAGTTTGCTGGATGTTGGAAGTTTTTGAATTAGATTTTAATGGTTGCTTAGGATAGAGAACTAGCTTGTGTTTATGAAGTGAATCAGGCTAGTGGTTTTCAGCTGTGGGTCCTCAGACCAGCTCTGGTTTGCCACAGTATTTCCCCTGGTCCACCATGAAATCAGAACACTAAGATAAACCAAGATGATTTTTCATGAAGCTCAGTACATTAAATTTAAAGAACTGCACTTTAAACTTTGTGTTTGTGCTATCAATTATCTTTTTTATGAAAAAGATAATAATGGAATAAAATAAGTAAAAATAAAATTAAAACTGATCTTATTTGGCAAAAGAAAAAGTTGACAATACTCTGGTTCCCCCCTCCCCAAACTTTTGAAATTTTTTTACGTATCTTTAAAACACCAAAGACTGTTGTCACTGCCTTGTCAGTCCTTTAAGTTTTTCAAAACGGTCATTTTACCCTAACATCTCAGGTATGCAACTTCTGAACCAAGGGTCCTCAGGTCAGAGTTTGTACAGCACTTACAGAATCCCCTATTTGACAGTAAGAATATGGCTAAAATAACATGTGACTTATCATAATTCCAAACTATTATAGAACTTCTGCATTTTGTGGAAAGATTTTTTTTTTTTGTCTTCTGGTTTTTGAGAAACAGTTGTGAAATCCACATGTATATCAGTGGGATTTATCTTTCAGAATTTGGAAGATATGTTTTGCCAGTCATAAATGAACTGTAATCCCCATAGACTCAAGTTTAATTCAAAAACACTCTCTCCAGAGCTGCTAAATTTGGCAATCCACAGTCTCTCCTCCATATGCTCTCCTTAGGGGATTTTACATACATTGTCCATAATGGTTTCTACTAAGGATGTCTGGAAAAGTAGATATTATGGACACACAAGGGCCATTAAAGGGAATTTGAAAACAGATCCATTAAGTTGAAGTATACAATTGTAAGAGTCTTCAAGCTGGATGGACTCTGCTAATTGATATTCAAGGAATAACTCCATCTACCCGCAGTTTATATCATAGCGTCTAACTGCTCATGCTTGTATCGCTAACCAACCTGGTTTGGTAGTCTCCCTGGAGAGAGGAATATCAGCAGGACGCGGTGAGCATAAAAAAGAACAGCAGATAAATAATGAATTGTCCCTAAATGTGGGCCCCATTTCCATTCCATTCTGTTGTTCAGCGCCTTCACTGTTGCAAATAGCCATCTTTTTTTCATTAATTACATCAGCTCTGCCTCTGTTATGTCTTGTTGGAAAAGAGAAAAGCAAGTTTCCATTATTTCCCTTCTAGACTGTGGAATGCAGCAGCTGTTGTGTTCTGCAAACATCCAGTCATATCTTAGACTCTCTGGTCATTTTTGAGTGGATTTAAAAACACTTTTCTGTACTGTTATGCTCACTTTCCCAAAACTTGTGAGCTTGTGTTTCTTTTCATTCTCTGCTCATCTTTTGTGGCCTTACTCCCTTTTCCTCCACCTGGCTCTCATTTTCAAGCTTTGTAATAGTTCTCAAGAGCAATGCAAGTATCCCAAAGGTTTCTCTGCTGGGCCCTGTCTCAGCCCTACAACACTATTTCTGAGGGGTTTGCTTTGGTTTAATTATGTTACCTTTCCTTCTGTTTAAATGATTTTCAGGACACAATCTCTCTTCTGCCGTGCATGTTGGACAACAGCACTGTGGTCCTTGTCATGCGACACTTGGCAAAGGCAGAATTTGCAGTTTTACCTGCAGCAGCTGCCTTCACGGGTTGGGAATGACGTAGTCATAATGATTCCCTGAATGTGGACAGTACTTTGTGGTTTTGAAAGTTCTTCCCCATCCATTGTCCCATTTGACACCACAAGGATCTTACAAAGCAAATAGGATGTATGTTATTCTTCCCATTTGATAGATGAGGAGAAATATGGCCCTAAGAAGTCATGGAATTGGATCAGCAAACTCAGCGCTGGTGAGACATAGAACAGGAACAAGAAGTCTGGCTTCTGTCTTCGGTGTTTTCTCCCAGTGCTTTTCCTCCAGTCTCTCTTTCTTCATCCGTAAAATGGGAAACATACTACCTTTGTGTTATGAGGAAAGAATGAAAGAATCCGGGTGAGAGCCACTTAGTAAGTGCTCAGTAACTGTTTATTGTGATCCTTTGTCATATAAATCCAACAGCTAAACTGGCTGAATAACATACATATGCAGCTGCTCTCTGGCTGCATGCAGCAGGATGTATTGCTCCTCAAAGGAGAGCTTTTGAGCAGCCACTGACTGAACTACGTTAATTAGAAATTGACGTTTGGTTCCAGCAGCGCAGCAGCAGCAATCCTCCTCCCCTCGCTCCCACAAGGAAAATGATACATATAGGTTGATTCTTCTACACAACACAACCAGCTAACCCAACACAGTATGGTGCACATGTGGATAACAGATTCTGCATTTATAGTATCCAGTCTCACGATTTACAAGCTGTATGATCATGGTCTGGACAAATTATTTAATCTCTCTGTGCCTCAGTTTTTCCTCTCCATAAAATGTGCATATTGAGGCTTATCAAATGGGTTTGTTGAGGGGAGTAAATGAGTAAAATAGGGATGTTTAATTTAAAAATTTGACCAGGGCACCAAGGTATGGTAGCTACCAGATATAACAGATCTTCAAAATGCAAAATTTTCAAGTCCATTGCAAAGAAAATACTTGAGTCCATTGACGTTATGAGCCCTTTACCTGGGTCCTTCACTGAGAGCAGCGATATGAAAACAACAAAAGGGCTGGGATTTGGAGAGGGTCTATCAGGAGATTTTCCCGGGTGAGAGCTGCACTCTTACCTCCCCCCACGGGGAGGGGTGTGGTGGTGCAGCCTCCCCAAGGCAGGCCTGGTGAGAGGGGCTTGCCTGGAACCACTCAGAGAGCACAGTAGGTGTCCCTGGGCCCCAGGGACTGTAGCCCACAGCACGCCTGAGAGAGTGAGAGCAGCTGATGACAACAGAGCAGAGAGTTGCCTCTGGGCAGTAACTGCACCTGCCCTGTAGCAAGTTAAGGTGTACGGATCCTGGGGACTAGTTGTGGAAACTATGGCTGTGAGGTCAGCCTGCGGTTGTTTTTAAAGGGATTCCACTCGAGTACACGGTCCGCGGGGAAAGGAAATGCTAGGCACACGTGACTATCCTGGCTGGGGCAGGGACTAAAGCAGGATGGAGAGGCTCAGTCAAAGCTGAGGCCCAGCCCATGATAAGAGAGTTTCAGCGGAGGGATCTGGGAGGGAGTCCCCAGGGCTGGAAAGGTTCCCGGGAGAAAACGTGTGAGTGCCTGTTGGGGAAAACTTTTCCTGTTCCCTATTCCTCCTTCCACGAGCCTTCCTGCATTGTAAGTAGCTAACCAAAGGCAGACAGACCAATGGGGACGCGGAGGCAGGAGAGTTTTCCCTTTAAATCAAGTTTAAACTTCGACTATAACACAATAACGTACGTTTATTTTATTTTCATTTTTTTAAACATCTTTATTGTAGTATAATTGCTTTACATTGTTGTGTTAGCTGCTGCTGCATAACAAAGTGAATCAGCTATATGTATACGTATATCCCCATATCTCCTCCTTCTTGCATTTCTCTCCCACTCTCCCTATCCCACCCCTCTAGGTGGACACAAAGCACGGAGCTGATCTCCCTGTGCTATGCAGCTGCTTCCCACTAGCTATCTATTATACATTTGGTAGTGTATATATGTCCATGCCACTCTCTCACTGCGTCCCAGCTTACCCTTCCCCCTCCCTGTGTCCTCAAGTCCATTCTCTACGTCTATGTCTTTATTCCTGTCCTGCCTACGTTCTTCAGAACCATTTTTTTTTTTTTTTAGATTCCATATATATGGGTTAGCATACGGTATTTGTTTTTCTCTTTCTGACTTACTTCACTCTGTATGACAGACTCTAGGTCCATCCACCTCACTACAAATAACTCAATTTCGTTTCTTTTTATGGCTGAGTAGTATTCCATTGTATATATGTGCCACATCTTCTTTATCCATTCATCTGTCAATGGACACTTAGTAACATATGTTTTAAATCATAAATTAGGTTGTGTTTATGACTTGAAGTGAGTGTAGGACTATTAACTAAATAGAACTTGTAAAGTCACAGGCTGGCCCAAGACACCATCCAAATAGGGAAAGGAACAGCCCCACTGAGCAGGACTAAAAGGAGAGAAGGAGAGACAGGAACCAGGTTATTGTGTAATTAAATCTGATGGCTTCCGATTAAGATCAGTTAGATAAAGAATCTTGAATATAGAATGTTCATCAAGCTATTAGTATTCTTTTTTCTTTACTCTGAAAGCCTATTTTCTTACCTGAAAAGTAAAAAATTTGAATGCAAAAGAATATTAACAAGTAAAGTTTAAATATTTAAAATCTCTCACCCAATAGAATAAAAAGAGAGCCATTATTACTTCCAGTAGTAAGGAGCTCACTACCTCATTAAACTATTAGAAACCTACAGATGCTACAAAGTTTGTTCTTATATCAAGACAAAATCCATATTCGTGTAATTTCTATCCATTTGTTTATGTTTTATCCCCTGGAGGAACACAGATCATGAAATTCTGTGGTTTTCAGGTTTTTTTCTCTCTTCCACATAATGTTAGAAAACAGTTACATCTTCCCTTATTCTTTATTTTCAGCCTAAATATTACTGTTTCCTTCGATTCTTTTTCATATAATGTATCACACTTCTCATCTTGATCTCCCTCCTCTGCAGTTTTTCTGGTTTGTCAATTTCCCTCCTCCTGAATTGAACACAAGGCTGGATCTAACCTGAGAGCAGAGCTACTTTAGCCATCATATAATGTGCATATTAGGTTTGTGGTCAACTCAGACGTCTCAAGTTATTTTCTTAGGAAATAGCCCCAAAAGTCAGGTCCTCTTTATTCTGTACTCATACAGCTGGTTATTAAAAAGTGAAGCAAAAAAAATGTACTTTGTTATACTCCATTTTGTCAGTTTTACCCTAGTGTTCCAGGCTTCTGAAAATATTTGGAATCTCTCTTCTGATTCAGACTGATTTTTTAGAAATTATTTTTTCTCTATCCCAGCTTTGGCCATTTGATAAGCATTCTTCTAATCTGCATTTAAGGCACTGATTTAAAAAAAAAAATTGAAGAGGACGACTATTTTCCAGTGAACATCCTTGGATGTGTAGATACTTGTGCACACTAAGTGCATTTCACCAGGTCATATACTCCAAAGTGCAATTATTGGGTGATAAAATATAAGTATTTTCATTTTATTAGATGTTGATAAATTGCACATTTTTAAGATGTTAAATACAATTTGGTTACAATTAACTTTCTTTACATGAGGGAGTTGCTGTTCATGAAGTCAGAGTTTACGCTTACTGTGTAAAACAGGCCACGGAATGCATGTGACAATGACACCCAGTGTGTAGGGCTGGATGAGCCAGCTGCACGGTCCAGATTCCCATGAAGGCAACAGCGGTGATCTCATCGCACTGGCTTGTACCATGATTTTGGCTTTGGTCTGACCTTGTTTCGGCCCACATTCTAAGCGTGGTTATTTGACTTTATGGTGCTTCTATGAGCTAAACTTTATTCATTAAAAAAAACTCCATTTCTATTTAAATGTAAGGCCAGAATTATTTTTCGTTGCTTATGGCTAAGAGGGTATCGCAACTCTTTTCCTATTTCTTCTTAAACGCTCCTTTCCATTTCTTTCCCCAACAGTTTCAGATTAAGATTTCACTCCTCTGTTAATACGCATATTCATACATATTTGGACACTCCCACAAACTGAACAACTGCTATCCCAAATGAGATCCACTCAATTTTTTTTCTATGAATGTCCAGGCTGCTTCTTCAGCTAGGAAATTCAGCAGAATGGGGTTTCCCAGCCTTCCCACACTCTGTATTCTTTCTTCTCTTCTTTCGTACTCTGCTCTTTGTTTGATTTTGATTTTGTTTCCATGCTTATTTCTCACACAGGCAACGAAACAAAACCCTTTAATAAAGGAATATGGTATCAATGGCCGTTAAAATTAGCAAATTTAGCAGTGATCAATACTTGGAGGAGAAAGTTGCATGTGGATGAAAAACACACTGTAATTGTTTTCCTGTTGGAAGTAAATATTTTCAGCACCGCGCATAAATGGTAAGTCACAAAAGTAAAATAATAAGAATGCATTGCATGCTTGTTGGCCTCCTGGACTTAAGCTCCGTTCTGGCTCCTTTAGTTTGCTTTGCAGATTTATACTCGAATCCACTGATTGTATATCTTATAATTTGTTTCTCAAAGGACAATTTTATTTCCTTTACTTGCTAGTTTTCAGGAAAGGGAATGCCATTTTTGGTACACAGCTGCATTTTAATAGGAGTATTTTACACAAACATTAAAAAGTGGTTGAATTGGGAGTATCTCTAAAAATTCTGGTCACCAATTCTAATGTGTGTCTGGGGGGGTTTCCACACCACCAAGAAGCAATTCTCTGACACCATCTGTGTGGCCTACACTTCAGCTCAATCCTGACCCTCTCTAGAGAACAGCATGAACTCCTACAGATTAAGGGCTCAGTCCCACAAAACCCCCTTCTCCCACATCAGATGCAAGTCACAAGCCCAGGTTGTTACCTGTGCTTCTGACCAACCAGCTATGGATTGGAGGTTCCAATGAGCATCTCACAGAACTCAGAAAAACAATTTACTCGCTAGATTACTGGTTTATAATTAAAAGGTATAACTCAGGATCAGCCAGGCAGACAAGAGTGTAGGGCAAGGTATGGAGAAATGGCGAGCAGGCCACTGTCTCCCCACTTCCACGCGTTCACCAACCCAGAAGCTCTCCAAACGCTGTCCTTTACGGTGTTTATGAAGGCTGCGTTACATATGTGTGATTGATTAAATCACTGACCCCTGGTGATTGATTCAACCTCCAGTCCCTCTCCCCTCCCCAGAGGTGGGGTGGGATTGAAATCTCCAACCCTCTAATCACTGGGTTGGTTCCCCTGGCAACCAGCACCATCCTTAAGCGCTTACAAAAGTTACCTTATTGACATAAACTCAGGTGTGGTTGAAAGGAGTTTGTTAGGTATATTAAGACACCTTTAACACCCTTATCACTTAGGAAATTCAAGAGCTTTAGAAGCTCTGTACCAGAAACAGGGACAAAGACCAAATACATATTTAATCATAATATAACATTCTTGTTAGTTTCCAATAAGTTGTATCTGAAAAGACTGAATCTCAGCATTACGTTACCAAATAAAAAAGAAGAGTATCTCAGACTAGAGCCTCTGGTCCCTACATCCTCAAAAGGCTTCTGAACAAAGCATCTAATCTGAATTGCTGAGGGTAAGCCTCTGGTATCTAGTTTTTACAAACCCCAAGTCATTTCACTGCACAGCCTCTGTTGACAATTAGTGACCTAGTAGAAGGTTAATAACAAACACTGTGGTGGACTTACTGGCATTGCTGGCCTGGCATCCCTTCTCTCTCCTGGTGCAGCCATCCTGATTTCCTTCTGGGGAGACACGCTCAGCCAATAGTTCAAAAGGGGCTGACCCCAGGCTGCCTGCTGTGGGGGGGGGGGGGAGATATGTAACTCAGGCTTAGCCAATCCACAGTGATTGGTGCAGGGATAGGTATCTGACCCAAGCAAGCCCTATAAGGCTTGATTGCAACCCTCTGTTAGAACTGTGGGTGAAGAGAGATGCATTCTTCCACCTGGGATTTCATTAGGCTCATGCGCCAGAATCACTAGGATCAGCTAGTGACCTAGAATTGCTCGGTCAGCTTGAGGAGTGGGGGCATGTAGAGGATGCTGAGCTAAGAATGAAATCAATTCAGAGGAAAGCAGAACAAGAGTGGGCGAAAGGGACAGAAGGAGGGCAAGAGAGAGTGAGAGAGCGAGAGAGAAAAAGCTAGAGTATTATATTGGTATTTGAGCCCCTGAATCCATCTGTATCTGAACTAGATTAGCCCTAGGACTTTTCAGAGCCATAATGTGTCTTAGTCTGCTCAGGCTGCCATAACAAAATACCATACACTAGGTGACTTAAACAATAGAAATTTATTTCTTATGGTTATGGAGGCTGGGAAATCCAAGATCAAGGTGCCAGCAAAGTAGGTTTCACTTGAAGGCGTCTTCTCTTGGTTTACAGGCAGCCTCTATGCTGGTGTCTGCATATGTGTGTGTGTGTGTGTGTGTGTGTGTGTGTGTGTGTGTGAGAGAGAGAGAGAGAGAGAGAGAGAGAGAGAGAGGGAAAGAAGAAGAAGGAGGAGAAGGGGGGAGGGGAAGGGGGAGAAAAGGGAGAGAAAGAGAAAGGTCTCTGGTGTCTCTTATTATAAGGACACTAATCCTATCATACCAGAGCCCTACCTTTATGATCTCATTTAACCTTAATTACCTCTTTATTAGCCCTATCTCCAAATACAGTCACATTGGGTGTTAGGGCCTCCGCATTATGAGCTTTGGGGGGATAAAATTCATTCCGAAGCATGACACAATAAATTCCCTCTCCTCCTTTTTTTCTGAAGGCATTGGGTTGGATTTTCAGTCACTTACTATGACAGAGTTCCAAATGCTATATAGCCACTGCTGTTGACTTCAGCACTCCACTCATTCCATTTCTGTCCTTATGAGTCTGTCTGCCTTCCTAAGCAGGCCAGTGCAGTGCACAAAAAAGCCTTTAGGACAGAAAAGGCCATCTAGTGGGGTGGTTTAGAGCATGGTCTCTGCAGTCTGAGCTGGGTTTGAATTCCAGCTCCGTCATTCACTTAACCTCCCTCTGGGTGTGTGGACTCACCTATAAGTGGTATGGACAAAAGTCCCTACCTCTGGAATTATTATGAGGATTTGATGCATTAATATTCATAAACTACCTAGAACAGTGCCTGGCACTGTGCTACAATGATGTTTGTTAAATATCAGGTCTATACATACATACCTGTGTTAAATCTCTGCTTGTGCATTTATTAGCGTGTGACTGCACGTTACCTAACTCTTCTGAGCTGTTCCCTTCGAGTGACAGCACATATAAATTTACTAGCACAGGTCCTGACATAGTGAACACTCAATAACTGGCATGTGAACAAATGGATAAGTTGCAATTAAAAAAAGAAGTTCCCCTTTTTGTCTTGAAATTTTCACTTTGAACCTGAGTATATTTATTTTGGAATTCCTCTATAGATTTATTAGATTCATCTATTTTTCTCTCGACTTCAGAAAGCATTAGTTATCTAATGCTCAAATATAATTATATGGAAATGACAGTTGTGTCCAAATGAGATGGAATAATTTAGACGAGCATTTGATAACAGTGCTTTCCACAATTCTTAAGAAATCTGTTGCTGAAAAAATACCAGGGCAAAGTGGAAGTCTAACAGGAGCTGTGTAATTAGCATTTAGATAGATTACTTTTCTAAGAAACTTTCTGTAATGGAACAAACCATAGACTGCTTATTAAAATTATACTCTATTAAAAGTAAAGGCCAGAAAAGCAGAATGGGTTGCCTCTTTCTTGTTTAATCAAAGCAGGGCTTTGTTCAAAGTCAGGGTTCTACCTGACTTTAGATGAAATTTATATCATGGAATTCCACATCAAAGGATCTCTTGAACTGCTGACTTAAGTTGGGAAAAGAAGATGATAACTGTGTGATTTTGCAGCCAGATTCACATTATAAATTAAAATTTTCCACTTTGTCCAAGTTGGTGACTCTCAGAAGCAGACCTCTCTTTCTCATCAGGGAAATGGATTCCTGTCCCAAACAAACAGGCTATGAAGGTTATTCAAAATTTTGTTTCCAATTTTCACTTAAAATTTTTTCTATTTTAAAATTATTCCTACAAAAAGTCAAACAATAAAGATATGTTTAAAGAAAAAGTTGTGTCCTTCATCCTCCATTTCCCCCTCTATTCTTATCTGTCTGAGGTAACCAGTGTCTTCAGTGTATTTCCTTTTTTAATGAAAGTGGAATCATATTGTACACATTACTGTCTCTTGCTTATTTTTTTTTTTTTTTGTATGTGATTAACATCCCTCCTCCAGGGCAGTACATGTAGCTCAAACACATTCTTTACATAGTGGCATAAAATTTCAAGTAAGCATCACCAGATTTTATTCACTAGACCATTTAAATTTTTTTCAGATTTTTTTTTTTTTTGGTCACCACAAAGGATGTCAATAAACACGCACATGTTCTTACATTGACAAAAAACACAAAATGAGATTTCTCTAATGTGCAGTGATTTTAGGGTAATTTCAAGATGATACCACATCCTTCCAACACAGTAAAAGGAAATAATGACCTTTGTGAACAGAGGACTCTGAAAAAAAAAAAAAATAAAAGAATGTAAGGAATACATTTAAATAATTTAGGTCACAAGTGATCCCATTCACTTTTGCAATGTGGTGCGTGTTGTATTCAACCTCTGTAAATCATTTCTAGATCTATGAAGAGGGCCATGAAGTCTCCATACTCATTGGAAGGCCTTGGGTAGTTTCTCAAAGTATGGTTCCTAGAGGCACACTGGTGGGGATCACACACACGTTCACAGTGAAGATTCCACTGTTCACCACCTGGAGATTTTTATTTAGTGGGTTTGGAGTGGGGCCCCGGTAGCTTCACATTTCAACCAAAAATTCCCAGGTGGAATTCCCAGGTGAAAGCCTTGGAGTTTGTAAGCTTGGGACTAGATTGGGGGTCAGCCAAATTCAGCCTTCCACCTGTTTTTGATGGCCTGTGAGCTAAGAATGGTTTTTACATTTTTAAATGGTTGAAAAACAATGAAAAGAAGAAGAATATTTCATGATACGTGAAAATTAAATGCAATTCAAATTTCAGTGTCCATAAATAAAGTGTTACTGGAACACAGCCACACCCATACATCCTGTACCTATGGCGGTTTTTGGGCTACAACAGCAGAGTTGAGTAGTTGCCACAGAAACCATCTGGCCACAGAGCCAAAATATTTACAATCTGGTCCTCTATAGGAGAAGTCTGCCAACCCTTGGACTAGATGGTCTCTGAGGTCCCTATCCTTTCTGAATGTATTTTATTCACTGTCTTATTTACCTCCTTCCAAATGCAAATGCACCGCCAAACCCTAGAGCTGGCACAGACCCCTGGAGGTGCAGAGTATGGGTGGAGATCAGACACCAGGAGGAGTTATAGCTTAGGAGGCAATGTGAGCCACGTAGAATAAATTACACATTAGCACAGTCAGAAAGTGAGTACAACTGCACCAGCTAACCATTTCATGCCACCTTACACGCATCGGGCTCTGGTTCCAGTGCTCCCACACGCTGGCTCATGGAATCCTTGCAACAACTCTGTGATGTAGGTGCTATCTTTATCCTCCTTCTACAGTTGAGGAAACTGAGCAATGGAAAGGTTAAGTAACTGGCCTAAGCGTACGTTATTATAAGTAGCAGAGTGGGAATTTGAACCGAGGTAGTCTAGCTGCAGTGTCTGGGCATAAAACCACTAAGCCATTACTGCAGGCGATAAGGTGAAAGTCATTTAAAGGTAAAAATCACCATGTTTGGATTCATATCTCAATTCCAATTTGAAAAGTCAGGGTAGTGGGAGGCTATCCTCTGATGAACATGACCTCACCTTTTTACCCAGGGTCACAAGGTCAAATATCCTCAGGGCCGGTTGGGAGGTCACTGAACGAGGAGCACTGCCTTCTCAAACACAGCTGTTTTTCCTACTTTGAAGAGCACCGTGCAAACAGAGCCTTTTCATCACAGGAAAACAGCTGTGTGAGGAGTGATGGTAACTGGCAGTTGAAGGGCAAGGAAACAATCACGTGTGGTGAGGACCGTGTGTGGCTGGAGAGGAAGCGCCCCATCGAGAAAGGGCCCGCTAGTCACCTCTAGCTTCTTCCTGACATGTAGAAATGAGGGCAATCCAGATTTTGGTAGTGTGATCTCCCAACATTTAAGAGTTCAGCCATTAATTCAGATATTAAAAACAAACAAAGAAAACACACTGTCTGGGCCAAACAAAATAAGATTTCAAGTCACCCGTGTGAGACCCATGCTTTAGTAATTTTCTCTTTAGGCTAAATCATCTTAATGCCAAACCTTTCCAAACGGATCTGTAGGCCCAGACCTTTAATCAGAGCATGGCTGCCCCCTTGAACTGGTGCCAAGTTTTGCAGTCAACTGTAGTTGATGAGAGCTACAAAGTTACCTTCAGATGTCGGAGTCCTACCTGTCAGATACTTATGCTGTGATCAAGCCTAATGCCCTCCTTATGTATGTTACAAGAAATATCTGCTTTATATTAGTAGACAATCTTTACCAGGGCTGGCAGCATTGATAAGTGCTTTTCCTTAATGGAAGAGCATATTTTCATAGCTTTTCCAGGAGTATCTTGGTGCTTTTAATGGAACCATGATCCATCCCCTTAGTTATTCTTCAATCACACAATGCTTATTTCATTGAATATAATGGCTCATGCCCATTCACTGATGGCCCCCAAATAAAAGCTCTTTTTTGAAATTTGAAAGTGCTCCAGAGTAGAGTACACAACAAGGAAAAGAACAAAACAGAAAAATGCCAGTTGTTCAGTTGAAGCAAAAAAAATAATGTTCAGAGTACTGTAAACTTGAGTGATAAATCACTGTTAATAAAATAATTTAAAAACATCTGTCACTCTGACAATCTGAAATCATATTTAAATCGTTTAGACATTCTATGAAAAATCTACCTAAAGAACTTTCAGATCCCATAGGAAACAATTTTTTATAAAACAATATTTTAAAATATTTTCCGTGAGATTCTATACAGAAAAACAGTGCCTTAAATGGAATTTCAAAATCAATCAAAATTTATTGCTCAACTTTGACGTTTATGTGTTCCAGTTGGAGTTCATGGACTCTGCACAAAGTAAGCATTATTTTGAATATTTTCAGTTACTTTAATATATAGTGTCATAAATAAAGGACAAATTGTCTTCAGAGGCCTACCTAGGAGTTTGGAGTATGAAAAACATGACACTTTGGCACTCAAAAACAATTCCCAAATGAAAACTAACGGATTATATAGAAGCACAAACAGGACATTGAATTAAGAAAATGTGAAACTTTACAAAACATCAATTGAAAAAAAATCACAAAACACTTAACACAATATGGTATCTTGGATTAGATCATGAAACAAAAAGACATCAGTGGAAAACTACTGAAATCTGAAGAAAGTCTGGAGTTAATACTAATGTACCAATGTTGGCTTCTTAGTTTTGACACATGCATGGTCTGAATGTAAGATGTTAACATTAGTGGAAACTGGGTGAGAGGTATATGGGAACTTCATTTTTGCAACTTTTCTGTAAACCTAAAATTATTCCAAAATAAAAAGCTTACTTGAAAAAAAGAAAAAACACAAAACAACTGGTAAGAGTATTGATCTGTGCCCTTAAAGCAAACAACAGAATAGCGTAGGCTGATAAAATTTACTTGCCATTAGTGCCATCTGTGTATGCACGTGTGGGTGGTGTATATATATGTCAGGGAACAGGTGGGGATGTGTGAACACAGGTAACATACTTCCATCTTTTCCTCAGTTGACAGTCTGCTACCCAAAGTGTGAAAGGACAGAAATGAGTGTGGGAAGTGAGTTCCTAAACATTCTATTAATAAAAATATATATAAGAAAATATATTAATACAATATATTAATTATATTTATATAGACATTAGGAATTCCTGTGTTAAAAAAGATAGGTCGTCGTAATTGGACTATGTCCAACTTTGGCTCTTTTGTGTGTTTTTGATTTTTTTTTGACAGTTTTATGTCTCTTGGTTGTATCTTTAAAAATATATACCAATGAAAAGGATTATAGTTTGTTTCCAGACTCTATAAAGCACACTTTTATACTCAATTTCTATCCCTTCACCAAAGAAGCTACATTGTCACAGGTTTCCCTTTTGCTGTACAGAACAGATGTGTTAATGAGGTGGAGTAGATATATACCAGCATGTTAAAAATAACTTGAACAGGTCTGCTTTTGGGCAGGATGTAGTAGGTCATAGCAAGCCAACACTTTTACTGCAACCACCAAAAAAAGGGCAAATAGACTACCAAAAAAAGCACATATTTTAAAAGATATCAGAAAGTGAGGAAACGGCATAAACAAAAATTCCAGAAAGAGGACAATCACTTCCTGAAATAAGCTGGCAGTTGTTGGCCATCATTTTCTTTAAGGTCTGAGGATTGATCTTGGCTGAGCCAGAGAGCTTCTACTGGGGGAAAAGAGATCCTAGCAAATCTTTCGGCTTTCTTCTGGGGCTAGAGGACTCAAAGGGAAACATGAAGGGTCTCAGAGAGAGATGATAACAGTGGAACATTTGAAATGCCAAGTAGAGAACCTGAATTGTGCCAAAAGACGTTTTGATATGGTTGAGATCTCAAGAGTCAGGATTGGGACATTGGGATCCAGCTGACACAGATTCTATACAGAAATGAAGGGTAGAGCAGATCTGAGATGGCCGATTCCTCCTACTTCATCACCTCCTATGACTCCAGCAGCCGATTATGATGCCCGTCCACCTCTGCACCAGCACCAATTCCTGTGTCAAAAGTTCGAGCAAATGGGAACCAGCAGAAGGGCACCGGGTTCAGCGGTGATGGTGTTGTGTAGTGAACCAGAGCGAAGCTCCTTCCTGGAGACTGAAGGAACCTCAGATGGAAGCATAGGCTGAGCTCATCTACAGATTTACCATTGGGTGCCTAGAAGTTCCATGGTTCACGAGGAAAATGTGTGCCAGTTGTCAATTTGACTCCATCCCCGAAGACATTAAGACCTGATTTCTGTGCTAGGCCTTCAACACTCTGAGTTAAACAGATATGACTCTTTTTCTCACTCAGTAAACATGAGTTGAGGACATTTGCCTTGAGGGAGCCAGAATCCTTAATTTTTGCATGAAGTGCATTACAGAATAACAGAGCAGCTCTGTGCTGAAATTGTGCAAAGGTGAGAGAAAAGCAGCACTGCAGCTAGTGAGTCACATATGGAATCTTTTCTTGATGGATTCAGTCACGATTTTTAAATTTGTTTTTAAACCCCACTATTCTTGGTATTCTAATGTGCATTGTTCTAAGAAGCTGCGAAGGGAAGGTCAAATTCTAGTTTCTTGCTGTACATCATTTGTCATCATAAAAGAACAGCTTAAACCTGAGTCAGCAGGATCTGTTAATTTTAGTGAAATTGAAGAATTAAAACTCCATGTCATGACCTTAGGAAATATTTTATCCCCTTTATTTTGTCCTCATCTTGATGTATAATCAGCTGCATTTAAGTTTGGGGTTTATTTATTGAAACAAAGCAGATATAAGGCACATGATTTAATCTATAAACAATTTCAGTTTGGCCTATTTGTCATTCAAGGTGTGTGCACAATTTAGAATGGCTTCTGCTCACTCAACTCTCTCTCACGTGCTCAGTGATTAAATATTTAGATTTACAGCAAGCTCTCGACACCACCATAAAAAAGCCCACATTTAAAAGAACTGCAAAGTGCCATAAAGGCCTCAGAAAATCAAATATAATCTTGAAAAACACTGCCAATATATGGGAAGACAGTATAGTGTATATTTTTATTTTGTTTTGTTGTGCTGATTATGTATACTGAGGTCTCATAAATGAAAAGAAGTCATATGTTCTAAAAAAAATCTGTCAAAGTAGCCTAGGTTTATATGCATCACATTGTTTTCTTTAATAATGTGTTCAATTTGAATCTTGATATAAAGAATTAATAGAAAATTGGGGCCCTTTGGGGAGTTAGTCCGTGGCAAGTTTTTCTAGTTACAAGGAAGCATTTAATTTATACACTTTTATTCTAATAAAAGATGCTAGTAGAGGAAAATAAAATACCAAACATCAGTAAATGTGATATTAGCAAATATAATTTCTATCATTCACATATAAAACAGATGGTATATAAGAATTAATATATTTGAACATCAGCCCACTTAGAAATATTATCTAGATTTATTAATTTTTACAGTGCTTTCTTCACATGGGTCAGCTGGAAAGTCTAAATAGTTGCTATACATTAAAAATATAATGTTAGTTGCAGATAATTTTTAGAATCAGCTCAATCTTTTACAAGAGTTTAGGTTCTCCTGTTACTTCCTTTCGTAAAATCCTGTTTAGCTCCTTCATTTTATTTGTTAAATTATAATAATTGACTAATTAATTGTCTAATTTTCATTGTAGTGCCTTTCCTGTTACGTTCTGGACTCCATGAGAGCTGAGACTATGTTTCTTGTTCACTATGCTAAACTTAATATTTAGTCCAGCGCTTAAAACATAGATCTGTTCAAAAAAGATGTTCTTAATGGATAAAGGACCGAATGACTGGCACCAGCGCTGGGCAAACTATGGCTCAACTCCAGCCCACTGCCTGCTTTTCACTGCCTGCAAGTTAAGAAGGTTTTTTCCATTTTTAAATAAATCTACTTTTCAAATGGTTATATAAGTGCCTAAACAGTAACCTCAGTTTTGCCTGTTGGCCCATAAACTCTACAATATTTGCTATCCGGCCCTACAAGAAGAACGTTTTCTGACCCTGATCTGGACCAGCACTGTTCACTAGAACTGTTCCATAGGATAGCCACGGACCACACGTGGCCGGTGAGCACATGAAATTTGCCTGATGTGGGCACGGAACTGAACTTTTTATTTCATTTCATTTTAACTAATTTAAATAATCCCACGTAGCTAGCAGCTAGTGTGTTAGATGGCAGCAGACCTAGAGATACAAAAGAATAAACCTCATGTGAATACAGCAAATAATTACTCAGAGATCAAGTATATCCGCAGAAAAATATAAAAATATGCACTAATCTAGCAGTTAGTCTTTCTGGCAAAAAAAAAATAGAATATATCGGGGCTTCCCTGGTGGCGCAGTGGTTGAGAGTCTGCCTGCTAATGCAGGGGACACGGGTTCGAGCCCTGGTCTGGGAGGATCCCACATGCCGCGGAGCAACTAAGCCCGTGCGCCACAACTACTGAACCTGCGCGTCTGGAGCCTGTGCTCTGCAACAAGAGAGGCCGCGATGGTGAGAGACCCACGCACCGCGATGATGAGTGGCCCCTGCTTGCCACAACTAGAGAAAGCCCTAGCACAGAAACGAAGACCCAACACAGCCATAAATAAATAAATAAATAAATAAAAATTTAAAAAATAGAATATAAAAATAAACTAAATTATCTACCGCTAGTTCATTAAAACAACCAATGTTATGACAATACTTTTAAAAAGCACAAAGGTAAAAATTAATTCATTTAATTTGATAGTTACACAGAAGCTCATTTAAAATAAGTGGTGGTTCTTCATCCTATGAACTGTGGTTGAGAAAAGAGCTCTTTTAGATAAGGAAGATAATGTTAATGTTCTAGGAACAAATAAATGAAGAATATTGCTTTAATGAAGATTTTAAAGTTTTTCTTTGCTTTATTGAAGGACACACCACTTATCTGCAAAGAAATTCTTGAAATACATAGAATTCTATGAAAGCAAAATGTTCTATAGAACAGTAGGAAGACATTAGAGCCCATAAACAAGTAAAAACAATGATATAATCTGATGGTATCCTCAAATAGCATTAAAGTAGGTATTAAGGTGGATTGAGGGCTTCCCTGGTGGCACAATGGTTAAGAACCTGCCTGCCAATGCAGCGGACACAGGTTCGCTCCCTGGTCTGGGAAGATCCCACATGCCGTGGAGCCACAACTACTAAGTCCATGCACCACAACTACTGAGCCTGCGCTCCAGAGCTCGTGAGCCACAACTACTGAGCCCGTGTGCTGCAACTACTGAAGTCCATGTGCCTAGAGCCTGTGCTCCGCAACAAGAGAAGCCACCGCAATGAGAAGCACGTGCACGGCAATGAAGAGTAGCCCCCGTCTGCCGCAACTAGAGAAAGCCTGCCTGCAGCAATGAAGACCCAACACAGCCAAAAGTAAAATAAATAAAATATATAAGAAAAAAATGGATTGAGAAGTAAAGATTCAAATTGCAATGTGAAGTTTACAACACCCACATTAATAAATGATTTCATGTCTTTAGGTTGAGAAGCTCTTAAAAGGAAATCTGAATTATATCCTATTTAGCATTGAAATTGTTTGCTGCTGTTATTTATAACACTTGAAGTTAAAATAATTAAAAATTGGAGTAATCTCCTTTTCTTGCTTATGCTGTTTCTGACATGTCTATGTATGAAAAAATATCTCCCTGAGTAAAACTACTTTGGCTGCCCTCTTATTTCAGATGATTTTATTATTAGGGGAAAATCTGAAATCACAGTGGACAAATAATCCCTTAATGCTTTTCCTGGCTAGAAAGTAATTTGTCAAAACAATCCAATTTCCAAATGGCATACAAAACCAACAAGATACTGAGCCAATACATCTGTTTCTCTCTGTATTTAGAGTATAGACAAATGCCTTTCATTTTGGGTGGAAAATCCTGATTTTGAATTCTTTAACATGACAATTTAGCTCTAGTAACAAAATATTATTTATCATTTCTCTTTGATAAAACTTTAGAATTTTTTAAAAGTCAGGTTTTACTGAGATACAAGTCACATGCAATAATATTCACCCTTTTAAAGTGCAGTTTAATAAATTTTGACACACACGCAAGTTGTGTGTTCACCACCCAAATTAACATATGGGACATTTTCATCACCCCACAAAGTTCCCTTATGCCCCTTTGTAGGCAATTCCTCCCTTCACCCACAGCCCAGTGGCAACCAGTGACTGAGCTGTTTTCTGTTTCTACAGTTTTGACTTTTCTAGAATGTTGTATAAATGACATATAAATACAGCATGTACAGCAGGTGTCTGGCGTATTTTACTTAGCCATTTACTGTAATGCTTTTGAAATTCATCCATATTGTTGCTGGTATCAGTAGTTCATTGCTAGCTGTTGCTGAGAAATATTCCATTGTATGAATGTACCACAATATTTTTATCTATTCTGCTGTTGATGGATTTTTGACTACTATGGATAAAGCAACAATTAACATTTGTTGTATGGACCTCTGTCTTCATTTCTCCTAGGAAAACATCTATGGAATTGTTGGGTCATATGGTAAGTATGTTTAACTTTATAAAAATCTGCCAAATTGTTCTCCAAAATAACCGTATCATTTGCATCCCCATCAGCAATCTTTAAAGCTCGGGTTGTTCTACATTGTCTCCAACAGTTAGTATTATCAATCCTTTTAATTTTAGCCATTTTAATGGATGTGTAGTGATTATCTCCTTTTAATTCATCTTTTCCTGTTAATGATGTTGAATAGTTTTACATGTGTTCATTGCTATTTGCATATCTTCTTTGGTGAAATATTTGTGCAAATCTTTTGCCTCTCTTTTTGCTGAGTTTTTGTTTTACGATTTATGTACTCTGCCGATAAGCTCTTTATCAGGAACGTGCTTTGCAAATATTTCTTACCAATCTGTGTCCTGCTTTTCATTTTCTTAAGTGTCTTTTCAAGAGCAGACATTTTAAATTTGATGAAGACCAATTTGTCAGATCTTTTGCTTATGGTTTATGGTTTTTTGTGTCCTAAGGAACCTTTCCTTAACCAAAATATTTCCTCCTACATTCTATTCTAGAAGGTTTTTAGTTTTCTCTTACATTTAGATCTAAAATCCATTTCAAGTAACCTTTTGTATGTGATACGTGGTAAGGGGTTGAGATTTTTTTTTTCATTTTGATACCTAATTATTTGTTAGCACCACTTGTTGAAATGAGTGTTTTTCCCCTTGAATAGCTTTGACACCTCTGTTAAAAATCAACTGCCTATATATATGTGGGCCTATTTCTTAACTCATTAGTTTGTTTCATTCACCTATTTAACTGTCTTTAAACAAATACCACACTCTCGTTTACTATAATTTTATAGTAAGCCTTATAAAATTTTACATTTTAAATATATAAAGGAATACTGATATCCTTCATAAACCTAAGTACTCCTGGAATAGTTGTTTATCATATAGTGTAGGTAGAGGCTTACACTGATTTGGGGAGATATCATTCCTCTAAATATGGAAGAATTGCTATTCATAGTTGTTATTTTAGGTGGTCTGTTTTCCTGTGTTCTACAGGTAGAGGGTATACGGAACCCAGGGGATCCACAGATAGAATTCAGGGCATCCATGATCGTGGATCTTGGAGAAAACCTATTTCTTTATTTTCACTAACCTCTGATTGAAATTCAGTGTTTCCTTCTATTATAAACGTGGACAACAAACCTCAGTATGACTGGCAGTACCTGAAACTCTTGCCAATAGAAGGTGCAGATATTTTCATGTCACATTACAGCTGTGGCCGATATCTTCAAATATTGCTCACATTTATTGTTACTTCAAAATCATAGTAGTTTTTATAATTTATTTTAAATTATTTATTTGTTTGTTTTTGGCTGTGTCGGGTCTTAGTTGCGGCACACAGGATCGTTCATTATAGCACGCAGGCTCTTCATTCCAGTGCGCGAGCTTCTCTCTAGTTGTGGTGACTAAGTGGGCTCCAGAGCACGTGGGCTCTGTAGTTATGGCACGTAGGCTCTCTAGTTGTGGCATGCGGGCTTGGTTGCCCTGTGGCACGTGGAATCTTAGTTCCCTGACCAGGGATCGAACCCACGTTCCCCTGCATTGGAAGGCAGATTCTTAACCACTGGACAACCAGGGAAGTCCCCATAGTAGTTTTTAGAACTGCTACTTGATCTTGTTATTTAATGAGTAATAAACACACATATTACTAAATTATCATTTTTAAAAGCTCTGTTGTTAACTATCTCTATATGATTGGCTTCCTTTGTCAAATTATGTATTTTACTATATGTTAAAAAACATTGCTTGAGAAGGGGCCCAAGGGGTCTCTGGCACAGAAATGGTTTAGCTCTGCCCTCTGTATTCCCATTTCATAGATTTACTGCTTAGGCTGTCTTCCAGCCTGAGAGGTCCATTCAGAGTGTCTTTTATGCTTCAGTTTAGAATACTGCAATATTACAAGCTTTGGGTTATTTCACCTTATACCATATATAATATAATTATGATATATAACATATTATATATTATAAAGGTTCAATAAACCTTAATTTAACATGTGAGACTGAACAATGCTCCATGTCAGAATCGGGAGATTCAGTGGTGTTTCTCATGGTTCCTGCCTTTGAGTCATTTTGGCCCAGAATTGCAGGCAGATAAGGAAGTAGGCCTGGCAATGTACTGTCCACGTGCTCTCCACATGCAGCCACCTAGTGATGTTCTTACGCCTCACCTGGGTGGCGGTGGAGGTGTGGGCAGAATATCAGCCACTGCTTCTCACAGGAATTGACACATATGAGGAAACCTAGAGAACAAGCAAGCATGAACCAGAATGGGAAGAGACTCACACAGAGGAAACCTGTGCAAGCATGAAACTTACCTCTGCCTGCAGCCTTGGGGCAGAGGAATGGCCAAGGGGGGAAATGTGCATGGCCTGCCTTCCAACTCCCCCGGATGTGTCTGGGAAGACAATCCTTCTCACCATGCAGAAGTCAAGCGGCTTCCCACTCTTGATGAGACTATTCAGCTTGCATTTACTATTTTATCCCGGCAGGCGAAAGTGCTTTATCTCAGGCTCCCTCTTCCCCCCACAGAAGCTATTAGGTGCAAAGCCCTTGGCTGACGCAGCCCTTCCGGAAGGGCCCCTCCCCACTTCTCGTGCCTTCCTCAGCGTCTCTTCCACCCAAGAGCTCTCTCAGTGTGCATCCTTGGCTTCAGCCAGTTCCTTCCCTCCTGGACTAGTGAGTGGTACCTGAGAGCGTGCTTAGATACCATGGTACAAATGGGAGGGACACCTGCGGACAGACTCACTGTCCCAGTTTCTCCTTCAGCACTTCAGCCCACGGGACCCAGTCTAGAGGAGTAGAGGTCTTCTCCCACCTGGATTAAATGAGCCATTTATTACATCCTAAGCAGAGATTATTATGAAGAGACGTTCCCTCAAGCCTCTCCTCAGCCGGCCAGCAGCAGGGGCTGCTCGGCTAGTGAGGGACTAACTGACTCTCCGGCACTGTTAACAGCTGGGACAGAGCCTTTCCTGCCTGTGTCTGCTGGGGCACTGGGACCGTTCCTTTGTGATGGGCTCTATTTTTCACTTTGTTTACCAGGGTCTAAATGGAGCAAATGCCACCCACACATCTTGGTAAGGTAGGGGTGTAGATGAAAAATCTTTATATTTTTGAGGGTTTCTGTTTACTTGAGGAAATTGCTTCATCTTGCTCAGTTATCCTTATGGGAAACAGGCTGCCTATCTTTGAGGGGTTCCTGCTTCCAGTTGCTGAAGTGATATTATACTTTCTGAGGAAGAGGATGGTGCTCTTTCTTGCCCTCTGTAGGAGAGGGTTTTTTTTTTGTTTTTTTGTTTATTTTCTTTTTGGAGGACATTTTAAATTATGACCATAAAATTTCATGGCTTCACTTACTGGGCATTATTCGTTTCTCTCAGAGGATAGGCTAGTTTCCTTCCCCCTGGAGGATCAGTGTATTCATTTCCTTCCTTTCCTCTCCAGCATGCTCTGAATGCTTTCACTGCTAGGCACAGGACAAACAGTAAAAATGATAGATTTCCTGCCCTTCTAGGTCAAATAGAGGAATACAAACATTTTAAAATTAAGCGCGATAAAGTGATATTGATGCTGTCACAGTCATCTGTGCGGAGTACCACTGGGGCATAATAAAAGAAGAGTATTTAAATGTGGGGGCAGGCTCATAAATACTGAAGGACAACACAGGAAAGTGTTGGCAGGAAGAGAAAGGGATGCTAGCCTTCCTGGAAGAAGGATCGGTGAGAGCAAAGTCCAGATGGAGGCAACACTTGAGATGCCGTGGGAGTTGCAGCAAGTCTGGATCATTTGAAACTGGGGTTAGATGGAGTGCAGAGAAAGACTATACAAATGAAGTAGGCAAGGGAAGCATCATGGAAGATTTGGACGCCCTGCTTAAGAGTTTGGATTTTCCTGTCAGAAAACTGGAAAGCCATAGAAGAGTTATAAGCAGGGGTAGGAGACTGATGCCAAGGAAACCAAAGGGCAGTTATGAGGCTCTGAACTTTGTAGCAGTGGGACTGGAGAGGAGAGGCAGTGAGGAGAAAGGTAGGAGGTTGAATGAACATGACTTAATGTTCCAATGGATTGGAAGGAGAGAGAAGTCTAGGGTGATTACAGTTTTCAGCTGAAAGTTTACTTCACTGAAAAGGAGTATTAGAGGAAGAGTAGGTTTGACCGGAAGTTTAATTTTAGACATGTTGATTTTGAAGTGCTGGTGGAATGCCCATGGGAGTGGCAGTGGCATCAGGCAGATGAATAAACAGGTCTAGAGCTCAGGAGAGAGAGGTAGCCTAGAAATTCAGATCTGAGCATCATCAGATACAGGTCCTTTTGGAAGCCAGGACCATGTCCCATGGAAAGTGTGTAGAATGAAAAAGGCCCCAAGGACAGAGCCTTCAATGGAAAAGACTAATAGTAGTTAAAGGACAAATAGAGAAGAGGCTTCAAAGAAGGCAGAGAGAGAACAGATAGTGGAAGGAGAACAGTCTAGGAGCAGTGGCTCTTTTGGCTTCTGGGAAGCAACTCTTGGGGGTCAGATGTTCTCTCCATCTCCCTGAATCTTACGGCCTTCCTGTTTCTCTCTGTGTATTGGCTTCATCTCTTCTCTCTAATGACCTCTTTCTCTGCTCATTCATAGTTTCTGACCCTCATAACTTTGGCTTCACATGGTCAAACACTGCCCCTACAACCTCTTTATATACCACGACTTTTTAACTTCCACCCCATACTTTTGTCTATTTCAAACTCCTGAGAAAGGGAGAATCTGATAGGTCTAACTTTTCTTCAGGTCACATCGAGGATCTAGGTTGCCTTGACCAGGTGTGTACTCATGCTCCCATCACCTGCGGTCCTGAGAGTCTTGGGTATAAAATATGGCTGTCTGTGTTCACCCCTTTGACAGGAGATATGGGCAAGGAGAAAAAAATGTGGTTAGTTAGGCTGAATGATATCTGTAGTTTTAGAAAGTTTACGGAAGGGATTCCTCAACAATGGCAGACACCGTAGTATAGTCAAGAAAGTATCCTGTGGATCTGGTGATGTGGATGCCAGTTGCTGGGATGGGGGGAGGGATCTGGTTGCTGTCGAGTTGGCAGTGAATGAGGGAAGGAATTGGAGACATAGAGCTGTGGCTTCCCCTTAATCAGGATCTCTACCTCAAACTTTATAATATAAAGGAAGGGGGGTGATGTTGATACAGGACAGAGTCTAGTGGTGGTTGTCCTTTTTTTTCCTTCTCAAACATATGATTATTATTTAGTTATTTGCCCTTGTTCTGTACTAGAGCAGTGGGTTTGGACCTATGAACACAGATAACAGAACTACCCTTAGAAAAAGGAGAAGGGATCCCTTTGGATGAGACTGTGGGAGGGAGGGAAGGAGAAGTGATGTGGGTAAATTGTAGGAAAGGTAAGAGGTTGGCAAAGGGCACTGAAGTTCACTCTGCAAAGCCTTTCCCCCTTCACTCCCTTCACTCCTTCACTTCTCCTCTCCTCCCTAAGAGTTAACTGATAATTGAATGATCCTGCAGATTCTGAGATATCCTAAACAGATCCCATAGAGAATCCAAAGTAGGGTAACTGTCCTGGTCCTTTAAGACTGAGCAGGCTCTGCTGTTGAGGGCAGCACACCAAGGAAAGCCAGGCTGCTAGTAGGCTTGCTTTATGTTATAGCTTTCTTTGGAATGATCTGTAATGCTGATCTATTAGCAGGGGTTTCTGGGGCAGCCTACCCAGTCTGCATTCTGCCCCTCAACCTATCGATGGCCATGGTGTCATGGGCTACTTATAAAATATCATAGAACTCACTGACTCTCATTATGTAAATTCTCTCATTGACTCTCATTATATAAACTCTCTCATTGTGTAAAGGAACTGAGACCTGAAGAGGTGAAGTAACTTGCCCAGGGTCACATACTTGGTGGCAAAACCAGGAATAGAACATAGGCTTCCCAACTCAAGGCTCAATGTTATTATTATTATTTTAGTGTGATCATTCTCCCACTAATTTCTTAATATCCTGCCAATATCCATTATGTGCTCAACTAGAGTCCTGGTTTTTCCTGAGAAGGTGATATTTCAGATGGGTTGTGAAACGTGAGCAGAGCTCACCAGGCAAAAAGGTAAGGCAAAGGGTTTGACTTGGGCTAAGTGTGCAACATCTACTGCCTGGGATGAGGTAATTATCATGAGCAGAGACAGAAAGTGACCATCAGAGGCCTCTCATGGCCTCTGTTTGAATTACCAAAAGCTTGGAACTACATGCCTTTACCTGGCCATCCTTCCTAAGTGGACAAAACACATGCACCACCCATCATCTTGTCCGCTCACGCTCTTACATGCAACCTACTGTGCTCTTCCCCCTTCTCAGTCATTCTCCCATTGCTGTGATCCTTTCCACTGAGGGCTTCTGGAAATCCTTGTTTAGAGAAAACCAACGACCCTATACTATCACCTTATTCACCAAACACCTACCACCCTGAAGCTTGGTTAACTCTCAAGGAGCCACTTGCCAATCTCTCCAGTGCCGGATGCTAATGTTCTCACATCACATGGACCATGAGGAGAGGCTGGGAGGCTGAGTGGAGGAGAGAGGGGTTAGCCTCCTCCCTGGTCCCCATTCTCCATCTCATCGTAAATTCTCCACTGTTGAATAAAAGAAGCTGGATGTTAGCTGGCTATAGCAGTTGCCATCATTTGTCTTCTACCAAATTCCCAAGAAGATTTAACATTTGTCTGTTGTCAACTCATGTTATTTTCCTAGATAATCTCTCTGAATAACAATTTTTTTCAATACTCTTCTCTCTCTAGATATTCTTCCTCAGTAACCCCTTGAACAGCCATGATTTAAACAACCATTAATAGATCTTGAGCTCAAAGTTTCCTATGGGTTCTAGGTTGCATATTGGATATCTTCAACATGTGGGTATTTCGCAGACACAGCATATCCAAAATTGAACAATAAGCAACCCCTAATTCCCAAGCAACACCTTAGACCTTTGTTCCTTCTTAGACTTTCTTCCTCAGTAAATGGCTGTGCTACTCAGCTAGTCACCCATGCTAGAAACTTAAGGGGAGGTGAAGGGTGAGTATCCTAGACTTCATTCTGTCTCACCTACAATATAGAATCAGTAACCAAGTCATGATAATTTTACCTCCTTGACTTAACTTTTTTCTTTTCCATTTCTACTTCCTCTGCCCTAATCAAGGCATTATCTCTTTTCATTTAGGTTTTTGAAATGGGGTCCTAACTGCTGCCCTGGCCTTCAGCTTGATTCTACTCCAATCCATCCTATAGGCTATACAGTCAGAGCGATTTTTCTAAAATAGAACTATAATCACATCACTCTCTTCCTAAACTCCCTCAATGAACCTTTTATGCCTTGAGAGGAAATGTATCTCTTTGGCATGCCATTCATGGCTTCCATGCCTAGGACCCTGTCAACCTGTCTGATCTTATCTCCATACTCACCATTCACATTAAACAACTTTCAAGCCCCTAATGGAGTCATGCTCTCTCATGCTTTTGCAATAATTGTTGCTTGTCCTTATTGAGACGTTACTATATACAAAGATCTCTATTACTTGATCTCTTTCTGCTCATAACTGCATGTGGTTACTGTTTGTCCCCCAGTTGACAGATGGAAAAACTGAAGCACAAGTAAGTTAAGTAACCTAAGGTCACACAGCCAGTGAGGGACACAACTGGGATTTGAACTCTTATCAGTCTCTCTCTAGAACCCATTCTTTTAACCACTATTTACAGCACTATCACTCTGACCCTCCTCCTGGAAGACCCTTCTTTCTTCCTTCACTGAGCTCACCTCATACTTACCCCTCGGCCATTTATTCTGGCTTCTGCTTCCATCAAAATTCTGAAAAATCTCTCACAAAAAATGTCAATGATGGACTTCAGTGGGAATTTTCCCGTTCTCTTCTTACTGGATCTTTCAAATGCTTCCAACCATTGGTTACTCCATAGGCCTTGAAATATCCTCTTCCTTGATTCACATGACGATCTGCTCCTGGTCTTTCTGCTTTATCTCTGGATGTGCTTTCACAGCCACGTTTGTTGTTCACACTTCTCTATAGAAACTTCATATTGGAGTTTTAGTTTCTCCATTCTTTTCTCCCTATGCTTTTTGCACTGAGTGATCTCATCCATGTTCTAGCTTCAATTTCCATCTATATGTTGATAACTTCTACATTTGTATCCATGCTTTCCCTTTGTTCTACAGACCCTTTTAGACCACTGCTTCTTTAATATTCCTTGAATTTCTCAAAAGTATCCTGCACTCAACATATCTGAAATGGAATTTTTAGTTTTTTCCCCAATATTGCTCTTCAGTGTACTTTAGCACCACCTTCCACCTAGAGAAACAATCTAGAAAAACCAAAGAGCACTAAGAACAAAACTGTAGTCCGAACTAGATTGATTTCGCTGACCGCAGCCAGGGGGCACGCACTCCAGGAGAATGGGGGGTTGTCTCAGTAAGAGAGAGTTTTTAGGAACTTCTTATAGGATTTGGGCTTGTAATGCATGGTTGTAGGGAGGATTTAAAAACATGAGGTCCAGTTTTGAATTGGAGGTTGTCAAAAAGCTAGGGAAATTCAATAACTGGTCTTATTTTTTTTTTAATATAGAAGGCAGGAGGATTAAAGTGGGTTGAGAGTAGTCACTGCTATGAAGTTGGAATTACATGTTAGCCAGAAGAGAGATGTTGAGAATGGGCTTGTCTGTCTTGTTCCAGACATGTCACTGAGTGGCCTTCTCTGAATATTGTCTATAATTGTCATTTATTTTGAGTTTCAGTACCTCCCAGTTTTAGTTAGATGATTTTGGAAAAAGTGATTTTAACTCTCAGCTTTAATTTTCCAATATAAAAATAAAGCAAATATCTATTATTATTTGGAGCAGAAAATTCAAGAACACTTTACTTATGATTTTAGTTGTACACATATTTCCCTTCATTTTAGTAATGAAACTCTTTTTAGGTGTCTCAGAAAAAAACAAATATTTTTCCTGCCATTTGCAAAAACAGTTCCATCTGATTGGTAGATTATGAGACCTATCCTTTAGAGGCAGGACAACCAAGAAATCATCAATTGCTTGAAGTTTATAGGATTATGCATCCACCAATATCTTGACTGTCTCAAGAGGAAACCAAATAATTAAGACCAACACAGAAGACCCTCAAATAATCAAGAAGTAAGACAGTATCTGTAGTGGCTAAGCAGTTAGACTCTGAAGCCAGATGCCTGAATTTGAATCTTGACTTTACCATTCCCATGCCTCCTCCAACTTGGAGCAAGTTGCTGGACCTTTCTGTATTTCAATTTTCCCTTCAGTAAAGCAGCAGAAATAATACAGTCCCTTCCTCTTAGGATTGCTATAAAGATTAAGTAAGTTAATAAATACAAAGTGCTTAGAACAGCACCTAGCATAGAGTAGGCACTCAATAAATATTTAGTTGGCATTATTATTATAATCCATCATGTCATTTGGAGTTTAAAAAACCTTTTAAAATTTGAGTAGTTGCCAAGGACACTCTGTATAATGGTATGTAGGTATATAAGAGACATATAAAGTTGGAGTAACCTCTAAAATTTTTAAAACAGATCTGGCTACTCAAGAAGACTCCTTCAGAGAGAGCTCTCAGATGTCAACACACTTGAGAATAGTGAATCTGGAATTATGTTAACATATTGGAAGCTTCCATGGAGACTGCAATGGTGAAAGAGCAATTTGAATAGTAGACTTTCAAAACTGTCAAAGAAATTGATGATGTATCCCTACTTGCCAGAAAGAGGCTTATGCAACACCTTTGGACTGCATATAAGAGGAACTACTCGGGGGGGGGATTTCATGAAATCTATAACTGAAGTGGCTCCTTCTTCTCTTCCTGTCAAGCTGGCCATTTTGACATCTATTAACTAATACATGTAAGTGGGGTAAAATTTTTTTTGATTATGACATCTGTTTAAATTGGCCTTCTGTGTCTGTTCATAATTTCAGTTAAACTATGTGCTTTTAGCATTTACTACACTGGAGGTGGATTCTTTGGGGAAGAGAAAAACAGAGGTTATAAGAAAGATTAAATTGTATTTAATTGTTATTATTATTTTTTTAATAATCAAATGGGGGACATAGAAAAGTTCTTTGTATTTATTCTTATATTTGGTGACAGGTCATTTGTGCAGTTTTGGAGGGTATCTTTGAATTTAATTTATTGGCACACTTATGTAGACCTCAGTTATCTGAATTGATTTCTGTCTAGTCATTAGTAGATTGCTTGCCTATGTTTCCTTATATTTTATATACAAATATCTAGGCAGGAGCCTACTGAGGGTTTGCAGTTCATTGTTATTGAAGCTGTCTGTGGATTCTATGTTTAACCATCAATGATTTCCCAAGCTGGCAGCTCTTATGAAAAGAACTAAATCCAAATTTGGCCCTGGACTGAAAAAAGCAGAGTTCCTAAATAGTTAATGTATATGATATACTTAATAGTATTATCAACCTTTAACTAGCAATCCTCCTTCTGGGAATGTAGTCATACAGCGTAAATTATTGAAGAAGAGAATAATGTCATATGCTCAAATGTATTCACAACAGCCTTAGGCACAATAGCAAGAGGTTGGAAGGTCTAACAATAAAATAATGGGTAAATAGAATATATGTCATTAGGATGGACTCTTAAGTCATTAAAAATGATCACGATGAAGGCAGTGTAGAATTATGGGGAAATGTTTCTTACATAATATTAAGTAAAAGAGGCAGAATATAAATGGTATGTTGATTGTTAAGGCAGATATAAACAATAAATGCATTTGGACCGACTGAAAATAACTACTTGGTGGTGGGAATGTGAGTAATTTAACTATAGTTTCTTCATTTTTTTTTTTTTAAACCAAAAGAGGGGAAGTAAAGAGTTTTAAATAGCATGATCATATTATTCGAGAGCCAAATTCCTCATTCATTTTTCATGGATTTGTAAAAATGACAGCTTGTATGTTAACTCAATTTGAGGTTTAGCCCAGGAACCTGATTTGTTTGCCTCAATAGATTCACTGCATCTTGATTTTTAAAATAAATTCTATGCAAATTCCAATGCCAACTGGTCTGCTATCTTTATTAATATGAAAAGATCGCGTGGGCGAAAGATACCATAATCAGAGATAAACAGAAAGAGCACGGAATAAAATGTGGAGCATCTACCAAAAGGTATGAAGGCCTTTTGAAGAGTTGTTCCTAATTTATATATATAAGTTAGAGTTTTATGGTAAATATACAGATAATTACAGAACATTTTCACATTCTTAAATTTTACTTACAAACTAAATCTTTTACATTATATTGAAAAGACACAGCCTTAGTCAGTTGTGAGAAATGGCTGCAAAAAACCCCACAATTCAATCCCCAAATTTATTAACAAGTCCTGTTGGAGTAATGCCTGTTAAAAAATGTCAGCTGAAGGCAGAAGGGATTTGTGAAATTCTGGTCTCCTTTGTATTTATACTTTGGCAGTGACTGAAGAGAGGGAGGTCTAATATTCTTAGGTACAGACCTCTCGAGCATGAGGCAAGATGTGGTCCATTTAGGGCAGGGCTGTGAGTGAGTACCCTCGGGATTTGCATGCTCCCTCACCTTGGAATGCAGCAGATACTAAGGGGCCTGGCAGGGTCTTCTGTGTTCTTGGGCATAAAACTGTCTCAGAGGAGCCTTAAAGAGGCTGTCTTCTCAAATGTTAAGCACTTGGGGGTCTCTTAAAATACCTATTCTGACTGAGTAGGTTTGGGGTAGGGACTGAGATTCTGCATTTTTAACAAGTTCTCAGGTGATGCTGATGCTGTTGGTGTGCAGAGTGCAATTTTGGGGAATAAGACTCTAAGCTCAGCTTACTTGAGGAAAAAAAAGTGATGCAGGGAATCTCCTGCTTAATCTTTGCTTCCCATATTACTTCTACGACTGGAAGCTAATCTTTGGACAAGGAAGCATGCCACTGGCGTGGACGTCAATGTAAAAAGAAGTGTTAGTACATACTGGAATAATTTCTTACAATTTTAACTTATCACTCTGGTGTCCAGAAAGATCAGTACTGGTAACTAAGAAATATACTCTATAACTCATATGTTGAAGTTTTAAGCATTGCTATATGCCCACCAGCTTTTTGGAATGTTATTGTCCTAACATTATGCTGTGTGGTCATCTATTTGGTTAGCTGTTTTTAAAATCTTCTTTGGAATTTTCAAATTTCATTTACAGGCCTCTTTATAAAACCCCCTCTCTGATTCTTCTGGGGTGGCCCTTGTATATATGATATATAAAATGTCAAAGTAGTTGGTATTTAATAATTGGCAATTATCTTTAGGTTTATTTTTAGTAATTATCTTAAGATTTATTTTAAATTTTTATTTATTTTTTATTTATTTATTTTGGCTGCGTTGGGTCTTCATTGCTGTGCACAGGCTTCGTCTAGTTGCAGCAAGTGGGGGCTACTCTTCGTTGCAGTGCGCAGGCTTCTCATTGCGGTGGCTTCTCTTTGTTGCAGAGCACAGGCTCTAGGCACATGGGCTTTAGAAGTTGTGGCTCGTGGGCTCTAGAGCGCAGGCTCAGTAGTTGTGGCGCACGGGCTTAGTTGCTCCGCGGCATGTGGGATCTTCCCGGACCAGGGCTCGAACCTGAGTCCCCTGCATTGGCAGGCAGATTCTTAACCACTGCGCCACCAGAGAAGTCCCAAGATTTATTTTAAAATTAAAATTAATATCATGGGCAGGAAGCTTCTTGGTTTTCACTGATCTTCCTAAGTAAGTTAAAACTAACCACTATCTGGCACATATATACAATGGAATATTACTCAGCCATAAAAAGGAACGAAATTGAGTTATTTGTAGTGAGGTGGATGGACCTAGAGTCTGTCATACAGAGTAAAGTAAATCAGAAAGAGAAAAATACCAGATGCTAATGCAGATATATGGAATCTAAAAAAACGGTACTGATGAAACTAGTGTCAGGGCAGGAATACATACGCAGACATAGAGAATGGACTTGAGGACACGGGGCCGGGAAGGGGAAGCTGGGACGAAGTGAGAGAGTAGCATTGACATGTATACACTACCAAATGTAAAATGGATGGCTAGTGGGAAGCTGCTGCATAGCACAGGGAGATCAGCTCGGTGCTTTGTGACCACCTAGAGGGGTGGGATAGGGAGGGTGGCAGGGAGATGCAAGAGGGAGGGGATATGGGGATATATGTATACATACAGCTGATTCACTTTGTTGTACAGCAGAAACTAACACAACACTGTAAAGCAATTATACTCCAATAAAGATATAAAAACAAAACAAAACAAACTAACCACTATCATTGGTGTTCAATTCTTTCAAAAGTGGCCTCGGGCTGCCACTTTTAACTTTAAATTGCAAAGTTCTGATTTTAACTTAGCATATACTTACAAGCCAATAAAAGCCAGGTATGAATCTATTATCTAAAGTAGTAAAAACAAAATACCGTATTTGGAATGTCAATGGGATTCTTATTATTGAATTTTTTTTTCTTAATCTATGAACAGTGACCTGAAAGATCTCTTAAATATGTTTCCTGTAAGAACACATTTTTATAGAAAATACATTTACATGGTTATTTGTTTAGTTTTGAATACAGTACTATACACCTTAATTTTTTTGCCCACCAAAGTCTGGAGATCACAGGGTTAGACAAAAGGAAAGAACAAAAAGGAAGTCTGTAAGCAGACACTGGGCACTGAAATCATTATGCTTTCAAGATAATAATTAAACCCTAGAGTGAATGAAAAATGGGTGAACTGTTCTCAAGTATTACTGCTTGCTCCTTGGGTGTATATTACTGTTTTGATACTAACAATCTATATCCCTAATACATGCTATTGAATTAATTTGTTGTTCTGAGAATTGAGGTTAAGTGTGAAAACACCAGTTTATAGATGTTCAATAAAGTTTTGTTGGACTTTATATGTCTTACTTGATCAGAAACACATATACTCTGTTTTTGGAAAAGTCAGAGAGATTTTGTCTTCTGTTTCCTATTTTTCCAAGATGGCATTTCTATTTTGGCCCTGACAAACAGCTATCCTACCCTTCTTATGCATTTGCATCTTATAGACAGTTTAGAATCTAAAAATCAAGACATAAATTAAATGTGTGTTTGATGTAACTCCACCAGGCTACTATGACCTTCAGAAGCTGTGTAACACTGCTTTATTTATTAACTAAACAAAGCTCCAAGAGATATAAAGTTTTAATTTTCATAATAATAGAACAGTAAGGAGATATTGGTTGAATTTACTATTGTTTCATTAATCTTAAAGGTAGGAGGTATGCTATTAACAGCAGCAATTTTAATGAAATCCTTTCTTCTCTAAGCATCTGCAACCAATTTATTAGAAGGAAAACACATTACCAAGAATCTCATTAACAAAAGTGGATATTAAAACTGTGCTAGAGATCTAAAATGTGAAGCATATTTTTAAAAATTCAGATCTGTTTATTTTCAAGAGAAACGGACAGTATTTGCTATTAATTAGAGAAAAGTTATCCAAGAAAATCATTTACCTTGCAAAAGCTTTCAGTTCTTACACTGTAAATGTTGATCCTCAAAACTACTAAATATCACTCTTCAGTACAATAAAACCTGCTGTGAAGGGATGACTTCCCAAACATAGTATAAGCTGGTAACATGAATGTAAATGTGGAGCCTTTAAAGGCATTGTTTACATATGTAAAAAGATGGGCAACATCCTATACATCAAAAGTGAACCCTCTCCTTTGCCTTCAATTTTATTTTTAGTTCCTGTCCTTTTGGATTAAAGTGGAAATAGAGCACTAACATTTTTTCTTTATGATTTAAAAATCTGTCCCTTATGCCTTTATTCACAGAGATTTACTTGCACAGTTATATTGTCTACTAAAATTGGAAATAGTTTGAAGTCACCAGAGCATCAGAGATGTCTGTTGTCATAATCAAATGGATCTGGAATTGTTTTATCTTTCCCTTGAAACACATTATTTGAGTATAGCTTGCTCGATGGAAAACCACCATCAACTAATTTTCTTAAAAGAGTTGTGGCTGTATTAGAAGACTGGATTCTTTCCTGAGAGGGCAGCTAACTCTGAATAATGTGCATTTAGTTCAACATGATTAGCTGATGCACACCAAATCCCATGTTGACTAAATGGAAAGCAATGTGTTGAATTTCAGGTTGGAATTTGCATACTTTCTCTATTTTTCTAAAATCCAACATGTTCAATCATAACTGTCTGAGTACAAATTAAAGGCTTTTCCTCCCATGAATTTTAAATACACGCTACTTTGTCTGTGCTGTAATGTGTTAACTCTCTTATTCGAGATTGTTCATTGGAAAATTCTGATAAAAACAGTACAATTAATAAAAAAAAAGGTCTTTCATTGACAGAATATCTGCAAACTTAATGAGGCAATCCACTGAGATAAAGACATCAACTAATAAATTCCCATACATGTAGCTAGTAGCATCACTGGCCAAGTACAAATCACCCGGGAAGGTTTGGAGACTTTCAGTTCCTTTGGTCACAGGTTAACCAGAGCACATATTTCACGTAACAGATTATTTCTTAAACAGTCCTCTCCTCCACGAAAACAAGCCATTCTACTGACCACATTTAGAAACAACCCAAAGGAAACTATAATTAAGGGGAAGAATGGGACACAAGTCAACAATCTAGGACATAGTTCATGGTAAAGCATTGTGTGTTTATGTAGACACTTTCTTCTTCTCCTCCCAAATGTCATTATCTAACTCTTTTTTTTTTTTTCCATTTTTTTTTTCCAAACATCTTTATTGAAGTATAATTGCCTTACAATAGTGTGTTAGCATCTGCTTTATAACAAAGTGAATCTGTTATACATATACAATATGTTCCCATTTCTCTTCCCTCCTGCATCTCCCTCCCTCCCACCCTCCCCATCCCACCCCTCTAGGTGGTCACAAAGCACCGAGCTGATCTCCCTGTGCTATGCGGCTGCTTCCCACTAGCTATCTATTTTACATTTGGTAGTGTATATATGTCCATGACACTCTCTTACCCTGTCACATCTCACCCCACCCCCTCCCCATATCCTCAAGTCCATTCTCTAGTAGGTCTGTGTCTTTATTCCCGTCTTGCCACTAGGTTCTTCATGGCCTTTTTTTTTTTTTTTCCCTTAGATTCCATATATATGTGTTAGCATACTGTATTTGTTTTTCTCTTTCTGACTTACTTCACTCTGTATGACAGACTCTAACTCCATCCACCTCATTACAAATACCTCCATTTCATTTCTTTTTATGGCCGAGTAATATTCCATAGTATATATGTGCCACATCTTCTTTATCCATTCATCTGTCGATGGACATTTAGGTTGCTTCCATGTCCTGGCTATTGTAAATAGAGCTGCAATGAACATTTTGGTACATGACTCTTTTTGACCTATGGTTTTCTCAGGGTATATGCCCAGTAGTGGGATTGCTGGGTCGTATGGTAGTTCTATTTGTAGTTTTTTAAGGAACCTCCATACTGTTCTCCATAGTGGCTGTATCAATTTACATTCCCACCAACAGTGCAAGAGTGTTCCCTTTCCTCCACACCCTCTCCAGCATTTATTGTTTCTAGATTTTTTGATGATGGCCATTCTGACCGGTGTGAGATGATATCTCATTGTAGTTTTGATTTGCATTTCTCTAATGATTAATGATGTTGAGCATTCTTTCATGTGTCTGTAGGCCATCTGTATATCTTCTTTGGAGAAATGTCTATTTAGATCTTCTGCCCATTTTTGGATTGGGTTGTTCGTTTTTTTGTTATTGAGCTGCATGAGCTGCTTGTAAATCTTGGAGATTAATCCTTTGTCAGTTGCTTCATTTGCAAATATTTTCTCCCATTCTGAGGGTTGTCTTTTGGTCTTGTTTATGGTTTCCTTTGCTGTGCAAAAGCTTTTCAGTTTCATTAGGTCCCATTTGTTTATTTGTGTTCTTATTTCCATTTCTCTGGGAGCTGGGTCAAAAAGAATCTTGCTGTGATGTATGTCATAGAGTGTTCTGCCTATGTTTTCCTCTAAGAGTTTGATAGTGTCTGCCCTTACACTTAGGTCTTTAATCCATTTTGAGTTTATTTTTGTGCATGGTGTCAGGGAGTGTTCTAATTTCATACTTTTACATGTTCCTGTCCAATTTTCCCAGCACCACTTATTGAAGAGGCTGTCTTTTCTCCACTGTATATGCTTGCCTCCTTTATCAAAGATAAGTTGACCATATGTGTGTGGGTTTATCTCTGGGCTTTCTATCCTGTTCCATTGATCTATATTTCTGTTTTTGTGCCAATACCAAACTGTCTTGATTACTGAAGCTTTGTAATATAGTCTGAAGTCAGGGAGCCTGATTCCCCCAGCTCCATTTTTTGTTCTCAAGATTGCTTTGGCTATTCGGGGTCTTTTGTGTTTCCATACAAATTGTGAAATTTTTTGTTCTAGTTCTGTGAAAAATGCCAGTGGTAGTTTGATAGGGATTGCATTGAATCTGTAGATTGCTTTGGGTAGTAGAGACATTTTCACAATGTTGATTCTTCCAATCCAGGAACATGGTATATCTCTCCATCTATTTGTATCATCTTTAATTTCTTTCATCAGTGTCTTATAATTTTCTGCATACAGGTCTTTTGGCTCCTTAGGTAGGTTTATTCCTAGATATTTTATTCTTTTTGTTGCAATGGTAAATGGGAGTGTTTTCTTAATTTCACTTTCAGATTTTTCGTCATTAGTGTATAGAAATGCAAGAGATTTCTGTGCATTAATTTTGTATCCTGCTACTTTACCAAATTCACATTATCTAACTCTTAACTCTTCCATATGCCTCTCATATGTGTTTCAATGACTAGATTATGAACTCCTGAAGATTAGGAGCTATCAACAGCTTTTAAATCTTTCTCCCCAACCTTAAGTGTTATAGTCACATAGTTGTGAACTAACAAGATAGTAGGTAACTGAATTACATTTAACATCCACAAAGTACTTTTATTGAGATGTAGAAAATTAATAGAGGATTAATTGCAGATTCAATATAACAGTTATATGATTATTTATGTTTTATTTTTCTTCTTTCGGCAATTTTGGCATATTGCATTTCTTTGAGAAAAATTTCCTTTTTACACAAATGTTCAAATTTATCAGTATAAAGCTGTTCATAATATTCTTATTACTGTTCTAATTTTTGTAGGATCTATAGTGATGTTCCCTTTTATATTCCTTAGTTATTTAACTGTTTTATTTTTTTTAAATGATTACTCTTTCAGAGTTGTGTCAACTTTATTAGTTATCTAAGAACCAACTTTTAGGGGTGTTAATTATCTCTCTGTGTGTTTTTCTTCCACTAACTACTAATCTTTTGATTTTCGGTCTTTTTCTTTTCTAATATGTGTTCACAGCTAATGTTTCCTTATATCATGGTTTAGCTCATCCTACAAGTTTTGATGTCTAATTTGTAATGAAAATTACAATGATCTGTAATGAAAAATTATAATTTTTTCATTATAGTTCAATTATTTTCATTATTATTCAAAGTATTTTCTGATTTCCACTTTCTTCTTTGACTCGAAAGGTATTTAAATGCATAATTCTTAAATTTAAAGCATATGGGACCTTATCAAAATACCAATGGCATTTTTCACGGAACTTGGACAAATAATTCTAAAATTTGTACGAAAACACAAAAGTCCCTGAAAAGCCAAAACAGTCTTGAGAAAGAACAACAAAGCTGGGGGTATCATGCTCCCTGATTCCAAATACTACAAAGCTACAGTAATCAAAACAGTATGGTGCTGGCAAAAAACAGACACATAGCTCAATGGAACAGAATAGAGAGTCCAGAAATGAAGCCACACTTTTATGGGTAATTAACCTCCGACAAAAGAGGCAAGAATATACAATGAGGAAAAGGCAGTCTCTTCAACAAACAGTGTTGGAAAAACTGGACAGTTATATGCAAAACAATCAAAGGGGACTACTCTCTCAAACCATGCACAAAAATAAATTCAAAATGGATTAAAGACTTAAATGTAAAACCTGAAGCCATAACACTTCTAGAAGAAAACACAGGAAGTAAGCTCTTTGACACTGATCTTAGTAATATTTCATGGATATGTCTCCTCAGGCAAAGGAAACAAAAGCAAAAATAGACAAATGGGACTAAATCAAATGGAAAGGCTTTTGCACAGCAAAGGAAACTAACAACAAAATGAAAAGGTCACCTACTGAATGGGAGAAGATATATGCAAATGATACATCTAATAAGGGGTTAACATCCAAAATATACAAAGAACTTATACAACTCAACATCAAAAAAACCGCCAACAACCCAATCAAAAATGGGCAGAGGATCTAAATAGACATTTTTCCAAAGAAGGCATACAGATGGTCAAAGGCACATGAAAAGATGCTCAACATCACCAATCATCAAGGAAATGCAAATCAAAACCACAATGAGATATCATCTCACACCTGTCAGAAATGGTTATCAATGAAAAGAACACAAGTAACAAATGTTGGAGAGGGTGTGGAGGAAAGGGAACCCTCGTGCACTGTTGGTGGGGATGTAAATTGGTGCAGTCACTATGGAGAACAGAAGGATATTCCCTAAAAAACTAAAAATAGAACTTCATATGATACAGCAATTCTACTCTTGGGTATTTATCTGAAGAAGACAAAAACACTAATTTGAAAAGATAAATGCACCCCTGTGCTCATTGCAGCATTATTTACAATAGCCAAGACATGCAAGATATGGAAACAACCTAAGTGCTCCTCAGTAGATGAATGAGATGAATGGAAACAGAAGATGTGACACACACACAATGGAATATTACTCAGCCATAAAAAAGAATGCAATTTTGCCATTTGCAACAACGTGGATAGACTTGGCGGATATTATATTAAGTGAAATAAGTCAGACAGAGAAAGACAAATACTGAAAGATTTAATTTATATGTGGAATCTAAAAAGCAAAACAAAGAATACGCATAACTAAACAGAAACAGACTCACAGATACAGAAAACAAACAGGTGGTTGCCAGAGGGGAGTGGGTCAGGGACAGGGAGGGAGAGAAATAGGTGAGGGAGATTAAGAGGTACAAAATTCCAGCTGCAAAACAAATCACTCATGGGTATGAAATATACAGTGTGGTGGGCAAGGGTGGGGGGGTGGGGAAGGGATGAACTGGGAGTTTGGGGTTAGCAGATGCAAACTATTATATATAGAATGGATAAACAACAAGGTCCTACTGTATAGCACAGGGAACTATATTCAATATCATGTGATAAAACATAATGGAAGAGAATATATTGATAAAAAAGAATATATATATATATATGTATATGACTAAATCACTTTGCTGTATAGCAGAAATTAACACAACATTGTACATCAACTATACTTCAATTAAAAAAGTAACTATGGCTCCCATCAAGCCTCTTACATAGCCTCAACCACCAGAGGGCAGACAGCAGAAGCAAGAAAAACTACAATCCTGCAGCCTGTGGAAGAAAAACCAAATTCACAGAAAGATAGACAAGATGAAAAGGCAGAGGGCTATATACCAGATGAAGGAACAAGATAAAACCCCAGAAAAACAACTAAATGAAGTGAAGATAGGCAACCTTCCAGAAAAAGAATTCAGAATAATGATAGTGAAGATGATCCAGGACCTCGGAATAAGAATGGAGGCAAAGATCGAGAAGATGCAAGAAATGATTAACAAAGACCTAGAAGAACTAAAGAACAAACAAACAGAGATGAACAATACAATAACTGAAATGAAAACTACACTAGAAGGAATCAATAGCAGAATAACTGAGGCAGAAGAACGGATAAGTGACCTGGAAGACAGAATGGTGGAATTCACTGCTGCGGAACAGAATAAAGAAAAAAGAATGAAAAGAAATGAAGACAGCCTAAGAGACCTCTGGGACAACATTAAATGCAACAACATTTGCATTATAGGGGTCCCAGAAGGAGAAGAGAGAGAGAAAGGACCAGAGAAAATATTTGAAGAGTTTATAGCCGAAAACTTCCCTAACATGGGAAAGGAAATAGCCAAACAAGTCCAGGAAGCGCAGAGAGTCCCATACAGGATAAACCCAAGGAGAAACACACAGAGACACACAGTAATCAAATTGGCAAAAGTTAAAGACAAAGAAAAATTATTGAAAGCAGCAAGGGAAAAACGACAAATAACATACAAGGGAACTCCCATAAGGTTAACAGCTGACTTCTCAGCAGAAACTCTACAAGCCAGAAGGGAGTGGCATGATATACTTAAAGTGATGAAAGGGAAGAACCTACAACCAAGATTACTCTACCCCGCAAGGATCTCATTTAGATTTGATGGAGAAATCAAAAGCTTTACAGACAAGCAAAAGCTAAGAGAATTCAGCACCACCAAACCAGCTCTACAACAAATGCTAAAGGAAATTCTCTAAGTGGGAAACACAAGAGAAGAAAAGGACCTACAAAAACAAACCCAAAACAATTAAGAAAATGGTCATAGGAACATACATATCAATAATTACCTTAAACGTGAATGGATTAAATGCTCCAACCAAAGACACAGGCTTGCTGAATGGATACAAAAACAAGACCCATATATATGCTGTCTACAAGAGACCCACTTTAGACCTAGGGACACATACAGACTGAAAGTGAGGGGATGGAAAAAGATATTCCATGCAAATGGAAATCAAAAGAAAGCTGGAGTAGAAATACTCATATCAGATAAAATAGACTTTCAAATAAAGAATGTTACAAGAGACAAGGAAGGACACTACATAGTGATCAAGGGATCAATCCAAGAAGAAGATATAACAATTATAAATATATATGCACCCAACATGGGAGCACCTCAATACATAAGGCAACTGCTAACAGCTATAAAAGAGGAAATCGACAGTAACACAATAATAGTGGGGGACTTTAACACCTCATTTACATCAACGGACAGATCATCCAAAATGAAAATAAATAAGGAAACAGAAGCTTTAAATGACACAATAGACCAGATAGATTTAATTGATATTTATAGGACATTCCATCCAAAAACAGCAGATTACACTTTCTTCTCAAGTGCGCACGGAACATTCTCCAGGATAGATCACATCTTGGGTCACAAATCAAGCCTCAGTAAATTTAAGAAAATTGAAATCATATCAAGCATCTTTTCTGACCACAACACTATGAGATTAGAAATGAATTACAGGGGAAAAAACGTGAAAAGCACAAACACATGGAGGCCAAACAATACATTACTAAATAACCAAGAGATGACTGAAGAAATCAAAGAGGAAATCAAAAAATACCTAGAGACAAATGATAATGAAAACACGACGACCCAAAACCTATGGGATACAGCAAAAGCAGTTCTAAGAGGGAAGTTTATAGCTATACAAGCCTACCTAAAGAAACAAGAAAAATCTCAAGTAAACAATCTAACCTTACACCTAAAGGAACTAGAGAAAGAAGAACAAACAAAACCCAAAGTTAGCAGAAGGAAAGAAATCATAAAGATCAGAGCAGAAATAAATGAAATAGAAACAAAGAAAACAATAGCAAAGATCAATAAAACTAAAAGCTGGTTCTTTGAGAAGATAAACAAAATTGATAAGCCATTAGCCAGACTCATCAAGAAAAAGAGGGAGAGGACTCAAATCAATAAAATTAGAAATGAAAAAGGAGAAGTTACAAGAGACACCACAGAAATACAAAGCATCCTAAGAGACTACTACAAGCAACTCTATGCCAATAAAATGGACAACCTGGAAGAAATGGACAAATTCTTAGAAAGGTATAACCTTCCAAGACTGAACCAGGAAGAAATAGAAAATATAAACAGACAAATCACAAATAATGAAATTGAAACTGTGATTAAAAATCTTCCAACAGGGGGCTTCCCTGGTGGCGCAGTGGTTGAGAGTCTGCCTGCCAGTGCAGGGGACACGGGTTCGAGCCCTGGTCTGGGAGGATCCCACATGCCGCGGAGCAGCTGGGCCCGTGAGCCACAATTACTGAGCCTGCGCGTCTGGAGCCTGTGCTCCGCAACAAGAGAGGCCCGCGCACTGCGAGGAAGAGTGGTCCCCACTTGCCACAATTAGAGAAAGCCCTGGCACAGAAACGAAGACCCAGCACAGCCATAAATAAATAAATAAATATTTAAAAAAAAAAATCTTCCAACAAACAAAAGTCCAGGACCAGATGGCTTCACAGGTGAATTCTATCAAACATTTAGAGAAGAGCTAACACCCATCCTTCTCAAACTCTTCCAAAAAATTGCAGAGGAAGGAACACTCCCAAACTCATTCTATGAGGCCACCATCACCCTGATACCAAAACCAGACAAAGATACTACAAAAAAAGAAAATTAGAGACCAATATCACTGATGAATATAGATGCAAAAATCCTCAACAAAATACTAGCAAGCAGAATCCAACAACACATTAAAAGGGTCATACACCACAATCAAGTGGGATTTATCCCAGGGATGCAAGTATTCTTCAATATACGCAAATCAATCCATGTGATACACCATATTAACAAACTGAAGAATAAAAACCATATGATCATCTCAATAGATGCAGAAAAAGCTTTTGACAAAATTCAACACCCATTTCTGATAAAAACTCTCCAGAAAGTGGGCATAGAGGGAACCTACCTCAACATAATAAAGGTCATATACGACAAACCCACAGCAAACATCATTCTCAACGGTGAAAAAATGAAAGCATTTCCTCTAAGATCAGGAACGAGACAAGGATGTCCACTCTCACCACTATTATTCAACATAGTTTTGGAAGTCCTAGCCACGGCAATCAGAGAAGAAAAAGAAATAAAAGGAATACAAATTGGAAAAGAAGAAGTAAAACTGTCACTGTTTGCGGATGACATGATACTATACATAGAGAATCCTAAAAATGCCACCAGAAAACTACAAGAGCTAATCAATGAATTTGGTAAAGTTGCAGGATACAAAATTAATACACATCAGTCTCTTACATTCCTATACATTAATGATGAAAACTCTGAAAGAGAAATTAAGGAAACACTCCCATTCACCACTGCAACAAAAAGAATAAAATACCTAGGAATAAACCTACTTAGGGAGACAAAAGACCTGTATGCAGAAAACTATAAGACACTGATGAAAGAAATTAAAGATGATACCAACAGATGGAGAGATATACCATGTTCTTGGATTGGAAGAATCAATATTGTGAAAATGACTATACTACCCAAAGCAATCTACAGATTCCATGCAATCCCTATCAAATTACCAATGGCATTTTTTACGGAACTAGAACAAATCATCTTAAAATTTGTATGGAGACACAAAAGACCCCGAATAGCCAAAGCAGTCTTGAGGGAAAAAAACGGAGCTGGAGGAATCAGACTCCCTGACTTCAGACTATACTACAAAGCTACAGTAATCAAGACAATATGGTACTGGCACAAAAACAGAAACACACATCAATGGAACAAGATAGAAAGCCCAGAGATAAACCCATGCACCTATGGTCAACTAATCTATGACAAAGGAGGCAAAGATATACAATGGAGAAAAGACAGTCTCTTCAATAAGTGGTGCTGGGAAAACTGGACAGCTACATGTAAAAGAATGAAATTGGAATACTCCCTAACACCATACACAAAAATAAACTCAAAATGGATTCGAGACCTAAATGTAAGACCGGACACTATAAAACTCTTAGAGGAAAACATAGGAAGAACCCTCTTTGACATACATCACAGCAAGATCTTTTTTGACCCACCTCCTAGATTAATGGAAATAAAAACAAAAATAAACAAATGGGACCTAATGAAACTTCAACGCTTTTCCACAGCAAAGGAAACCATAAACAAGATGAAAAGACAACCCTCAGAATGGGAGAAAATATTTGCAAACGAATCAACGGACAAAGGATTAATCTCCAAAATATATAAACAGCTCATTCAGCTCAATATTAAAGAAACAAACACCCCAATCCAAAAATGGGCAGAAGACCTAAAGAGACATTTCTCCAAAGAAGACATACAGATGGCCAAGAAGCACATGAAAAGCTGCTCAACATCACTAATTATTAGAGAAATGCAAATCAAAACTAAAATGAGGTATCACCTCACACCAGTTAGAATGGCATCATCAGAAAATCTACAAACAACAAATGCTGGAGAGGGTGTGGAGAAAAGGGAACCCTCTTGCACTGTTGGTGGGAATGTAAATTGATACAGCCACTATGGAGAACAATATGGAGGTTCCTTAAAAAACTAAAAATAGAATTACCATATGATTCAGCAATCCCACTACTGGGCATATACCCAAAGAAAACCGTAATTCAAAAAGACACATGCACCCCAATGTTCATTGCAGCACTATTTACAATAGCCAGGTCATGGAAGCAACCTAAATGTCCATTGACAAACGAATGGATAAAGAAGTTGTGGTACATATATACAATGGAATATTACTCAGCCATAAAAAGGAACGAAATTGAGTCATTTGTTGAGACGTGGATGGATCTAGAGACTGTCATACAGAGTGAAGTAAGTCAGAAAGAGAAAAACAAACATCGTATATTAACGCATGTAAGTGCAACCTAGAAAAATGGTACAGATGAACCGGTGTGCAGGGCAGAAGTTGAGACACAGATGTAGAGAACAAACGTATGGACACCAAGGGGGGAGAACCGCGGTGGGGTGGGGATGGTGGTGTGCTGAATTGGGTGATTGGGATTGACATGTATACACTGATGTGTATAAAATTGATGACTGATTAAAAAAAAAAAAGTAACTATGCAATATCTTTGTATGGTGACAGATAATGACTGGAGCCATCACGGTGATCATCTTGAAATGTATAGAAATATCAAATCACTATGTTGTGTAACAGGAACTAACATAGTGTTAACTGTAGGTAAATTATACTTTAAAAACAAACAAAAACAAACAAACTCATAGAAAAAGAGATCAGGTTTGTGGTTACAAGAGGAGGGGGATGGGGTGAGGGGGAATTGGATGAAGGCAGTCAAAAGGTACAAACTCCCAGTTATAAGATAAATAAGTAACAGGGAACATGGTGCACAACATAAATATAATTAACATTGCTATATGTTATATATGAAAGTTTTTAAGAGAGTAAATCCTGACAGTTCTTATCACAAGGAAAATGTTTCTTTCTTTCTTTAATTTTGTATCTATATGAGGTGATGGATGTTCACTAAACTTATTGTGATAAACATTTCATGATGTATGTAAGTCAAATAATTACACTGTACACCTTAAACTTAAACAGTACTGTATGTCAATTATATCTCAATAAAACTGGAAGGAAAAAAATAAAGCATATGGAAATTTCATATATTTATTTATATATGTACTATTCATGTACATATATGTGTATACACACACACATATGGAATGGAATACTACTCAACCATCAAAAAGAATGACATTTTGCCATTTGCAACAAAATGGATAGACTTGGTGGGTATTATGCTTAGTGAAATAAGTCAGACAGAGAAAGACATATACTATATGTTATCATTATATGTAGACTCTCAAAAATGAAACAAACTAGTGAATATTTGTTCACTAGTTTATATTTTGTTTAGAATAACAAAAAAGAAAGAGGCTCACAGATATGGAAAACAAGCTAATGGTTGTGAGTGGGGAGAGGGAAGGAAGGAGGAGCAGGATAGGGGTAGGGGATTAAGAAGTACAAACTACTATGTATAAAATAAATAAGCTACAAGGATATACAGCACAGGAAATATAGACAATATGTTATAAAAACTATAAATGGAGTATAACCTCTAAAAATTGTGAATCACTATGTTGTACCCCTGAAACTTATATAATATGTAAACCAACTATATCTCAATTAAAAAAAAATAAAAACATGTATTAAAAAAAAGCAGTCAATTTAGCTCATAGCCATCTAGGAAAAAATGAAACCTCATGCCTCATGACAAAGACTTTGGAATAACTATGCATGTTAAAGAGGGTAATAATAATAATTATTATTATGCACAGTAGCTAGAAACGCCAATTAAAGAACAATCATCAGATGCATGTAGGGTGGGAGGTCTTTTGCATAAGTCTCAGCATTTATACCTACAGATACAGAGCAATCACTATTAGAAATTAATCTAAAAATGAATATTAATCTTAAAATGACAGATTATGTCAGCAAGCAAAATTGCTGTCAAACATACTACTGAGCATAAAGTAATGTTCTTCATCCAGTAATCAAAACCACTTTTAAATGTGGACAATTCCTCAAATTTTGAATGGGGACACTAAAAATCCATTTGTAAGCTGTCTGATTAGAATCTAGAACACATTTTTTTTCCCTACAAAATCAATGTATTAACTTATAAATAAGTTCCCATTTCTCTCCCTCTAGGACATTTAAAAAACACAACTATTGCTTTTATATTATGCATTATGTGCCAGGAATTAAGTACTTTACATGGAGAACCGCAACCATGTGCATCAATATGACAGAGCTATGGGGTCTAAGAACTGAGACCACCTGTTTGAACATGATTTATTTGTTTGTTGCAAGAAAACTTTCCCCAGGAAAGATAAGACTGTAAACCAATAAATAACTTCATTGTTTGTTTCAGGAAATTCCCATATATTAATTTACCTCAGACAAACAATCTGCTTTCGTTGGCAGAGAGTTCACTTATCAAGCAACAGTTTACGTATCAAGACTTGGTTCAAGACCCTCACCTTGCTATAGATACTAACCATAAAACTTACATCATGAAATTTCCCCAATCCCAGTCTGTTCTCCACCTTAAAAAAGCTGCCTTAAGCTCCTTGAGCCCAGACTTCCAAATCTTATAAATATCCTTTCCTGACTTCCTCCTTCAGAGACAGTCAAGACTGTCAAGGGGAAGTCCTCTATTGCTGAAGAGCATTCTAATAAACTTAGTTTTGCTTGATTAACAGGGTGCCTGGAGATATTTTGGGGGAGTTGAATAACATATATTTAGGCCGTTAATCCTCTTAACAACCTTATGAGTAAATTCTATTCTTACGTTATTTTTCACAGATGAGAAAACTGAGGCACACCGAATAGTTAAGTGACTTAGGCAAGGACACAAAACAACTTAAGTCACATGAATCTAAACTACGGTACTAATATTACTGAGTCCTTCTTCCCCCTAAGTCTATTGATTTGAAGATACCCTGAAGAATCCTATGCCCTGATCCTCTCAGCCCTGTTCAGTAATTATAGTTCTAATTACTGTAATTAGTAATTTTATTGTCTTCCTCACTGAACTCTTTGAGGACAGGGACATGTCTTGTTTGTCTCCATACTGCCAGTGCCTACCTAGCATAATCTCTGACACATGGTAGGCATTCAATAAATGTTTATAAAATAAATATTAAATAAAACCCTACTTTACAAATGAGGCTCTGAGATATTAAGAGTCTTGCTTTAACTCACCCAGAAGGTAACTGTCAGAATTGGTGCTCCTGCTAATGCACCACTCTTTAGTTCAACTTGTAAACGAGTTCTCGAAGAGCAGTTTTTATGAGATGAGTCTACAAACAGTGCAACAGGGATTCACGTGTATAAAGTCCTACCAAAATATTGTATTTCTTTGCTTTCTGCTGAAATGTTATCATCTCAGTGAGACCGTACAGATCATCTCATGTTGATTAGATGCTGGACTCTCACATTTGTCTCTGATTAATAACAAATGGAAAGCTTTAATTGGTAAATGCAATTTCTGACAATGTTTTGAAACACTGGGAAGTTACTACATACTTTCCTTGGTATTAAAACATTTGTAATGCACTTCTCTTTACCCATATAAGTAGAGCTTTACCCATATAAGGTTCTTTTCTTTTTCTTTATTATAAGGAGAAATCAATGTTATATAAATATTTGGGCATCAGAAAAAAAGTTTAAAATTTTACATAGAAGTTAAAATTATGAAAGGAAAGAAGGTAGGCTTGGAATGGTTTTCTGCTCCTGAGATAGATACTCATATAGCAAACAATATAAGGAAATAAAATAGAATAAAATAAGCAACCTAAAGAGACGCATCAACCAAATGCAAATGTGTGAACCCTGTTTTGATTTTGAATTGAACCAACTGATACAAAAGACATTTTGAGCCAATCACGGAAATGTGAATGAGGATAAGTAATAGATTATTATGGAAAGAAATCCTTAACTTAGAAATATATATTTACGTATTTATGTGAAATAACAAATTGCTTGAGATTTACTTTAAAATTCTCCAGGGAAGGTGAGTATGGGTGGCAAATGTGTGTCTGTGTGCACTTTCATGTGTGTCCTGATGAAACGAGATTGGTAAAATGTTTATAATTACTGAAGTTTGTGATGAGTACATGGGAATTTATTATACTCTACTCTCCACTTCTGGACATGTTTAAAGTTTTCAGCATAAAAAACTTAAAAAATGGCTAATTTTCCCAGTGTTGTACTAGGTATACAAAGCACCCGATCATTCACACATATACTGGCTACAAACGCAAGTATCACAACCCAAAGCAAAAAATTATTCTCATCTGTGTATAGACTCTAAAATTTAAGAAAGCAGTTACTTCTTCTGGGAGAATTTTATGCAGTCTCTAGCTGAGAATCAAGGAAGCTTTTTCCCAGTTGTCCATCTCTTCTGTGTGTATTAGAAACCTCAAGTTTTCTGCTAATGAAAGGACTCTGTACCACACTGGGCAGAGTGTGGGTCTTCTCTTATTCACTCCTGCTTCTCCTAGATTGGTTTTTTACAGAGTACCAGGTGATTCATTAAGTGCCAAGCCATCCTTTATTTTAGTAAGATAAATAGCCCCAAGAATCCTGAAAGTGAATATCTCAATTATAAGACACATATTCCTTTAAGGACACAGAATATGTCCTTATGCAATTTAGATTAAAACACAGTATAAAATATGCTTTATATTAAGCACTATTTATTTCTGGCCTGCTTCCTGGGTATTTATTTAAGCATGACTTTTTCTCTCCTGATAACGTGAAAAATCCTTCCAAAATGTGAAAGAAAATGCTAATGATCTTCAGGACCAACTAGTTTTACTGTATCTATACCTATACCTTTCATCTGATTTTAAGCTGGTAAAAAGTCAAAATGTGATATGCAGCAAATAACAAGGGTCTCAAATACTGAACAGGAAACAAGGCTCAGATTACAATGTCCTATAGACGTACTAACTCAGAAATGTAGGTCAAATCCTTTTATAATATTTTCATGAGTTCTTAATTTTTTTTAAATTAATGTATGCTTTGACAATGGAAAATGGATTAAGGCATTCTGTTGTTAGCTATTATTTTATTGCCTATTTAAAATATATTGCAATGTTTTTCAAATATTTACTTAACATGGCATTAATGTTTAGAAAAGCAAAATTACCAATTGATTCCACAAACAGACACATCTAATACCTTGCTTCAATTGAAATCACTGCTGCTTCTTCAGCGCAATAATGGCATAACATCTGGGAGATTTCACAGGATCAAACAACTTCACAAGTGCAGACCACGCAATATCATCCTGCAAATTGGTAAGTGATTTAAATAGGCAACTACTTGTTGAAGATAAAAATGAGAGATGTTAGACTACATACTGGAATATAAAAACTACATGAAAAACAAACTATATAAAAGAAAATTATTCTTTGTTGAATAAAATTAACATTTAGAAATTCACCTTCGGGAATTTATGTTGAGGAGATAAAGATGTGCATAGAGAGTGAACCACAAGGCTACTCCTTGCTGCAACTGTGAAAAACTGGAAGTGGCTAGAGACAACTGGGTATTACTTAAATAAATTATATGATGAAACATTATTCAGCTTCTGTAGTACATTTAATGAGATGGAAAAATTCTAAATAAAACAAATGAAACAAATTAGATGCAAAACTGCATTTACAATTTGATTCCAACTTTAATTAAAGTAGAAATAATATGCTCATACACATACATGCAACAAACATATATTAGAAGCTCTAGAAAACATATCAATAATTTAATAGCTAATGCTGAAAGGTGAGATAATCATTACTTTTAATTTTCTTCTTTATATTCTTCATTTAAAATTTTCTAACATAAGTGTGTATTACTTTTATAATAGTAAAATATTATTTAAAATATTAACAAAATGAACAATTATATGATTTCTATCACTTCATTACCAATCTGTTAAACTTGGTGCATACTGTTTTGCCTACCTATTTTATTTAGGTCACTGGAAATTGTTTTGAAAGGGAAATGATGAGTACCTAGTAAAATAAGGCTGATTCTGTGACCTAACAAGTTGAGAACCAAAAGTTTCCAGTGATTTTGAATTAGTTAGTAGCTTAGGAAAGTACATAATTATCTAAATATTTAAAAATTGCCTTTCTCCATAAAAATACCATTTATTAAAATCCATTTGTTCCAAGTAGTTTGCTGAAAAGAAGTAAAGCTCTCCATATGATAAAACAAAATTATTAAAATAAAGAGTTTATACTGGAAACAAGGCTGAATCCACAAATGGGCTTAATTTTAAATAGCTCAAAAACATAATTTTGATCATAGCTTAGAGTAGAATCTGAAAAACACATTTTTCCCAAAGATAACAAAAAATCATATTTTTTGGTCATTCAACAAAGATAAAACAAATAAGACTGTGAAAAAAACAGAAGCAATTATCACTGATGAGAAAGAAATTTCTACACTGCAGAGTGTATATGTCCGGAAATTCAAAAGTGAATTAAAAGGTGATTCTTACAAAATGAAGCACATAAATGATATCTTTTACATCTGGCCTTTATTAATTTTAGCTATACAATATGTCATATATGATGGTTTGTGTGCATTGTCTACTGTATAGTAATTACCATAAAATTAAAAGAATGTAAACTTTATCATAGTAGCTTTGCTGGAAACATCTGTTGTACATATGCTTTTGTTTCAAAAGAGATGGAAAGAATATTTAGACTTGGAAAATATAATGAGAAAAATTATCTTACTAGTTTTATGTGAAAGAATGTTATCCTAGTTATAAGCAGATCTATATTACTGGGTTTAATAAAGATATTTGTTATGCATTTAAAATTAACATAATTTACCTGCTCTTTCAGGTAGCAAAGTCGATCCAGAAGAATCAATGTCTCTATGCAAGGAGCCAGAACAACTTTCAACTAAAAGAAAGAATAAGATAGGACAGTGGTACTTTAAAACAAACAAAAATACTAGCTTAACACTTGCTTAAGAAAATGTATCTACAGAAACTCATATAAGGCCAAATCTCCAATACCCATTGTACATCTTCAGAAAATAAATACTTCAGAGATCAAAAGTTTTTCTTTAATAGTAAAAGGAAAAGGATGTCCTTTAAGTGACTTTGGGGTAGAATCCAAAAGCAATCATACATATGTGATAGAAAGCTTTTAAAGGGGTACTAAGAATGAAATTCATTAAAAGGAATGCTTGTGAAATAACTGCATTGAGACCAATATGTGTTCAAAGAACTCTAAAACTTCTTTCCATGCATTTATAATACACTTTAAGAGAAATCTACCATGTGTTCTCTTTATTACATTACTGACACCTGATATAGTTCTAAAACAGGAAATGATACAAAACGGTTTTTCTACATTAAGAGAAAAACAACACAGATTGGTTGGCCCCATAAAAAAATTTAATAGGATCTTACTCAACTCTAGCAACATATTCAACTTAGTATGTTTAATTCTGAGATTTACCATATTAAAAGCCTCCAGCTCATTCATTCTAGGCTTATACTTCTCGTAGTAGTCCATTATAATTTTTTCTGGCAGCTTCAAGATAAAACAACAATAATAAATTTAATAACAGTTAAAAATATTTTTTTCTAATCAAACATACCCTAAAGTAAAACAAACATAACAATTTAAAACAACCTTAGGTGTCTGAAGAGCTCTAAGGATATTCATGAAGCAAGTCAATATAATTAAATTCTTTCATTTAAATCTTCTGTACCAATATAGGTTTTTCAGTATATCATAAGTAAAATCACCAATAACAACCTATTAACTTTGTTTGATTTCAACAAGTAGTGATGAAATACTTACTTTCACTTGTTTCTATGCTTGGGGTGCACAGTAGGTAGGAGCTCAATAAACAGTTCTTGAACAAAATTAAAATTTAAACAATATATCTAAAACTATATCCTAAAGAATAACTCAAAGGCAAAAGGAATACAGTAAGGACATACATTCATATTTAAGGTAATTTCTTCTAACATCCACTTAACAAATCCATCAACAAGCATTGCTTTCTGTTTTTTCTCTAAAACATATGACACCCATAGTACACTGAACCTTTGTGGTTAGTAGGCCACTTTCTAGATCATTTACATGTTTCTGTTCCCACCAGTTGAGCTTTATGCCTACTGAATTAATTGTATTTGTTCCTAAACTTGTTATTCCAGTTATAATATTATAATATGACATGAATAAATATTACAAAACCAATGAGATATAAATGCAAAAGGAAAAGTTGTTTCTCTATAAGTTAAATGCCTCTGTGAAAGGCCTGATAAAGGAGAATCACCAGAAGAAATTGCTGTCAAATTATATGTGGTCAAAACAAATGAAAGACTGAATAAAAAGAGTCCAAAATCTGAAAGGATTTGTATTCAGATTTCCTCGAAAATATCTAAATATTTTTTCAAAGCCCCTATTCTTTTTCTATTACATGAAATTTCTTTTGAATTCAAAAAATACAAAAGGTAGGTAACAGTAACAAGTAAAGCTTTGTCTCATCCAATTTCTAGTGTAGCTTTCCAGAAAAGATCTCCCCTTTGGTATAGAACCCAAGCAGATTATGGCCTTCTCTCCAACCCTTTTTAAAGTTTTGCCCATCTTTGAATCAAATGAGTACCTCCTGGACCAAATTTTTGCAGTAGAGTATATTCGACTAGATCTAGGTCTGCACTTCAAGCCAGCAAAAACTCTCATCTCAAAAAAATTGTGTATGTGTTTGAATTATAACCTTTAGTCTTCAATTCTATCCTGTCATGTGAGATCAGCAGTTACAGGACAACTCAGAACTCACAATCTTTTTTCAATCCTGCCTCATCAGCATACTGCTTCCTACAAACATGGTTTTTCAATGTGATTCCTTGGGTTCTCCAATATTCTGTCTCCCCTTTATGTCAAACTGAGAAGCACCACCCTGGTCATCAATTGCATTTGTTCCAAACTAGGAGTTGTTGATTTTTTTCCTCAGGATATGCTACTTTAAAGAACTATATTGTTGGTTTTGTTGGTGATCTGTATGTAACCCTGGGCAATTTCTCTTGGCGTCTTTCTGCATCCCTCTTTACCTTCACTGTACTTCATAATGCACATGGTTTGAGATTTAATATGCTTTTTGATTTTGTCAAAAAAGGAGTTTGTGTTTCTGTTTCTCTTTTTATTTGTTGCTTTTGTGTAATTTTGAAGAGAAAAGGTGAGAACATCACCTTTACTTTCCTATTTAAAAAAAAAGTGGAGACTCCCTCTTGCAAGAGCACCAGAATCACAACTGGCTGCTGGACAATCATTGACAGGAAGACCCTGGACTTCACCAAGGAGGACACCCCACGTCCAAGGACAGAGGAGAAGCCACAGTGAGACGGTAGGAGGGGCTCAATCAGAGTAAAATCAAATCCCATAACTGCTGGGTGGGTGACTCACAGACTGGCGAACACTTATACCACAGAAGTCCACACACTGGAGTGAAGGTTCTGAGCCCCACCTCAGGCTTCCCAACCTGGGGGTCCGGCAAAGGGAGGAGGAATTCCTAGAGAATCAGACTTTGAAGTCTAGTGGGAATTGATTGCAGGACTGTGACAGGACTGGGGGAAACAGAGACCCCACTCTTGGAGGGCACACACAAAGTAATGTGTGCATCGGGACCCAGGGGAAGGAGCAGTGACCCTGGGGGAGACTGAACCAGACGTACCTGCTGGTGTTGGGGGGTCTCCTGCAGAGGCGAGTGGTGGCTCTGTTTCACCGTGGGGATAAGGACACTGGCAGCAGAGGTCCTGGGGAGTTCTCCTTGGCGTGAGCCCTCCCAGAGTCTGCCATTAACCCCACCAAAGAGCACGGGTAGGCTCCAGTGTTGGGTTGCCTCAGGCAAAACAACCAACAGGGAGGGAACCCAGCCCCACCCATCAACAGTCAAGTGGATTAAGGTTTTACTGGGCTCTGATCGCCACAGCAACAGGGAGGGAACCCAGCCCCACCCATCAACAGTCAAGTGGATTAAGGTTTTACTGAGCTCTGACCGCCACAGCAACAGTCAGCTCTACCCACCACCAGAGCCTCCCATCAAGCCTCTTAGATAGCCTCAACCACCAGAGGGCAGACAACAGAAGCAAGAAAAACTACAATCCTGCAGCCTGTGGACCAAAAACCACAGTTACAGAAAGACAGAGAAGATGAAAAGGCAGAGGGCTATGTACCAGATGAAGGAACAAGAAAAAACCCCAGAAAAACAACTAAATGAAGTGGAGATAGGCAACCTTCCAGAAAAAGACTTCAGAATAATGATAGTGAAGATGATCCAGGACCTCGGAATAAGAATGGAGGCAAAGATTGAGAAGATGCAAGAAATGATTAACAAAGACCTAGAAGAATTAAAGAACAAACAAACAGAGATGACCAATACAATAACTGAAATGAAAACTACACTAGAAGGAATCAATAGCAGAATAACTGAGGCAGAAGAACGGATAAGTGACCTGGAAGACAGAATGGTGGAATTCACTGCTGCGGAACAGACTAAAGAAAAAAGAATGAAAAGAAATGAAGACAGCCTAAGAGACCTCTGGGACAACATTAAACGCAACAACATTCGCATTATAGGGGTCCCAGAAGGAGAAGAGAGAGAGAAAGGACCAGAGAAAATATTTGAAGAGATTATAATCGAAAACTTCCCTAACATGGGAAAGGAAATAGCCACCCAAGTCCAGGAAGCGCAGAGAGTCCCATACAGAATAAACCCAAGGAGAAACACGCCGAGACACATAGTAATCAAAGTGGCAAAAATTAAAGACAAAGAAAAATTACTGAAAGCAGCAAGGGAAAAACGACAAATAACATACAAGGGAACTCCCATAAGGTTAACAGCTGATTTCTCAGCAGAAACTCTGCAAGCCAGAAGGGAGTGGCATGAAATACTTAAAGTGATGAAAGGGAAGAACCTACAACCAAGATTACTCTACCCAGCAAGGATCTCATTTAGATTTGATGGAGAAATCAAAAGCTTTACAGACAAGCAAAAGCTAAGAGAATTCAGCACCACCAAACCAGCTCTACAACAAATGCTAAAGGAACTTCTCTAAGTGGGAAACACAAGAGAAGAAAAGGACCTACAAAAACAAACCCAAAACAATTAAGAAAATGGTCATAGGAACATACATATCGATAATTACCTTAAACGTGAATGGATTAAATGCCCCAACCAAAAGACATAGACTGGCTGAATGGATACAAAAACAAGACCCATATATATGCTGTCTACAAGAGACCCACTTCAGACCTAGGGACACATACAGACTGAAAGTGAGGGGATGGAAAAAGATATTCCATGCAAATGGAAATCAAAAGAAAGCTGGAGTAGCTATACTCATATCAGATAAAATAGACTTTAAAATAAAGAATGTTACAAGAGACAAGGAAGGACACTACATAATGATCCAGGGATCAATCCAAGAAGAAGATATAACAATTATAAATATATATGCACCCAACATAGGAGCACCTCAATACATAAGGCAACTGCTAACAGCTATAAAAGAGGAAATCGACAGTAACACAATAATAGTGGGGGACTTTAACACCTCACTTACACCAATGGACAGATCATCCAAAATGAAAATAAATAAGGAAACAGAAGCTTTAAATGACACAATAGACCAGATAGATTTAATTGATATATATAGGACATTCCATCCAAAAACGGCAGATTACACATTCTTCTCAAGTGCACACGGAACATTCTCCAGGATAGATCACATCTTGGGTCACAAATCAAGCCTCAGTAAATTTAAGAAAATTGAAATCATATCAAGCATCTTTTCTGACCACAACGCTATGAGATTAGAAATGAATTACAGGGAAAAAAACGTAAAAAAGACAAACACATGGAGGCTAAACAATACGTTACTAAATAACCAAGAGATCACTGAAGAAATCAAACAGGAAATAAAAAAATACCTAGAGACAAATGACAATGAAAACACGACGACCCAAAACCTATGGGATGCAGCAAAAGCGGTTCTAAGAGGGAAGTTTATAGCTATACAAGCCTACCTAAAGAAACAAGAAAAATCTCAAGTAAACAATCTAACTTTACACCTAAAGAAACTAGAGAAAGAAGAACAAACAAAACCCAAAGTTAGCAGAAGGAAAGAAATCATAAAGATCAGAGCAGAAATAAATGAAATAGAAACAAAGAAAACAATAGCAAAGATCAATAAAACTAAAAGTTGGTTCTTTGAGAAGATAAACAAAATTGATAAGCCATTAGCCAGACTCATCAAGAAAAAGAGGGAGAGGACTCAAATCAATAAAATCAGAAATGAAAAAGGAGAAGTTACAACAGACACCGCAGAAATACAAAACATCCTAAGAGACTACTACAAGCAACTCTATGCCAATAAAATGGACAACCTGGAAGAAATGGACAAATTCTTAGAAAGGTATAACCTTCCAAGACTGAATCAGGAAGAAACAGAAAATATCAACAGACCAATCACAAGTAATGAAATTGAAACTGTGATTAAAAATCTTCCCACAAACAAAAGTCCAGGACCAGATGGCTTCACAGGTGAATTCTATCAAACATTTAGAGAAGAGCTAACACCCATCCTTCTCAAACTCTTCCAAAAAATTGCAGAGGAAGGAACTCTCCCAAACTCATTCTATGAGGCCACCATCACCCTGATACCAAAACCAGACAAAGACACTACAAAAAAAGAAAATTACAGACCAATATCACTGATGAATATAGATGCAAAAATCCTCAACAAAATACTAGCAAACAGAATCCAACAACACATTAAAAGGATCATACACCACGATCAAGTGGGATTTATCCCAGGGATGCAAGGATTCTTCAATATACGCAAATCAATCAATGTGATACACCATATTAACAAATTGAAGAATAAAAACCATATGATCATCTCAATAGATGCAGAAAAAGCTTTTGACAAAATTCAACACCCATTTATGATAAAAACTCTCCAGAAAGTGGGCATAGAGGGAACCTACCTCAACATAATAAAGGCCATATATGACAAACCCACAGCAAACATCATTCTCAATGGTGAAAAACTGAAAGCATCTCCTCTAAGATCAGGAACGAGACAAGGATGTCCACTCTCACCACTATTATTCAACATAGTTCTGGAAGTCCTAGCCACGGCAATCAGAGAAGAAAAAGAAATAAAAGGAATACAAATTGGAAAAGAAGAAGTAAAACTGTCACTGTTTGCGGATGACATGATACTATACATAGAGAATCCTAAAACTGCCACCAGAAAACTGCTAGAGCTAATTAATGAATATGGTAAAGTTGCAGGTTACAAAATTAATGCACAGAAATCTCTTGCATTCCTATACACTAATGATGAAAAATCTGAAAGAGAAATTATGGAAACACTCCCATTCACCATTGCAACAAAAAGAATAAAATACCTAGGAATAAACCTACCTAGGGAGACAAAAGACCTGTATGCAGAAAACTATAAGACACTGATGAAAGAAATTAAAGATGATACCAACAGATGGAGAGATATACCATGTTCTTGGATTGGAAGAATCAACATTGTGAAAATGAGTATATTACCCAAAGCAATCTACAGATTCAATGCAATCCCTATCAAATTACCAATGGCATTTTTTACGGAGCTAGAACAAATCATCTTAAAATTTGTATGGAGACACAAAAGACCCCGAATAGCCAAAGCAGTCTTGAGGCAAAAAAATGGAGCTGGAGGAATCAGACTCCCTGACTTCAGACTATACTACAAAGCTACAGTAATCAAGACAATATGGTACTGGCACAAAAACAGAAACATAGATCAATGGAACAAGATAGAAAGCCCAGAGATTAACCCACGCACCTATGGTCAACTAATCTATGACAAAGGAGGCAAAGATATACAATGGAGAAAAGACAGTCTCTTCAATAAGTGGTGCTGGGAAAACTGGACAGCCACATGTAAAAGAATGAAATTAGAATACTCCCTAACACCATACACAAAAATAAACTCAAAATGGATTAGAGACCTAAATATAAGACTGGACACTATAAAACTCTTAGAGGAAAACATAGGAAGAACACTCTTTGACATAAATCACAGCAAGATCTTTTTCGATCCACCTCCTAGAGTAATGGAAATAAAAACAAAAATAAACAAGTGGGACCTAATGAAACTTCAAAGCTTTTGCACAGCAAAGGAAACCATAAACAAGACGAAAAGACAACCCTCAGAATGGGAGAAAATATTTGCAAATGAATCAACGGACAAAGGATTAATCTCCAAAATATATAAACAGCTCATTCAGCTCAATATCAAAGAAACAAACACCCCAATCCAAAAATGGGCAGAAGACCTAAATAGACATTTCTCCAAAGAAGACATACAGACGGCCACGAAGCACATGAAAAGATGCTCAACATCACTAATTATTAGAGAAATGCAAATCAAAACTACAATGAGGTATCACCTCACTCCTGTTAGAATGGGCATCATCAGAAAATCTACAAACAACAAATGCTGGAGAGGGTGTGGAGAAAAGGGAACCCTCTTGCACTGTTGGTGGGAATGTAAATTGATACAGCCACTATGGAGAACAATATGGAGGTTCCTTAAAAAACTAAAAATAGAATTACCATATGACCCAGCAATCCCACTACTGGGCATATACCCAGAGAAAACCGTAATTCAAAAAGACACGTGCACCCGAATGTTCATTGCAGCACTATTTACAATAGCCAGGTCATGGAAGCAACCTAAATGCCCATCAACAGACGAATGGATAAAGAAGTTGTGGTACATATATACGATGGAATATTATTCAGCCATAAAAAGGAACGAAATTGAGTCATTTGTTGAGAAGTGGATGGATCTAGAGACTGTCATACAGAGTGAAGTAAGTCAGAAAGAGAAAAACAAATATCGTATGTTAATGCATGTATGTGGAACGTAGAAAAATGGTACAGATGAGCCAGTTTGCAGGGCAGAAGTTGAGACACAGATGTAGAGAATGGACATATGGACACCAAGGGGGGAAAACTGCGATGAGGTGGGGATGGTGATGTGCTGAATTGGGCGATTGGGATTGACATGTATACACTGATGTGTATAAAACTGATGCCTAATAAGAACCTGCAGTATAAAAAAACAAACAAAACAACTAATACTAAACTTTCATTGGGTTATTTGTATGGAAATATGTTAATATAAATGTTTCAGACATTACATGAAATTTCTAAAAATCTTATATTTGTATTTGTATAGAAATATGTATGGAAATATGTTAATATAAATGTTTCAGACAGTACATGAAATTTCTAAAAATCTTATATTTGTATTTGTATGGAAATATGTATGGAAATATGTTAATATAAATGTTTCAGACATTACATGAAATTTCTAAAAATCTTATATTTGTATTTGTATGGAAATATGTATGGAAATATGTTAATATAAATGTTTCAGACATTGCATGAAATTTCTAAAAATCTTATATTTGTATTTGTATGGAAATATGTATGGAAATATGTTAATATAAATGTTTCAGACATTACATGAAATTTCTAAAAATCTTATATTTGTATTTGTATGGAAATATGTATGGAAATATGTTAATATAAATGTTTCAGACATTACATGAAATTTCTAAAAATCTTATATTTGTATTTGTATGGAAATATGTATGGAAATATGTTAATATAAATGTTTCAGACATTACATGAAATTTCTAAAAATCTAAAAAAAAAAAAAAAAAAAAAAAAAAAAAGTGGAAGTCTTTTGCTTTACTTTGAGTAATCCAAAGCTGGATACTGTAAACTATTCATTACAGGTATGTTTGATGGACAGAAGTTAAGGTAGAAATCCAACTAGTAAAACTATATGCAAAGCTGTGGGCAAAAAAACAAAACAAAATAAATGGCCTTGTTCTTATACCAAAAGTTTGGTGGATATAATTATATTAATATGTTTCTAAGTGAAAAATTCAGTGTTTAAGATATGATTTCATGCTTTAATCAACTTTTTCAATCAAATGCTCAACCATCAGTCTCATAAGATTAGATCAGAGAATCTATGGAAATTTTATGAAGACACTGTTTTTTAATTCTAATATCAATTTGTAACATATGTATATTCATGGTCTTATTTTGCAGATGACATTATTGAGTGTTAAATCCAGTAAGAGCCAAGATAGGGCAAACATCCTAGAGATAAAGGAGGCATCAGAATTGAGGAAGTGCCTGAGTGTAGATCATACTTAGGCAAGGACATACATGGAAACTTACAAGATGAAGTGCACATTGAATGGCAGCTGGGAGTTTTGGTCGTGAATTCCATTGCTCCCTGCTGCCCATCTCCTAGACTCCAGAAAAAGGGATTAATATTAGTTAAGCTGTATAACAGGGCGCTAGCTCAGTGAGCTGTCATTTAGGTTCAGGGAGATATCCAGTCCTAAAGAGAAACTGGGTGAGAGACAGTAAATGAGCAGTCATGTTGAGGAGCTTTAGGTTTTTTCCCTTACTTTTCTTACAATTTTTTTGACATTTTAACTCCAATACAGCTTATGTGTTAGATCAGCGGTCCCCAACCTTTTTGGCACCAGGGACCGGTTTCAGGGAAGGCAATGGCTCCTACGCCACTCACCTCCTGCTGTGCAGCCGGGTTCCTAACAGGCCGCAGACCTATACCGGTCCTCGGCCCGAGGGTTGGGGACCCCTGTGTTAGTATATGTCCTACGATTCAACACACTTCAAATGCTTGATCAACTTCATCCTGTCTGCAAAAGTTTCAAGAATCAAAGTTCTGGATATAAGCATCTCTTCTTTAAATGCTTCAGTAAGATTCATCATTCCTTGAGTTTCTTCTGCCTTTATTTCAAACCTCAATTCTTCAATCTGCTTTAGAAGTCCATTTATTTTGTCTGTTGGCAAGCACAGAGTTTTCTCTTTCTTCTTCCTCGTAGGCTTATTTGTCTGATGAACACTAGTTTTAGAAAAATGCTAAGCATTCTTCTTGAGCTCAATGTCTGTTAATAAATTATACGAATATGACAAAAAGGAGCATTGGCTCTACAGTTAGACAGACTGCATTGGAATCCTTCCTCCCCAATTTCCTAGATTTGAGCTTTAAGAAATCCACTTAACCTATGTCTCAATTTCCTTACCTATAAAATGAGGATAACTATTCATTTCATAAAGTCATCCTTAGCATTCAGTGAGATAATATAAACAAAGCTTTTAGCACAATGTTTGGCACAAAACAAAGTTTCAATAAACATTAGCTTTGCTCACATTATTTTTAAAAAATAAACATATTATAGAAGTTTTAGATTTACAGATATTTTGAAGATAACAGAGTTTAGATATACCCTATATCCAGTTTCCCCTATTATTAACATCTTACAATACAGTTATTTGTTATAGTAAATGAACCAATAATGATATATTACTATTAGCTAAAGTTTACATTTCATCCAGATTTTCTCACTTTTTACCTAATGTCCTTTTTCAGTTCCAGGATCCCATCCAGTTTACTACATTGTATCTAGTCCTATTGGTTGTGACAGTTCTTCAGACTTGCCTTTTCTTTTCTTTTTTTAAAATTTTTATTGGAGTATAGTTGACTCACAAGACTTGCCTTGTTTTTGATGACCTTGACAGTATTGAGGAGTACTAGTCAAGCATTGTGTAGGATGTTCCTTCACTGGGATTTGTCAGATGTTTTCCTCATAATTAGACTGGGGCTATGGGTTTTGAGAGGAAGACTACAGAAGTAAAGTATGATATTCCTCACATCATATTAAGGGTACGTACTATCAATATGATTTATCACTGTAGATATTGACCTTGAGTACTTGGCTGAGATAGTATTTGTCAGGTTTCTTCACTGTAATGTTCCTCCTTTTCCCCTTTCCACATTGTATGCTTTGGAAGAAAGTCACAACTTGCAGCCTACACTTAAGGAGTGAGGAGTTATGCTTAAGGAGTGAGGGTGCAATATCCAAATAAATTATTTAGAATTCTTTTCCATGGAAGATTTGTCTCTTCTCTTGCATTTATTTATTAAAACCATCTTTTTATAGATCTATATAAGGGGCCCAGGTACGCAAAGGTGGACCATACTTCAACTGCATGGGGAATGCGTCGTATGATTGGATGAGAGATACATAGTTATTTGGAGATTCTCCCCACACGCTACCTGATCAGAAGATAGGTTAGCAATTGACCTTATTTTCACCAGTAGATGGTAGGACTGAGGCTGCTGATATACCCTTGGCTAGAACTCAAGGTAGGTGGATGTGGTACCAAATTGAGAATGCAAAGGAAAACTTCTTAAAGGAAATTAAAAGTGCTACTCCAGTGAACGTATGAATGATATGAAAACAAAAGTCTTATTGCTGATAATGAGAAAGCTGTAGTGGTCTGGAAAGAAGATCAAACCAGCCACAACATTCCCTTAAGCCAAAGTCTAATCCAGAGCAAGGCCCTAACTTTCTTCAATTCTATGAAGGCTGGGAGAGGTGAGGAAGCTGCAGAAGAAATCTGAAGCTAGCAGAGGTTGGTTCATGAAGTTTAAGGAAAGAAGCTGTCTCTGTAACATAAGAGTGCAAGGTGAAGCAGCAAGTACTGATGTAGAAGATATAGTAAGTTATCCAGAAGATCTAGTTAAGATAATTAAAGAAGGTGGCTACATTAAACAACAGATTTTCAATGTAGATGAAACTGCCTTATATTGGAAGAAGACGCCATTTAGGACTTTCACAGCTAAAGAGGAGAAGTCAATGCCTGGCTTCAAAGCTTCAAAGAACAGGCTGAAATCTCTCGTCAGTTAGGGGCTAATACAGCTGGTGACTTTAGGTTGAAGCTGACCTCATTTACCATTCCAAAAATCCTAGGGCCCTTAAGAATTATGCTAAATCTACTCTGCTTGTGCTCTATAAATGGAACAACAAAGCCTGGATGATAGCACATCTGTTTACAACATGGTTCACTGAATATTTTAAGACTATTGTTGAGACCTACTGCTCAGAAAAAAAGATTCTTTCCAAAATATTACTGCTCATTGGCAATGCACCTCAAGAGCTCTCATGGAGATGCACAATGAGATTAAAATGCTGTTTTTATGCTGCTAACACAATATCCATTCTGCAGCCCATGGATCAAGCAGTAATTTTGACTTTCAAGTCTTATTTAAGAAATACATTTTGTAAGGCTATAGCTGCCATAAATAGTGATTCATCTGATGGATCTGGGCAAAGTAAATTGAAAACATCCTGGAAAGTATTCACTATTCTAGATGTAAGAACATTCATGATTCATGGGAGGATGTCAAAATAACAACATTAACAGGAATTTGGAGGAAGCTGATTCCAACTCTCATAGATGACTCTGAGGGGTTCAAAACTTCAGTGGAGGAAGTAACTGCAGATGTGGCAGAAACAGCAAGAGAACTAGCATTAGAAGTGGAGCCTGAAGATGTGACTGAATTGCTGCAACCTCACGATAAAGCTTTCACAGGTGAGGAGCTGCTTCTTACGGAGGAGCAAAGAAAGTGGTTTCTTGAGATGGATCTACTCCTGGTGAAGATGCTGTGAAGACTGCTGAGATGACAACGAAGGATTTAGAATATGACATAAACTTAGTTTATAAAGTAGCAGCAGAGTTTGAGAGGATTGACTCCAATTTTGAAAGATGTTCTGCTGTGGGTAAAATGCTATCCAACAGCATTGCCTGCTACAGGGAAAATGTGAAAGGTCAATCTGTGGGTCAAACTTCACTGTTGCCGTATTTTTTTTTTTAATTTTTTATTTATTTATTTATTCATTCATTCATTCATTTATTTATTTATTTTTGGCTGTGTTGGGTCTTCGTTTCTGCGCGAGGGCTTTCTCTAGTTGCGGCAAGCGGGGGCCACTCTTCATCGTGGTGCGCAGGCCTCTCACTATCGCGGCCTCTCTTGTTGCGGAGCACAGGCTCCAGACGCGCAGGCTCAGTAGTTGTGGCTCTCGGGCCCAGTTGCTCCGTGGCATGTGGGATCTTCCCAGACCAGGGCTCGAACCCATGTCCCCTGCATTGGCAGGCATATTCTCAACCACTGCGCCACCAGGGAAGCCCACTGTTGCCGTATTTTAAGGAATGGCCACTGCCACCCCAGCCTTCAGCAGCCACCACCCTGCTCAGTCAGCACCACCTACATAGAGGCAAGACTCTGCACCAGCAAAAAGAGTAGGACTTGCTGAAGGCTCAGATGATGGTCAGCAGTTTTCAGCAATAAAGTATTTTTATTTATTTACTTTTTGAATTTTTGTATTTTATTTTATTTTTTTATACAGCAGGTTCTTATTAGTTATCTATTTTATACATACTAGTGTATACATGACAATCTCAATCTCCCAATTCATCCCATCACCACCCCCGCCACTTTCCCCCCTTGGTGTCCATACGTTTGTTCTCTACATCTGTGTCTCTGTTTCTGCCTTGCAAACCGGTTCATCTGTACCATTTTTCTAGATTCCACATATACGTGTTAATATACGATATTTGTTTTTCTCTTTCTGATTTACTTCACTCTGTATGACAGTCTCTAGATTCATCCACGTCTCTACAAATGACCCAATTTCGTTCCTTTTTATGGCTGAGTAATATTCCATTGTATATATGTACCACATCTTCTTTATCCATTCGTCTGTCGATGGACACTTAGGTTGCTTCCATGTCCTAGCTATTGTAAACAGTGCTGCAATGAACATTGGGGTGCATGTGTCTTCTTGAATTATGGTTTTCTCTGGGTATATGCCCAGTAGTGGGATTGCTGGATCATATGGTAATTTTATTTTTAGTTTTTAAAGGACCCTCCACACTGTTCTCCATAGTGGCTGTATCAATTTACATTCCCACCAACAGTGCAAGAGGGTAGCAATAAAATATTTTTTATTAAGGCATGTACATTATTTCATTAGACATAACGCTATTGCACACATAATAGACTAAAGTACAGTGTAAACATAATTTCTATATGCACTGGGAAACCAAAAAATTCACGTGACTCGCTTTATTACAATATTTACTTTATTGCGGTGCTCTGGAACTGAACCTACAGTCTGAGGTATGCCTGTGTTATTATAGTGGTTGTAAAAAGCAGCAGGAACTTACTTATGGGAATAATGCACATGTTCTTTGCATATCACCAAAGATGACAGGCTTCCTATGTATTTAAACTGTATCAGGAATTCGCTGTTTCTTTAGGGTCAGATGACCTCATTTAACGTAGATCATTTCTGGATACAGTCAGTCCTCCATATCCATAGATGTGGAACCCACAGATACAGAGGGCTGACTGTACTATACCATTTTATATAAGGGACTTGAGCATCCTTGGGTTTTGTTAACAGTGGGGGGTTCTGGAAGCAATTCCCCACAGATACCGAGGGACCACTGAATATTACTACATGGAAGTTTATGAGCTCCTTGTATTTTTTGTTGCCCTCCCACTTGTATTGAAACCACCAAGTGATTATGATTACTACTAATTAATCTTTGATCTAATGTCCAAAGATCAGTTTATTTGGTCTCTCCACATGTGCCTAGTCCTTTGGCCTCATCTCTCACCACTGTCTCCTCTACTTGCTTTATGCTCCAGCTGTGCTGAGTCCAGAATCATGTTTCTTACTCTCTGTGGTTTTGCCCAAGCAATTCCCCCCACCACACACACCTGAAATTCCTTGCTCCCTACCTTCCCACCTTGTTTGCTTAATGAACTCCTGCATCCTTCAAGACTAAGCTAAGGCATCAATGTCCTCTGAGAAACCTTACAGGCAGAGTGAGTCACTCCAAGCATACATACTTTATATATGTCTAGTGTTGTAAGTTCATGCTATAATTACTTGTTTTCTTTTCTCATGGGTTATGTCTTAATTATCTTTGTAGCTCCAGAGTTTCCACTCTTCTTGGCACATGGGAGATTCTTCAAAATAAATGTTTGCTGGTGAATAACTAAATGATTTTGGTCTAAAAAGTTTTGCTTTTGCTGGCCTGTTTTGGAGAAATATTTAAGGATAATTTTCTGAATTATCCTCTATCCCTTCCACTAAGGTTCTAGCTTAGTGATTTTCAACTTTGTCCATTCAACAGCACACACCCCACTCCCATTAAATCACCAGTTTTATTGTCTATTTCATTCTTAATATCTGAGAGTAATATTTATTTGAATATTCATCATATGTATACAGCACACAAACACACATACATGCAAGCTCTAGAACATAAGCTCCTTTTATTTTCCCTTCTTATGGACAAATGCTCCAGCTCGTTCTTTGCCCAGCAAGCAATAGTAGTTTTGCTGCTTTTAAAATCTGATGCTTTAAAAATTTACAGATATGTGTGTGTGTGTACGCTCATGCATCCGTGTGTGTGCAGTACATGCATGTGGAAGGAGAAAGAGAGGAAATTAATACAAAAGAAGAAAAAAATGCTGTGGACCATGAATATGAAACCCTGAATACAATTTTAAAGGTTTTCTGAAATTTGGTGAGATACCAAAGTTTGGGACAGAAGATAAAATTTAAAAATACCTAATTTTTTTAAGGACTAGGTAAAGCTAATCACTAGGATTTTGTTATTTTAGACAATTGTAAAGTTCTATTAAAATATTTTACACAGAAGTAATTGAACTTTACTCAATTACAAAGAATATTACTGTAAAATTTCATTCTAAGCAGTCCATCTATTATAAACAGTATACTTGCTGATATAAGGTAGCTGATGTTCTGCCACAATTTGTTTTCAGTGGCTTGGCTTTACTGTGAAATCTAAACATTCTTCTTAAAGAGAACTGTATCTTATGCAGGGGTGAAACAATATCACCCTTAAATGGTTAAGGCTATAAAAAATTAAAAATCAAGGAGGGGATCATTTTGATAAAAAGTCTTCAAAATGTAAGAACAGAATCACTGCTTTTCCCCACTTCCCCACTCTATGTTCCTTGGTGTAACATGGCATTTTAAGATAATATGGGGTCTATAATAGGAATGTTAATGGAATCACTAAAATGACAAATGCTTGAAGACAGCGGATCTTAACTGGGGGTGATTTTGACCCCCAGGACATTTGTGGCAATGTCTGGAGATTTTTTTTAAATTTATTTATTTTGGATTGTTACAATTAGGGTGCTACTGCGGACACCTAGTGGGTAGAGGTCAAAGATGTTAAACATCCTCCAACGCACAGGATAGTTCTCCACAATAAAGAATTATCCAAATGTGCTGAGTTTGACAAAATCCTGCTCTAAGAGGAAATGTCTAATGCTGTCTGTCACAACTGAGTACAGGACTTATGGATTGATATTTTAAGCTGTGTATGAACCACTTATATATCCAGCACATGCTGTTCTGGTCTTTGGAATGATGATTTGTCTGGGAATGTTGTTTTTCCTCATGTTTACATGATTTCTTGTGACTAAGAAAGTATCAGAGCATGTTAGGAGATTTCTAGGCACTTCACTTGCTTACACAGTTTTGAATATGAAGAGATGTGCTTTGAGAGATCAGAAACACATCAGTGGTATTCATCACACTTTCAATTATATATAAAAGTTTGTTAATAAATGATTATAAATTTAGTCAAAGATCTCTTAAACACTTTGGTATATCTAATATTTTAAATTTAAGTGGTTTTGATACTTTTTAGTAATTAGAATCTCGTGAAAATTAATTTCATTTTTTAAATGAAACGTCATAAATCTCTTCTTATTGTGTTTGTGGTCAAAACCTTCATTTTAGCACTGATATTTCATAATGTGGGAGAAAAATAATAGGATTTTGTATTATATCAGAAATATAAGCTTGGTTTTAATAACTTATCCTATTTCCAACCACTCTGGCCTGACAGACACAACTCTCAATTCCTCTTGTTTAACATAAAAACAAACAAAAAACCCCTCAAAACACATACTCATCTATTTGCTTCCTCTCACCCTACTACCTTTGAAATGCCTTATTAGGTTCTGTACTTTCCTCCCCTTCCAGCTTGGGTTTCTTGCTCCTTTTCTTTTCCTCACCCATTTTATTCAACATATTTATCTTTCAATGAACTTAAATAGTTTTAAGAGAAAAATCAGCAGGGCACTATTAATTGTCTTTACTAACTAATAAAGGTAATCATTTAAGACTGATATTTTATGGTGATACTTATCTACATCAGTCTTTTTCCTTTTGTTTTTAATTTCACTTCTCAGTACAGTGGTGGCTGACAGTGGAGGTTCTGATGTAAGTTGAATCTGCATTCAAGTTCCAGCTCTGCCACTTGCTCTTCAACTCTGAGAAAATGACTTGCCTTTTTGTAAGCCTCTCTTTCTAGATCATTACATTGGGAATAATAATAGTATCTTACTCTTTTAGTGAAGAGTAAATGCGATAATGTTATGATGTCTTTAGCATGATAACTATAACATAGTAAGTGCTTAGTAAATATTAGCTATTATTAATATTCTAATCAGTAATATAATAAGCATATTAAGAAACATTTACTATGGTTATTATTAGAGACAAACCTGGGAAGAGAAAGCCATCGCGAAAAATAAGTAACATTCTTTCTGGATTTTTACAGTTTGGTTTTTGACAAAGGATAATACATTTTTAGTTTAAGTAAAAACTTAGCTCTATATTTGTAAAAATTATGCTTAGGTTTGTGTTCTTGATAGTAAATGTAAGACGCGGAATTGAGACATGAAGTAAATATATGCACTAATAAAGACTAATTGGAAGGAAGACCAGTCTGATTAAAAATATTTTAAAAAACAGAAATAAAATAACTAAGATAACACTGTCTATTCTTATTTATTTATGCAAGACTAGAAGGATCTTCATTTTGGTGACTAAATAAAAATGTTTATAGGAGTCATAACAATTGTATTATTATAAGCAGTACATATACAAAGATAAGAATCATAAAAACTAGTATTATTTAGTTAGCACTTACTATGTACATTTTATTGAGCATTTTATGTCTATTACCTCATTTAATTTTTCTTAAATCCTATGAATTAGAAATGAGCTATTTTACAGAGGAGGAAACTTATTAGTACCAGTCTAATTGCTTTAAGTAATAAAGCAACTGGGGAGTAAATGGATAACTGGTACAATAAACAATAATACCCTCTAGCTTTGATATAACTTAACCATATCTGTATAATTTTTCTCTTTCAAGAAGAAACCTTAACCACCTTAATCACCATTCCTTAACCAACTATTTTATGCTTTATTTCAATTTATAATCAATTCAAAATACCAAAGTGATCCAGATTCAACTTAATATTTTAGTTCATAACTCATTTGAATCATGTTGAGAGTTATTTTTTTCTCAGTGTTAGACTATTTATTACCAGTAGTCCATCAGCTTACCTTTTGTGTCTTCAACAATATGTTCTCAATTATTACCTTGGGCTTTCTATGACATTACCACTTTCCAGGATTCCCCCATTCAAAGGGTTTTTGAATTTAAGATTTTAAATTTTAATGCGTCATACAGCCTTTAAATACACGCAGTTTAAAATTAAAACCATCGTCTCCTGCTGTACTTACAAATCCCATTTGTTCTTGCTTTTTAAGTCTATTTTGATTTGAAAATTGGCACATTTTTACCTGAATAAACCTGAAAGGGGAATCACTCTGGAGGTGTACAACAGCAAACTATCCGTATAATATTGACAGAAAAGGTGAACTGGAATAAAGGTAACTGAAGTTTGGCTTCAATATAATTTAGATGTTTTTCATGAGTAAGAGAAAAGTAGAGGGCAAATAATTTTGTATTATCTCAATTCATAACCCTATAGAAGTTCTCTTGTTTCTTATAAAACAATGGGTAATCATATACTGACCTTGGACTCATCTAATCCAAGCTTCTTTAGAGACTTTCTGACATAATCCAGAAAGGAAGAGGATTTGGAATAAATTTTACCAACATGCCGATCACTGCAAAACAAAATTGAATCACTCTTTAGTTTTTCCAATTTAAATTATAGATGATTTTAAATTCAGTCATGAAATACTTTTAAATACCTTCTGTGCATATGGCACAAGCTCCACATGTGATAATAATGTAGTAATATTTTTGTGAACACTTTTAGTTTACATATTATAAAAATATTCGGGATCTGCTTTTGAGAATTCCTTCAACGTACAACAGTGGAAGACAATATTATGAAGACAATACTATGAGAAAGAAGTTGTAAACTTAGTATTAAAAAAGCCTCAGTTTTAAAGGGAACTCTAGGTATTTCGAAAGGTTCCATTGTGCTACAAAGCACATTTTCACTTTACTGGCTCAACATTACAGTGCACATTTCATGGCAACACCTGCTAATAGTGGTGACATCCAACAGCCATGCAAAGAGAACTTCAATGCCAGCCACTGAACAAGCACCATATGCTGCTGAGTTGGGTCTGACTTGATCTCATTTATGCCCTGCAGATTTTCATTACAGTATAAACAAAATATGAGATGGTTTTAAATTTAAATAATGCAATGTTGGACTATCACATCTCACAATTTTGGTTGCATTTAGGTATAATGTAAAAATCAAGAGAATAAAAAATTTACCACCTCCAAGTATCAAAAACAATGAATAAAAGCTCATTTACTCTTGGCAGTATAAATATTAATCCCTATGCTTAGTCAGACATGATGCTCTACCAATTCTTCCATTGAAATATACCTCAAATATATAACTTCAGCTCCACTTCTAGACGGCCACTTCAATTACACTTGTTATTACCTCATGTCCTAATTATTACAGCTACTTCCTAATTAAAGTCGATGTTTGTCCCTTCATTCCTGCCTACATTGTCATGCTATTTTGTTAGACGAGCATTTCCATTTACCACTTTCCTGCTCAAAAAACTACTTTGAAATAATAGTCATTTGAAAAGGTATAGGTTCCAGGAAACAGAAATTATATTTTTTATTAGTTTTTGTGTAATTCTCAGATCCTACACGTTTATATGTAAGAGATAGCATATAATCGATATGGACATCTTATGTATCAGTATATTGAATTGATAAACTGTATAGCCAGAAAAAGAAAAAAAGTCATTTAATATTAACTTCCTGCTCCTCATCTTAACAGGTTTTTAAACTTTTATTATTATTATTTTTTAATCCAGAGGGGCAAGCAATTCTCTCCCATGAGATAGTGATTTTGGTTCTTATTTTATACTATCTATCACCACCTAGTGGAGTAGCTTAAGAGAGAAAGCAGAGCACAGTAGATAAAAGTGTAGCCTCCAGTCTGTCTCTATCACCTACTAGCTCCCTGTTTATCAAAACGGGGTATTAATAGTACCAATTTCGTAAAGTCACTGTGAGGATGAAATTAGGTAACACATGTAAGGTGCTCAGAACTGTGCCACCACGTGAGTTGTTTTCTTTGCTATCATGATTGTTGTTTTTATCATAATTGGAATTATCATTTGGATTTTTCTTCGATTACAAAGTTAAAAGAGCCAGAGTGAGATGCTCATAGGAAAGTGCTAACCACTGTAAGCTGAAGACAGTAGACAGTATAAGTGTAGGTGGTGTCGACTTGTTTCCTGGGTTTTGTATTTCAGATTGCTTGAAAATAAGAGAAACATTTAAAATTTTAATTTGCCCTCGCCTTACTTTTTCTTTTCAGAATATACTACCCCTTTTCTGTTACAAAATCTCACAACATGATTATGAGATTACTTTTAGTGTATTAAGCAATAATTTGCTACATAAGACTTGTCCCTTAAATCCTTTGTTGAGGTATACTATTTTGGACCTGTTTTTAGCAGCAACCAGTAAGGGAGAAAAATATCATCCAAATAGAATTAGAAAGGTGATTATCTGATCATGTTACTTCTCTTTAAATTCCTCCAGAATTTCCTATGACTCTTAGAATTAAGATCTAAATGCTTAACATAGTATATAATAAGCCTTGTACCACCTGGTCCATTCTGACAACCTCTTTAACACTCCTAGGACACTGCCTCTCCATTCACAATGACAGTCTTTCTAGTTTCTTGAACACATCATGCTTTTGTCTATAAACACTATTTGTGTTACACTTCACCCCTGATCTTTTTGCCTAGGGAATCCCAAACTCATTCTTTCAGATCCTTTTTTTTTTTTTTTTTAACTTTTGGGTTTATTGATTGATTGATTGATTGATTGATGTGTTGGGTCTTCGTTTCTGTGCGAGGGCTTTCTCTAGTTGCGGCAAATGGGGGCCACTCTTCATCGCGGTGCGCGGGCCTCTCATTATCGCGGCCTCTCTTGTTGCGGAGCACAGGCTCCAGACGCGCAGGCTCAGTAGTTGAGCCTAGCTGCTCTGCGGCATGTGGGATCTTCCCAGACCAGGGCTCGAACCCGTGTCCCCTGCATTGGCAGGCGGATTCTCAACCACTGCGCCACCAGGGAAGCCCCAGATCCGATCTTAAATGTTGCTTCCTTAGGAAAGTCTTCTCTGGCCTCCCAGATGAAGTTAGGCTCCTGACACAGAGAACTTTTCCTTCACATGCTTACTCTTTTTTGTTTCTCTGAGTGTCTGTCTTTATTTTAAGTCAGTGGACTCCAAAGAGGGGTGAACATACCCCAAGGGAAAGAGAATATTAGAATTTTAACTTCTATTTCTATTTATCTTTACCTTTTTAATTTCAATTTTTCAGTTTATTTAAAAATCTATACAATAGACTAGTAGAAAGACACATATATCACTTATAAATAATTAAGTATTCATTTTGGGGGTGCATGCTCAAGAATGTTTATTGACAGAGGTGTGAAATTTGAAAATATGTTTGAGATCACTGCTCTGAGCAGCTGGAGAGCAGAGTTTCCACCTGTTCTGCTCCTGACCATATCCCCTGTGCCTAGCGTAGACGCTCCAATATAGCAGGATCTCAATAAATGGATTAAATAATTAAATAAATATCTCTTGCAGCTTGTAGAAACAAAAACATCTAGTCAGACTATAACATGAAATGCGTTAATACGGTAAATAGATCTATTTGCTAATCAAGTAGAGTTAGGAAGGCAGGCTTAACTATACAAATAAACAAGTGTGATTTAAAATATATATAGAGAGAACTACTGAACAAATATATAAGGAATAGTGCAATGTAAACAAAACAAAAAATAACAGTTAATATTTATTTCATGTTTACGATGTGCCAGGGCTCTTAAGTCCTTTGCTGCATTTACTTATTTGATATCCTTACTACTACTCCATGTGGTAGGTCCCACTATTATCCCCATTTTATTTATTTTTTAATATTACTTATGTTTGTTTTTTTTTTAAATTAATTTATTTGTTTATTTTTGGCTGTGTTGGGTCTTCGTTTCTGCGCGAGGGCTTTCTCTAGTTGCGGCAAGCGGGGGCCACTCTTCATCACGGTGCGCGGGCCTCTCACTATCGCGGCCTCTCTTGTTGCGGAGCACGGGCTCCAAACGCGCAGGCTCAGTAGTTGTGGCTCACGGGCCTAGTTGCTCCGCGGCATGTGGGATCTTCCCAGACCAGGGCTTGAACCCGTGTCCCCTGCATTGGCAGGCAGATTCTCAACCACTGCACCACCAGGGAAGCCCCAATCCCCATTTTAAAGATGGTGAAACTAAAGAACAGAGAGGTTAAGTAAACTGCCCACAGTTTGAATTCAGGAAGTGTGGCTTCAGAATCTGGGATATTAACTACTATTAAATATTAACTCCGGCACAGTTCTTCAACAGGATTTATACTCGATATTGTTAAACTTCAGATGAAGAATGTCTACCTCTGTGTTATAGACAAAGAGAAGTAGGCAGACTCCATGTGGACTCAAGACTGAAATAAGTTTGATTCCTTGCTCTACCACGGATTTACCACTTAAAAACCTCTCTTTGCCTCTCCTTGTTCAGCAGTAGGTTGAAGATAAGAGTCTATGTATGCACCATGCTTGGCTGTGTCTGTCAAACACTCAATGAATGGAGGTCATTTTCCTGTTATTGTGCTGGGTTCTAGGGGTAGAATCATCCACAGTTTATAAAGGAAGACAGGTGAACAAATGCTACAATTCAATGTGATAAGCAAAAGATGGTGCTCAGAATACAGCACAGAGTAGGGAGTGCTTTAGCTGCTGGAATTGACTAGGGTAAGCTTTCTTAGAGGAGGAATTAAGTTTCAAAACGTCTCAGTTTCCAACAGTACTGCGAACAGCAATATTGATAAAACAAATGATAAAATTATAAAAGTAACATACTAAAATTAGGCCAACACATAAAATATAGAAATAGGTTACAACAATTTTTTTTTAAACTGTCCTCCTTAAGGACTCCAAAGAGGTACTTTAAAGGGTTACAATTTTCCATAAAATATGAAAAGGATAATTGTGTAAGAAATAAGTCCTTTCCTAAAATTTATTAAATTTATTTGGTTCTATGTAAGACTGTATTTGAAAATAGAGTGCTATTGTTAAAAAATTCAGAAAAAACGGTTTTATTACTTTCACGGTATAGAAGGAGAAGGGAAGTACCAATAAGTCCATTTTGGTTTAAGAAAAAAAAAGTATATTTTACAGGAAACAGAATGTCAATTTAAATATTATTACCAAAGCAACACAAGATTTAGTATAATGAATCAGGCTTTTAGAACTTTTGGAGGTAAAAGGTTACTTTTGCAGGACATGGCACTAATCTCTATAAGGTATGGGTGTCTTACAAATCAACCTTCTTAAGAATAATAGCTGTAAAGAGAGTTTATGATGTAGAATGCAGTCTGCTCTTTTGCAGCTACAAGAAAGAGACTATTTCACTCATCAGACTTTAGAAGGGTCTATAGTTTTAAGGATAAATACTGCAATTCTAGTAATTAAGAAATGAGAAAAAAGAGGCAGGTGCAAAAAAAAATCTCAAAACTTACCTATATAGAAAGTAAAAGCACAGAATAGGACTGTTAACAAATGGAATATGGGGCAATCCCATTTTTAATTTTAATTTTTAGTAAGTGCCTATTGCATTTTTCTCATTATTTAACACTAAAGATTTGGAGTCTACCTTTTACAGTTATACATTATGACATCACAGAATCACTGCAGTCTTAATTTTTGCTGACGTGTGTGAAGATAAATAGAAATCCTTCTCTCTGTTAATTAGTTAATATAATTAATATAGTTAATATAATTGCTTTCTGTAAGAATATGCCTAAGATCAGGGATCTGGAGGCCATCTTGTTCTGCCTCCTCTGATGTATCTTCAACTTCTCTTTACTCACTGAGTCTTTACTCTTATCATCGGAAAATGCTCAAGTTTCTCTGTTTGAAAAAACCAACCAAGCAAACCAAAATCCCCCACGCCAAACAAAACTTCTTTCTGATTCTATATCCTAAAACTATCTACTATATGGTGGTTGTCACATGACCAAACGATAAAGAGTTGAACGTGAGTTTGCCTGTCCAATCACGTAAGTTAGTTCACGTGTCTGGTGTACATTGTCATGTGCACGCATCCTCTACAAGTGGTTGTGCTTTTGTGTATTTTACTATACAGTACTGTATAGAGTACAGTATCTTTATTACAAGCCCAGGATGTCCAGAAGCAAGTGTAAAAGCAGCGGTGATGTAGCTGGTACTGCTAAGAAGCGCCAAGCGATAATGATGGAAACAGAAGTGAAAATAATCGAGAGAGTGGAGTGACAAGAGGAAGAAGAAGTAACTGAAGAACTGAAGAGATGCACATCTCAGGGAATGGAAAGGGGATTTTCTTTATTTGAGGAGGCACTGTTACCGTTTGAGGCACAGGACCCGAACGTAGAATTGTACACAAAGGTTGCATCAGCCGTTCAGAATGCAATCCATTGCTATAATGTCTTCTAGGACGAGAAAAAAAGAGCTACTACCCAGACATCACTGGATCATTTTTTCAAGAGGGTAGATAGAATTGAATCCAGCAAGGAACCAGAACCTGTGACATCAGCGTCAGGCGTAAGTGAAATTGCAGCTTGCCCTCTGTCTCCTATTCTGATGATCCTTCAGCTCTACCATCTCCCACCTCCTCTCCCTCCTCCAGTCAGTAAATCTTCTTGCCTGTTCACTCGATGCCAGCCCCTGTATGCCAGCTGTTGTACTGTACTACTGTGCTTTTCAAGGTACTGTACAGTAAGATTAACAATGTTTTCTTTATTTTTTGTGTTTGTTTTTTATGTATATTTGTGTGAAAAGTATTATAAGCCTATTATAGTACAGTACTATATAGCCAACTGTGTTAGTTGGGTACCTAGGCTAACTTTGTTGCAATTACGAACAAACTGGACTTACAAACGCACTCTCGGAACAGAACTCGTTCGTATGCAGGGGACTAACTGTATGGCAATATGAGCTAATGAGAAGCTGATGACAGAGGAGAGAAAGCAGATAACAAATGTTAGAGAGGAGTGATGGTAGATATCATAGAGATGATAATTTTGAGTAAAGAACTAAAGAAAGAGGGTGAACTAGCCACGTGGATATCTGGTGAGGAGCATTCCAGGCAGAGGACACATTACGTGGAAAGGTTCTGGGGTAGAAAGTGTTCCTGGTATTTTCAAGTAATACCAAGGAAAGCAGTACAGACATAAATAAACGGGAAAATAGTAGAAATGAGATCAGAGAGATAATGAGTAGCTCCATCACATAAGGCTTTGTAGGTCATAGTGAAAATATTAGCTTTACTTCCAAGTGAATAAGAAACCATGGGAAGACTGTGAGAAAGATCTCACTTAAAAATATTAACAGGATCACTCTGGCTATTGTGTGGAGAATAGACTCTAGGGGGCAAAAATAGAAGCAGGGAGACCAATTAGGAGGTTATTACAATAATCTACATGAGAGATGATGGTGGCTTTGACCAGGGTGGTGGCCCTGAGGATGGTTAAGAAGTGGTAGAATTTTAGATATATTTAATTAGACAGACTATAAAATTGTTGAAGGACTGGATCCAGGCAGTGTGAGAGAGAGAGGTCAAAGTTATCCTGGCCTGAGCAACTAGAAGAATACGCTTGTCATTAACTGGACTATACATTTGAGATTCACCAGCATATAAATGGTACTGAAAGCCATGAGACATGATGAGATCACCTAGGTGGTAGGAACTGATAGAAAAAAGCACTCCAAAAATGAGAGGTCTGAAAGAGGAAGAGGAGTCAGCAAAATAAACTGAAAAAAAAAAAAAATAGAAAAAGGTGACTATCTTAAGAGGGACTTTCTCTAGCATATGAGAGAAAGTAAAAAGTGGTAAATTGTGTGAAATACTTATGGCAGGCTAAGTAAGTTGAGGATTGAGAGCTGACCAGGAGATTTAGCCACATGGGGTCATTAGTGCCCCTGAAAAGGGGAGTTTGACGGAGTGATGGAAGTAAGGTCTGATTGGAATTCAAGTGAAATGGGAAAGAAATTGGCAGCACTTTCAAGGAGTTTTCCAGTAAAGGAAAGAACAGATATGGGATAGTAGTTGGACGGGAAAATGGTTCCAAAGAGGATTTTCAGAATCTGTGCTCTTAACCACTATGATAGACGACTTCAATTAATAAAGCTGAAAACTGGCCATCAGGGCTCACCAGGTGGCAGAGGAGTAGACACAAACAACTCATTGTACATTTAGATTCAATAAGAGCAGTGAATCCCAGATTAAGTACTATGGGAGGAGAGAGTGAGAAGGAGAAGGGAAAGATACCAGAGATGTCTTCCAAACTAGGTTTTAAACAATGCCTAGGATTTCACCTGCCAGAAACAGGGAAGGAAAAGATGCAGAAATGGGGAGGAGAATATTTCAGGTAGGCAAAGGAGCTCCAAGGACGCATACGAGGTCCAAAAATAATTGCATGGAAATGATGAATAATCCAGTATACAAACAGTGTGCATGGGCAGCTGCTTGGGGTGCAGAGAAGGAAGAATGGGGTGGTGAATTAGGCTGGAAAGGACATTAGTGGCACCTTAGAAATGGCCTTGAATGCCATAATAAGGATATTTTAGTTTTTGAGTATAAAGAAGAGAAATCATCAAACATTCTGAAGTGAGAAAAGTGACATGACTGTTTCTGAAAGATAAATGATGGGACTTGAAGAACAGATTAAAAGGGGGCCCTCTGTCAGAATAAAGCACGGTTAGCATGCTAAAAAGGAATCAGTATTCTTCCTTTTAATAAAAGTGAATGCACTAGATCTAATTAAAATTCTACTCAAGTGAATCCAACACCACCCACATGCTTTCCCCAAAATACAATTGTAAGAACATGGTTTCCTTGTAGCATTTTCCAAAGAAGCAACATTAGTTTAGGAAATTATAGGAAAAGGTAAAGTAGACATATACTAAATAAAAATAAGCACATGAAGGACAGAAAGTATCAAAGTTCAGTTTCTCCATCATCAGAAAATATTTATGAAGTTATTTATTTTGTGTTTTATACACTAATACCTACTGAAAGACTTAAGGGACCTTTAAGTATTTCTTAAGACTTAACATAAAATTTTGCTGAAAATGGCAATCACTTAAGGAAGTTACAAAAATCTTCAAAATACTCTTCAATTTAAAAGATACAGACCTGCTAATCTGACCACACATTATGGACTAAATAAGTAGCTTTAATTTGGTGAGCCAGTTTTCATGATCTGGTTTTTCACACACCTATTTGATTACTACAAAATTAAAATGAAAGTTAAACTAATTCATAATTACAGGCATCAAAATTTATGTATTTCTTCTACAGTTGTTTACAGTACTCATTATGAAAGAGAATAATAAAGTAAGTAAAGTATATACATCAATTTCTCTGCTCTCTTTTGAAGTGTTCTAAAGGATTTTTATCCTATTCAATGCTTGTTTTGGCATTTTATTCCCTTAGAAAGTTTCCAGATAAGGACTAATTATAACATTTTAAAAATTATATAAATTATTGAGTTTTAACATAAGTGTTAAATGCTAATTCACAATTACAATAGAGTAAAAATGCTATAGTTTTTAAGTCCATGAAAAAAGTTTATTTCTAATCTTATGTTATATAAACAATTAAACTTAAAGAAACTTTCAGAATAATATTTCAAGTAGTCTGAAACAGTATATCACTTGAAGACAATTTATTTAATTAGCAAGGAAAGCTAAACAAAATGCAGAAGAAATAATTCAGTGATCTTATTTTCTGTCTTTAGTACTCTTGCTGGCCAGAGATTCCAATCAAGTTAACCTTGTTAACAATGCTAATACAAGGAGACCTATAACTCCACTCATATTAAAAATATCCCAAAGAATTTAAACTAAAAAGAAGCATGGGATAGCAAAAAGAAAACTTTTGTGGACTATGAATTTGGTCCTAGCTCTGGTTCTTTTAGGCTGTACGACTTAAGACAAGCTTTTAACCACTTTATCTTAATTTTCCTTATTACTATAATGAGGTGACTGGAACAGATACTAGGAGTATAATATGTAGTTCAACTAACCCTGGGCTGTAGCCTGAAATGAGATTATAATTTCACTGCTGTTGAACACAAACAAGTATTTACAAAATACTATGTATAAGGCATAAAGAATGTCAATAAAATGAACCCTTATATGCAACACCAAACTTGAGAAATAGAACATTAACCGTCTCTAGAAATTCCTATGTGCCCCTCATCTTCCCCACCTTATCACTTTGTCTACTCAGTTGTCCTCCCTCCCATAGGATACTATACCACTGAATATTGCTTGTGTTTATCATTCTTAGGCTTTTCTTGATTGTTTACCACATATTTACACTCTTGAATAATTATACCGTTTGTGCTTGTTTCCAAATTATACAGAAATTTTTCTATAACGTTTAGATTCACAACATTCATCCACTTGGATGCGTGTAGTTGTAATTCATACATTTTCACTATGGCACGGTATTCCACAACAGTTTATCCATTCTCCTATTAATGAAATTTTTATGCCTAGACTTTTGCTCTTATAAACATTGCTGCTATTGATCATTCTTTTTGTTGTTGTTATTGCTGTTTTATTTATTTTTTAAATTTTTTAAAAAATTTTATTTATTTATTTATTTATGGCTGCATTGGGTCTTCGTTTTTGTGCGAGGGCTTTCTCTAGTTGTGGCAAGCGGGCCACTCTTCATCGCGGTGCGCGGGCCTCTCACTATCGCGGCCTCTCTTGTTGCGGAGCACAGGCTCCAGACGCGCAGGCTCAGTAACTGTGGCTCACGGGCCCAGTTGCTCCGTGGCATGTGGGATCTTCCCAGACCAGGACTCGAACCCGTGTCCCCTGCATTGGCAGGCAGATTCTCAACCACTGCGCTACCAGGGAAGCCCTGCTGTTTTATTTTATTTTTTAAAATTTGGCTGGGCCGAGCCGCGCAGCTTTAAGGATCTTAGTTCCCCGGCCAGGGGTGGAACCCGCGCCTGGGCAGTGGAAGCGCTGAGTCCTAACTGCTGGACTGCCAGGGAATTCCCCTTTTCTGTAGTTAAGAAATGGCATCTAGGGGAAAATGAAGCCCTAAAAGCTGGCTTCATTTCTCTTGGTTTCCATCTTCTCCTAGATATTTGCTGTGTAATTTTTAATTTCCTTGATAGTCTCTGATGTTCTCAAACCAATTAAAAACAAATTAAAATACACACATACTTGTACACACACACCACACACTTCCATATATACACATCTCTAGCATTTTTAGTTTTTCTCAGAAGGAGGGTTAGCCCTAATTACTTAGTCTGCTGTTACTGGAAGCAGGTTTCTATCATTTTCTTTGGTTTCTGCACATGCCATCCTGACTAGAATATGAAAGACTCCTGTGTGGACACTAAATCCTATGCATTCAGAACCTGATAGGCTGCCTGCCCCACAATAAACAACCGCTGGGTTAAAAAATATAACATGTGCAAGTCTTGGCAACTAATTAGAATGTGTGGTTTGATGATGAGAAAAGAAAAGAATCGAATATGATTTTAAGATTTCTAAAGCTTGATATTGGTCATGCAATTCCCCAGAAATGACAAAAGAAGTGAAGAGACAGAAGAAAGAGGAATAGAATTGGTGGGAAGCTGACTTTGTTTTCTGGCTGTGGCTGAATCTGGTGTATTTTTAAGTGCTTAAGGTACTTAAGTGAGGCTGTTCAGAAGCTGTTTCTCTATATTGAGAAATAGAGATTTGAACTTCAAAAAAGAGGTGGGAGCTGGATACATGATTTAAGTTATTTGTTGTGAGGGTAACTGTTAAGAGAAAGAGGAAATATAAAGAGACAGCAGCTAAGTATAAAACACTAGAGAATTTCTGGATATACCAAGGGGATGAGTAAGAAGAAAAATGCTTACAGAAGACAGATGAGAGTTCAAGGTAGGAAAAGGAAACTTAGAGGAATGCAGCTTAATGGAAGACAGTGAGGACGAGAGTTTGGAAAAAACAATTATTACATGATCAAATATGGCTGAAAGCTCAATAAAGATCTGGAATGAAAGAAGTCTTAAATAACATCTACTGAGTAATAAAGGCAGGCAGGAATGTGGAGGGTTGGAGAGATGTGAACTTTTAAGTGAGAAGAGAACTTCAGAAAAGAGTGAAGATGGTCTTAAGTGGTCATCAAGAGAACAACAAATACAGTAATGAACAGATTTGAGGTCTTAAAGGAAGGCAGGCAGTCAATATTTGAGTAGACATGAATTTGCACAATTTTGTGACTTTTTCCAACAAGGTTAGCATCTTGGGGTGAGTTCAGAGAAAGGAACCAGTTTTCAGGAAACCATGAGAAATTCACTTTCAGACATTTTGAAGATTAATATATGGAAAAGAGAATGGAGATAGGGACACAGATTTGGGAGTTATCTACCTAGAAATGACAATTAAAATCAATGGTATACGTAGATATTTGTATGTCATAATTTCTTTTAGTAAAAAAATAGACTATTTTCTTAGAGAAATTATACCTAATCTGAAAATAGCTTCTATTGCTGTTAATAAGTTTGGATTTGTGTTTGAGAACTTGAAAACTACCCTATTTTAGTTTGAGAATAATCCTATTATAACCAAATGGCAATCAGAATCCTAAATTTATAACTAGTACGAAGAAACGTTCATGAAACTTGAAGGGACTGCAGATGTATGCTTGAGTATGGCAGTTATTAAACCAATATTATGAAAAATTCTCCTAATCCTTGCCTTTCTGTATAGGCAGCCATTATTATCTGGGGAAAACAGAAACAAAACATATGCAAGGCTACTGTTCTACCTGTAGAGACATGAATGGCCACACTGGCTGTTTAAGATTGATATCTGTTCTAATTAGTTAAGTGTTTATGCTATAGCGGTTGTGAAATATTTTAAATATAACCCCTGCTCATATTATAATATTATATTCACTGAATTACTTACATATAACATTTCAATACTTCTCAAATTCTAAAGTACATTTTACATATATTTCTTTATCATCACAACAACATTTCAGGACAAAAGGGAATCATTAGAACCCTTACTTTAATAATGATTAACCTAAGATACGGTTGCTGCACAGTTCTTCGTTACTTACTGAAATCACGCTCAAATTCAAAGCTTCTTCTACTAATAACAGTGACCCTGAATGAATTCACCTGAAAACTAAAAGTCACTTCACTTATAATACAGGATAGTTATTCTTATTGAAATGAAATCATCATACCATTTGGTGATGCCATAACAATCTTTAATAATATCCTGAAGTACGGCACGATAGAAGAGTGATTCAGTAGGCAGCTGAAAAAAAATGCAGATATATATGAGCACAAGAACCAAATAAAAAACAGAAATCAAATCAATACTTGAGAGTCAGAACCATAAGTGAATGTTAGAAACCTGAGTTTGTTGCTAAACATAGGGGATAATTTTATAACTTTTCTATTCTAAGTTAAAATGTACTTGGAGGCTAGTTCTCACTGAGAAAATAGAAGAAACTATGAAAGAAGTAGTAGTGAATGAGGAAGAAAAGGAATAATCAAAGAAAAATTAGCTAATGTCCCAAATGGAGTGTTTATCAGTTAAAAACGTAGAAATATACTTCATGACCAACAAAGTCAGGCCTGTATAAGAGAGCAGACATGTAGGATATGTGCAAAAGAGATAAGAATGTGCATCTTTCCTAATGGTGGTGGATTAGAGATATTACCAAGGATTCACAGCCAGAGAGAGAAGGTACTACCCTAAGTAAGGACATACTAAAATATGTCTGAGGGCTAAAAGATCACAGCATTGCTACTACAGAGTTGAAAAGAAGGGCCTTGGAAAGGACATGAGATCAGAGATTGAAGTCTCAGCAGGACTTCATTTCCTGGGGAAAAAGAGGTGCGAAGTGTCCATGAAGGTGCAAAGGTAGGAAAGAAGGAATGGCTGACGAGAAGGTCCCTAATGACGCATAAGAGTTTCAAAGTAGAAGGTAAAAAAGTACTATACATAAAAGAAAGAGTGCTTCACTGTAGCAATGTAAGAGGTACCCTTAAACTAAGAAAGTACAAAAAGTTGCCAAAACTCCATCCACGTCCCCATCCAACAGAGATATCAGCAACAACCACCTTGCTTCCATGCAAAGTTATTATCGAAAAAAAAAAGGAAAATGAGCAAGTATGGAGGGAGGTTGGCAATATTGAATGCTTTTGAGAAGTCAAGTAAGTTAAAAACTAAAACTCTCCAACCATGGGTAAAGTTTTAGGATAGAGTTCAGTGGAATGTGTACTTCACTGAGTTATCCTTTTGTAACTTCTATTCTCCTTCTGAGCCCCAAATTGTTATCTTCATTTGTTTTCAGTGAGAACACAACTGGATTCAGGTGGAGTTTAACAGAAAATAAAATTTTGCCTGTGTGCTCAGGCAGAAAACCTACTCTACTGTCCCTTTCCCCCATCTAACATCAAGTTCCTACACTATGGGCCCCAGGTGCTGAGACTACAAAAAACCACAAGTTGGGAGTCGAGGGTCAACCATTATTTCTTGGGTCTTCACTCGACGCCATTGCTTTCTTAAGTCACTGGAGAATGTCTGACTTGTAGGGTCTTGACAGAGCACTTTGAACAACACAAGTTATATCCTCTCTGGATGTTGACAACAGTGAGGAGGGTGATTCCAGTAGGAAACGGTGTTAGGGATACCACAGTCCCCAACTCAACTTCTAAAATAATTCACTGAAAGCAGACACAAATACATACTTGAGTGCCCACACTAAAATTTATAACCTTCAAAAGGCACACTCCTTATGTAAAATCTCTTTCCAAATACAACTTCTTGACTTGAGGCAAAATCTGATTTCTAAACTTCCCTTTCCTGAACATTTCTCCAAACATTTCATTAAGAATTTCCTCTCTCTGGATATATTTTCCATTTGATGTTTTTTCATCTTGAGTAATTTTTTTCTTCAGTACCCCAAATCTCTACTTTATCATCTGCTCCCCACTTTCCCCAAATCCTTTCAGTTCTCTCACAAAAATGCTGAAATCCCTTTTCATATATTAACACCTACTCTTATACTGTTCTACTGAAATTCAAGGCATTTTGGGAAATAAATTATTACATGAAGTGAAATATTAGTATTATAAATGGCTTACAAAGTTCTTAACTTTTTAGTTGATTAGCTAAAAGAGGTAGGAACTTCATTTTATTTACTTATTTATTTTTAACATCTTTATTGGAGTATAATTGCTTTACAATGGTGTGTTAGTTTCTGCTGTACAACAAAGTGAATCAGCTGTATGTATACATATATCCCCATATCCCCTCCCTCTTGCATCTCCCTCCCACCCTCCCTATCCCACCCCTCTAGGTGGTCACAAAGCACTGAGCTGATCTCCCTGTGAGGAATTTCATTTTTATGTAAATTTTATATGAAACTCCTAAAAATAGTCGAGCTGTTATTTGAACTGAAGAAGCCTAGCTCTGATGTCCCAGTAGTACCAAGCCATGATGCTATTTTGCCTCTCTGACACTTTGGCAGGGATAGGGTGTCATTAATTTTTTTATTATATACTTTCATTTAGGAAAGCAAAGAAACTCTTAAAGCTCTCCTTTCCCATGCCTTTTAGAAAAATTATGTAAAATGCTATCCAAATAATTTAGAAATAAATGTATATTTATATTGTTATTAAAAACTGATTGTAGAAAGGCCACCAAAAGAGACCAAGAAATGTATTTTAAGCAAGAGAACATACAAAAATGGAATGCACAGAGGAACACAAACAGGATAGAATAAATCATCATTCCCAAGTTACCCTGAGTAAATAAGAGCTTTACAGTTGTTTCCTAAGAGAAAGGAGAGTTATGAAGTGCCTTCGAATGTGCATTCCTGGAATAACTAGGACTATCCATCCTGATAAATACAGATGGGGGTAAGTGGGAAGGAAGTCAACATCTCCCGAGCAGCCTGTGCCTGACTACTCCAGGAATAAGCTAGATGTGGCTCAGAGTTTACTTTCTTTCCTTCACAAGTGATAAATCAACTTAACAGTTTAATGCATTTTAAAATGGGGCGGAACAGAAAGAGTACACCCTTAAAGTGTGTGTATATATATGTGTGTGTGTGTGTGTATATATATATTAGACATGCATTTTACAGGTCTAGTGGAAAGGGCACTAAGCTGAAAGAACTCTGCAATTAACTGAGCTAGAATGCACTACTAAACTTCTGCTGTATATCATGTTCTCATGTAAGTTTGGGGAATACCCAACTCATAAGATTGACTGTAAACATGAACAAGCCCTTGGGAAATTGAAAAACAGAGCACAAATGCATTGGGGCACTGTTATGATTAAAGCTCTTTCCTCTTCCAGACCCCTAAGGAACCACTATTTTGATCTGTACTATAGTTAAGAGCTAGGGCTCCAGAGTCAGAGACTCAAATCTCAGTGTTCACTACTTAACAGTTTCCTCATGTGTATCGTGGGATAACAGTCCTGATCTCACAGGCCATGTATGCAGCACTTTAATTGATGAAGAAAACTTTGAACAGTACTTTGGTAAGCTCTGTGTTAAACTTAGGTATTATTTTCATGATCATAATTATTAACCACCTGTAACAGTAACAACAGTTGATATTTATCAAACACATACTACGTGATAGACATTGTTTTAAGCATTTTACATCTTTCACTCATTTAATCCTCACAAAAACTCTATGAGGAAGGTATTATTGTTACTCTTATTTTTTTAGTAGTATTATTATTTGTATTTTAAAGATAAAGAAATTAAGCTATGGAGAAATCATGATGTGTCTCTGATCACGAAGCCAGTAACTGATGAAGACCAGCACACTGCTGATGCAAACCAGCAGTCTGAGACTAAAGTTTACACACTTAAACAATATGCTCTAATGCCTTTAAAAAATCAGTTTTTATCAATTTTCAGATAGGTATAATGAGTATTTTTTAAAACACCACACAAAGTTCTTAGCATTGTGTCTGGCCCAAAGAAAGCACTCAGTAAATGATACTTGTTGCTACTATTATGCTACTATTATTTTTAAAAATTCAAATTGACATATTAATCCTCCCTGAAAATAAGCAAAAGAGAAATTTCTAAAATTTAGGTCCAATAAGAAAACTTTTGTGAAACATTTAAAAGGAACTCTTAAAAAAATACTTTAAAATTTCTAATATGTTTCATAAATCTTAAGGTAGAGGAAAAGGCAATTACATGAATATGTGAAGGATACATTTAACATCTGTTTATATGTAAAAACCCATTTGGTTGTTGCAACTAACTAATGACTAATGAAGTCAATAAAGAAGAAAGTTAAAAAACAACCAACTAAAATGTGTGGTTTGGACTATAGTTAAAAAATAAATTGAATGCTATACCTTGTTTATCTTTGCTTGAACTAAGCCCATAAAAGCCTGACAGTCAGCAATAACATTCTTTAGAAATATTTATAGACTGTTTAATATAGTATGAAGAAATGAGACATTAGTACAAGAGTATAACGTGGAAGTTTTCCTAAAAGTTCAATTTACTTTTCCTGAGAATTCACTTCTCTTTTAAAGTAAACTTACAGAAAATGTATAAGTTTGAATATGAATAGGTGACAAGAAGAGGTGATATTTATAAAAATCCATCAGGTTTTAGGTTCATCAGCAGGTCAAGTATGAAGAGTACTTTGAGAAAAACTATCACGTTCATCAGTTGGATTAGAGTAAACACGCTCACTTACCCCTTGGCCGACTGCAACACGCTCCAGTGCCTTTAAGGAGAAAAAAATAAGACAAAGACAGCTGAGATATTTAGTCTTGCCTTATAAGACTTATAAACACACTGTATAAGGGCTTGTGAAAGTGGCATTTAAAAAGATTAATTAAATGATAACATATAAGTTTATACACTTAAAAGTGTTAATATCATTAAGGAACGTTAACTGGTACACTTGTATAATTTAGGGCTGATATATGGATGTGTGTCACGCAGACAAACACATACACACCCCAACTGTATACACTCCTTGAATTTTAGAAGGAATTAGAAAACAGGAAAGAAATAAAATGACATATTCTTGGCTCACTTTTATTGCAGCTAAAACAATCAAATCCAAAACTATTATTATGTATAGACATATTTATATACGTACTACTTTTTAACTTATTTTCTTCCAATTTTTTATAAAAGTATAATTTCATCTTTTATTAAACAAGATTATATTGAACTGATTATAGTTGAAATCTTAGTTTAGAAAAGTACATATATTTTTGGTCTGCATGGTCAAATTCAAATCAAATTCACATATGATCAAGTCGCCATAAGAGAAAGTAATATATATTTCTACAATTTTATATGTAGCTGGTTTTACATTGATATTTATTTAAAATTCAAAACATTTTATAAAAAAAATTTTATAAAATTTTCCCAATATAATACTCATAAATACTCATAATCTAACATACATGAAAGGATTTGTTATAATTTAAAAATGGAATAGGGCCTTCTGAAACTTTCAATTTTTTAGACATGCATTTCTACACTTATGTTGTTTTATAACTAAATTAGATATAACATTTTAGCTAAAATTTTATTTTTAAAGTTTTCGTTAGAAAATATTTCAAGCATAAAGAAAAACAGTAAAATGTAACAGTGCATATACTTCCTACTCAAATTTGAAGTACTCATATTTGTTTCAGATGGCTATGTCTTCATAAATAATACTTTTTAGATACAGCTGAATCATGTACTTTTAAAACTGAAAGAAAATGTGCAGATTATCCCAAGTGCAATTTTCTCAGATGCACAAGGTCACTGACAATGGCAGGGTCTTGCCACAAGCTGCACAGCTAGTTAGCAGGTGAACAGGAACTAAAAACTTGTTTTCTGAACCCCGGTTTACTTCTCATGCCCTCACACCATGAAGAGTTAGTGGGAAAATGAGTTCATGGTATAAAAGCTTGCTTTAAAGAAATTGTTTGAAGAAAAAAAGTGTAATTTTTCCATTAACTTCAAGGATACCTTCATGAACATCTAGAACCAGAGTGTTATGAATACAGAAGATAGTTATCATATAATTTTTATATTAAATTAAGTAGCAACAGGCCCAGAACAAGTATGTCATTGAAGAAAACACTGAGTTTTCATTTACAATACTGGTTGTGTTCATTTCAGATTAAATTTTTGTGTTACTTGCTTTGTTAAAAGGCAGAACTATCAATAATAAAGAAATAAAAGTTTTTAATAATAAATGATTTAGCATCAATAAAAACATCATATAACACAGGACTACCTTTGGTATGTGTTGCTGATGTATTTGTTTTAGAAATACCAATGATAAATTCTGATTACATAATAAAAGATAATCAGGTAGGTGATAAGCAGTTTCTTACAAACATTAATAATTTTTCTTGGCCAATAAATATACCAAGTGTTCATTTCATACTGATCTAAAATATTTTACAGTTTTATCAGGCTAAAAGTATGCTGACAAGATTGCACTAATATAATTAATTTTTCCCCCCTGGTTAGTACCCTTAACAATTTATCTGAAAGTGTCACCAGAAAGGTATACTTTCTCTCTCTCTCTCTCTCTCTCTCTGTGTCTCCCTCAACCCCTTAAGCTTTGAATATTTGTAGAAAAGGTCAGTTATGGAGCAAAAGGCAATAAAACAAGATGCACCAAAAGAAACATGTTCCTTAGACTTTCCTAGATTACTCTAGCATCAAAAAAAGAAGTCAAGGTGAGCAAAGACAGGGATAGAGTTAAGGAGAGGGGCATTCCATGAGAAGCTGACATTGGTCAGGCAAAGTTCTTAAGTGCGGCACGGTTGACAAATTTTACATTTTGGAATTTATTTTTCAAAAACTCTTCTTTTTGGTTTGTTGAATGTTTATTTTTATAGCAAACATTTTTATTTTGTGGATATATTATATCATTTTATCTTTCTAAGGGATACTAATAGTTATTTTATTTTACTTAGGATAGTATCCGTTTCCTCCAAGTTGCTACTTTTCTATTTGTTTATCCGATCTCTTTTCTTTCATGTTAGACTTTCTTAGACAACTAATGATTCTTGGCTTTTTGATAATTAAAATGCGGTAATCATAAACTTGATTAGAAGCGCTGTGCTTATGAGTGAGGACTTTTAATTGTGGGTCTCACCACAAAGGTCCTATTTCATTGTGAAATCCCTAATGCCAATATCTTCAGTTTTTTCTCTTAGGCTAATCAGATTCCCTATAAAAAACTATTTCAATTTCTTGCCTAGAGGGTGTAAGCTGCCAGCATTCTGGGAACCAAGTCATTCCAAGAATGACCTTCCATTCTAACAAGACCCTAAATGAGTATCATTTACAAATGTAATGAAAGAAAGACAAATTCCCAGGAAAGTATTTTAAGAGGACTCACAAAAGGAAATCATTATTTGAGCATAAATAAGATTTCGAAGTTAATTCTCAGATATGTGACCCAGAACACTGGAACACTTCTTTATATTGCTGTGTTACTGGCAATATAAAAAATATTGAGATAATGACCATAAAATAGTTAATTTTTCTTGGGATTGGACATTAAACACATTATTTTAAAAGCTATATTTTAAATTTATGATGACAAAGTCCATTTATACCACTTAACTGGCATCTGTTCCTTTTTAAACCAACATAACACCACAAAAAGAGAAGACTGTGGGCTAAAGTGTTCTAGGTCTAAGGACATGAGCTAAATAAAGATTTCACTTAAACAGATAGTTACTTCATATCCCAGGTAGCTTAATATTTTTCCCACTTCATAAAAAATTAGGAGACCAAATGATCTACTACAAACAAACACAAACATACCACAGAGCTGTGGATAAAGCACCAAAGTAATTCTGTGTTTAAGACTTGGTTGTTGGTACATTTTATATGATAATTAAAGTAATTATATGTAAGAAATTAAGTACTATAATGTAGAATTATAGTATAATTATACATTGTTACCACACTGCATGCAGAGTGAGTAATGTTGGAAGGGTAAGCCATTTTTTTCCTCATAATTTGCAATGCACAAAAACATTAATAATGACACTGCAAAATTTGGCATTTAATGAAGCCAAAAATAAATAAATAAAATTCTGCAACATCTGGATAAAGCTCTAAGTCCAGGAAAAAATAGAGTCATACCAAACATGCTGACATTCTGGCATTCCGGCCACAGCACCATCTCTCTTCCTTTAAATAGCGGCACATTGGAAATCCCCACTTTTCTTGGGTACATTCTGCAGATGGAAGAAAAATATGGATTATTTAAATAAGATTCTTCCTCTTTTAGTTAAAGTAAATAATCTATTGAGAAAGCAAATCAGTCATTTGAAAGTCAAACAGTAGTTAAACATGTAAGTGGTAATGTTTAACAGTTCATTCCAGTATGTTAATTAAAAGCATACTAATGTTATGAAAATGATATTTTCTCAACAACAGCTGTTTTGTATTTAAGCTCCAGGTCTGATACCAACCAATTTGCCAAAATTATTTCTCAAATATTTAGCAAAAGCAATTTAAAATGGAAATACTTTGCATGTTCAGTGTAACTAAAGAAGATAAGTAATGAGATACTGGGCATTTACTGCTGACCTGACTTTCTAATAAAACGGTTTATTAAATGTGACATTTGGCAATTTATTATAGAACAATATTAATTCATTCCTAACAATGTTGAAGCACCAATTTTTTTCCAGCCACGATGTTCACTTTCCAGAAAATGAACAGCTGTATAGGCTCTTATTTTTTCACTACATTGACAGGCTGTAAGATTTTCAACTGTGATTCAGTTTGTCTCAACTGCATTTATGGTTCGAGTAACAGCAAAAAAAATCAACATTTTCTGCTTAATCACAGGTACCTGCTGCCCAACTCAGTAAAAGAGTTACACGTGCAACTTGCGGATGTGTAAGCCCCTTATGTACAACTACTAACTGCACAGGGTTTCTCAAAAGGAAAAAAAAAAATTTCTATTTTAAATTAAAGTCTAGAAAAGCTTAAGCCTATCAAAACTGTGGCAATTAAAAGAAAACTGAGATGAATATAAATTTTCTATTAGGTTAAGTAAAACAGAACTAGAAAACAAGAAAATGCTTTAAAAGAAAATACTGTTGAGGTAGATTCCACTAAATAAACTTCTGTGTTATGAAAGGTCAAATGATTTTTTTATTAAAATAGAGAAAATTTAAATTTCATGCAGATCATAAGCCTGTGATAGTGATTTCTTTCAGGTATTAAAGTAAGATTTACAATAGACGTTATTGATACTCAGATGGAAGATACTGACCCTGCCCCAGGAATACAAATAATAATAATGCTAGTATTTATACAGCACTTAATATTGTTAGGCACTATTTTAAGTGCTTTAAATGTAATAACTAGCTTTTTTTTTTTTTTAACATCTTTATTGGAGTATAATTGCTTTAAAATGGTGTGTTAGTTTATGCTTTATAACAAAGTGAATCAGTTATACATATACATATGTTCCCATATCTCTTCCCTCTTGCATCTCCCTCCCTCCACCCTCCCTATCCCACCCCTCTAGGTGATCACAAAGCACCAAGCTGATCTCCCTGTGCTATGCGGCTGCTTCCCACTAGCTATCTATTTTACGCTTGATAGTGTGTAATAACTAGCTTTAAGTGCATTAACTAGTCCCCACAGCAATTCTGTGAAATAGGTATACTATTATTCTCATGTTTCAGATAGAGAAAGTGAGCACGGGGAGGTTAAGAAAACTGCCTAAGTTGCAAATCCAGCACATGGCAGAGTTGGAATTTAAACCCAGGCAGTCTGACACCAGGGGCCATGCGCTTAACCACCAGGCTATATAAACAATTTCACTTTACAAGTGCCCAGGAATCATGGAGCCCTTGAAGCCTACCCAGTAACTAGGGACCCTGGACTACTTCCTCTGTCAATTTCCAAGATGCCTTGAAACAGCGGTTTGAGTTTTACTGAAGGCTTTATGATTTAACTGAAACATGATTATTGCTAAATCAAAGGGTTACTCTAAGTACTTCAATTTTTTTCTTGCAACTGAAGAAAGAAATATCTAAACTTTACTGTAAAGGGTAAGGGGCTAGAGAAATGGGGTTGTGGTCTTTTATTGAGAGTGTTAGGAAAAGTGCTAACCAATAAAACAGCTAGTTCTTTCCCTTTCCCCATCTGTTCTCTCCTTCTTCCTTGTAGTAACAGCACTCAATTTTTACCTGGCTATTCAGCTGCTCAGGTTAAAGACTGCAATTCCCAGACTCCCATGCAGTCACTAGGATAGCTAGAGGGTAAGTTTTGGCTAACTGGATGTGGGCAGAAATGATGTGTGCAAATGCTCAAAGAGGAGTGGGGGGGGCATGATCTTTCCCCCACACTTTCCACCCCACTTCATCCCTCCCCTGTCTGGAATGTGTTCATGTTGGCAAGCACACGGTGGAGCAACAAAATAGAAGGATTCTGGGTTCTTGGAAGGCTTTTTGGTGCAGAGCTCCCTTACTAACTCTGTCTATCTCTGGACTGAAACAGAAATATCCATCTGACCCATTCTGCACCTAAATCTTTATCTTAATTTAATGCTTCCCAAACTTTTTTTGTAGCTCAGCCCTCTGGGAATATGGCAAATTTTGTACATCACAGTGGAATAAACAGATAACTGTGTTGAGGCAAAACCCATGGGATGAAGGAAGCAGTATCCCGGGAACTCCCATATAGCACCCACAGCACACTAGTTGAATCGTTCCGTCCTAATTAATACAGAAGTCGTCTCTGAGGATGTAATATTTGAGCAGAGACTTAAACGAGGAAGCAAGCCATGCAAATATTAGGGGAAGACAATGAAAAACAAACAAAGTGCTTCCAACAGGATACAGTTAATCTCCAAAAACATAATACCAGAATATTTTACCATTTAAAATGATTAGCCAGCAATTTCTCAACTTCTAATATCCCAACCAAATACCTACAAAATAAACTTCTAATAGGGGAAAAGAAGAGATGAAAGTAAACTTACTACAGAACACGAAAAGGATCCCACTTAAGAAACAAGCAATGGATTTGTAATGAAAAGTATAATTAGTGCACCATCACTGCTCTGCAATTCACCTTATGTTGCCAGGAAAAAAGCAGGTCTACTTGCCTGAAAACAGGTAGAAATTTCCTCTGACAATAATAATCTAAAAAAACTGACTGAGAAAAATTACAACTTAACATTACATTGAAATGGGAAGAGTATTTCTGGAAAATATATTACAATGGAAGGGGTATATTATTTCCAGGAAAAAAAAAATCTAAGAAATCCATGCCAAAGTTACTCTCAAATTGTTGACCTATAGAAACTGTAAGAGATAATAAAATTTATTCTGTCTCTAAGCCATTCAGTTTTGTCGTGATTTCTGAAACGGCATTAGATGATACATACAGTCTTGAAGTAGCAATAGAGAGGTTAATTACCTCATACAAGGGAACTGAGACAGAAAAATGCACTGCTCCATGAGGATGGGAAGTACGCTTCCTCAGGAAAGAGCTAAGTTTTGATTAGACAGTAAACGCATTTTCAGAGAACAGGCTGCAGATAAAGACACTTTTAGTAATGAATGACCAAATTCCAGAAAATTTTGGAATTGGGGAGAGGTAGAAGACTAGTCGGAACAAAGGACATATAGAGATACATTTGATGAGAATCCCAGAAATCAGGAATGAATCGTGAGGCCAGGGTTTCTGGTGAGGGCTGACATGAATGGGGATCAAAGGCACGATGGAATTGGTCTTTCCCATCCCTAGAGAGATAGTGGTGAAGCTGTGAGTGTTGTGGTAGGGGCGGAGGAGGGAATCTTTCAGGCGAATACAGAGTTCTGGGCTTGACAGTTGATAAAGGGAAGATGCAAACAGGGGTACACAGGCCTCCTGGCATTCCTCTTGATTTCAGATGATATAGCGTGGAAGCCAGCAGGGGAGCAGTCACACACTGAGCACACAGGGCTGTCACTGGAGAAATGGAGGCTGAAAGATGGCAAGCATGTTCCCTAACTTGTGTTGATGAAGGTGACGAGGTGGGGAGAAGGGTTACTGTCTTCCTTAGGGCTCATAAAACTTCTTTGCCACCACAATGAAGGCCTACAGAAGGGTACCCTTAACCTGTGTGTAAGAAAGTTCCCCCTTCAACCCTACATAACAGTGTGAAGGACAGCTGAAGGGTAGTCTTACTCCATGCACATGGCTCCCCAAATCTTTATCCAAAACACCCATGAACTTTAAGGGCCTATGGCAGTTTATAGCAATTGCCAGCCTTGGCTCAGGGCTCTGTGAAACCACATTAGAGACTCACTCCTCTGGACACCCAGTGATTGTGTAATCACCTTGAAGTTTTCTGAGTCTGCATCACAGTTTCCTCTTTGATTGAGGTCACGGTAGCCTCACAGCTCTGTTCAATTTGTAAGGGAACAAGTGCAAAAAACTGATACAGAGACACCCTCAAAGTCCAACAAAGCCTTTCATATACTGATTCAATATAATCTTTAGAATCTATTTCACCAGCTTCATTCAGACTGCAGTGAAGAACGAGGCTCCCTTCTACATCCTGAATCAAAGTCACTGTGTTCATCATTTCTATTGTTAAGTCTCGGTCTCCTATTTAACTGTGTTCATATACTTATATTCAAATCTAGTCAAACTGGGCATTAAACTTCCTTATCAGTGAATCAAGTTGCTTTCCTTTAGGAGCACTTTCATGCTATCTTTAAATGATAATTTTAGAGTAGATGAAGCCTCTTGTTTTTTTCTTCTATTTCATTTCTTAGTCTTTTTTTTTTTTACATGAGATACAATTTGTTTTTATTGGTTATCTATTTTATACATATTAGTGTATATATGTCAATCCCAATCTCCCAATTCATCCCACCACCCACCCGCCCAGCATTCCCCCCTTGATATCCATTCGTTTATTCTCTACATCTGTGTCTCTATTTCTGCCTTGAAAATGGGTTCATCTGTATCATTTTTCTAGATTCCACATATATGCGTTAATATACGGTATTTGTTTTTCTCTTTCTGACTTACTTCACTCTGTATGACAGTGTCTAGATCCATCCACGTCTCTACAAATGATCCATTTTCATTCCTTTTTATGGCTGAGTAATGTTCCATTGCATATATGTACCACATCTTCTTTATCCATTTGTCTGTTGATGGGCATTTAAATTGCTTCCATAACCTGGCTACTGTAAATACTGCTTCAATGAACATTGGGGTGCATGTGTCTTTTTGAATTATGGTTTTCTCTGCATATATGCCCAGTTTCTTAGTCTTTGCTGGCTTTAGAAATGCATTACTCTTGTAAATGTAGATATTCTACTAGTTCTTCCTTCTTGTGTTAATAATATTATCCACTTAATTAAACAAGTTTGAATTTTAGAACAATCTTTTATTCTTCTCTCCTTTAATCTCCAAGTTCTTATATACGTATCTTCTTAATTATATCTCCTTTTCGTTTTCAATCTTCATTAGCTCTTGACTGGGTAAATGTAATACCTACTAAAAAATTCTTTTTCCCTTTCTTTTTGTCTTCTTGTCCTTCCTCTATATTAAGAGTAACAGTATCTTTCTGAAAAGATCTACATAGGCCACTCAAACAGCTCTTGTTTCCATCATCACCAGCATCTGAGACCAAACCCAACGGGTATTTTTCTTACTCTAGATTTTCAAGAGCTTCTGATACTCCCTCCTTAAACATTCTCTTCATCTGGCTTCCATGGTATCATTCTCTCTTATTTGTGGCCTAATGCTCTTCATAGCCCCTTGATAGCTCATTGTTTTCTGTCTATTAAATGTTCTTAAGGCTTAATCCTCTCACTCCCCAAGCCCCTTTTATACTTCTTTGAATAAAGGCTCATAAACTCACATGTCTTCATCTGGTAAACAAAAGTATGAAGCGGCTAGGTAGAATGTAATGGGTACTAAAAATTTTGTATGGTAACCAAGTATCACATTTGCCTGGTCTTACTGCTTTTTAAAGTAAAATTTGGGCATAGTAAGTCTATCAAATTGCCTAAAATTAGTCTGAACTCTTGCCCTATCTATACTCTTTCCCTAGACAATCTTGTCCATATCTCAATACGTACTGATGATCCCTGTAATACTTTCCGAGGGCTGCCATAACAAATGGCCACACACTGGGTAGCTGAAAACAAAAGAAATGTATTCTCTCACGGTTCTGGAGGCTAGAGGTCTGAAATCAAGGTATCAGTTGGATCATGCTCACTCCGAATGCTCTAGGAAAGAATCTCTGCTTGCCTCTTCCTAGCTTCTGGTGGTTGCTGGCAATCCTTGGCTTGTAGGTGCCTCACTCCAGTTTCTGGGCAATTACATCTACTCCTTTAAATTTAATTCCCACATTATTTCAGTCTGAACTTCTTTCTGGATTTTGACGTAAGAATTTTAAACTATTTGCTGAACATTTCTAAAATGAGAAATATGCAAAAGTAAACTCATTTCCTAAGCCCACAAATCTGATCTTCCCCCATAATGATATATCATTATGTAGTCAACCAACCTAAAATCTTGCCATCATCTTTAGCCTTCACCACCACCCTCACACCCACCCTACCACATTTCCCTACCATTGGTTACCATGTTAGTTGGTTTTATCTCTGAAAAGGCCTGGTAAATTGTTGTCTCCTCCTACTGTTCTTATCTAAAGTATCCTTGCTTTGGACTCTTATAACTACTCCCTAACCAGTCTCCCTGTCTCTGATCTAGCTCCATGCCAGTCTATCTTCTATTATGCGAAAAATTACTACTTTTCAGAAATGTAAATGAATGTATGCAACTCCTTTGCATTAAACACTCAAAAATATTTTTATGGAACAAAGTATACTTTGCTTTCCACTGAATAATATTCTGCGACCTCAGTATAGCATTAATGGCTCTCATAATCTGGCCCTAATTTGTTTGTTCATCTTTCTAAATGAAGACCAAATGTCACCTTTTTTAGAAAGATTTCCTTTATCCCTTGGTTATGAAAAATTACTCTCTCTTCTAGTCTTAATAGCATTTGGTTTATACATCCATCACTCATTACTTCTTTCATTCATCTTTTCAATAATTCATATCTGTAGTTGGTTAAGATCTACAGGTCATGAATATATCACTCTCAGACGTGCATGAAAGTTCTACGTAATTGCTTGTGAATTCCTCACTACATTATGAGCTCCCTAAGGGGAGAGTATCTCACTTATCGTACATCCTCTACTGCCTACTACAGAACTTTGTTGAACTGAATCAACAGAATTACATAGATGAATCAAGATTATCTACATGTCCTCACTCTACTTTGAAAATACACGCTTTTGAAATTTCTTTAGACCTAAATGAAATCTGACATATAATTTTATCTAGGAAAAATAAACAGGTATTATGCTGTTAGAGACAAATTTTTGTCACCTAAATAATCTCAACTTACATTATACCTTTGTATATAGTGGGTTTTAGACTATCTTATTTAAAACCACAATGACTATTATTGAAAGATAGGAAAAAAAAGATAGGGAAAAATATATAAAGTGATTTTTGAGAGATTTTGCTTTACTCTTCACATATCTTACCCTCCTCTCCCTGTTTAGTTTTTCTCCTGTCTATAACCTGACATTCTGTATCTATTTATTTGTTTTTCTATTCCCTGATGCCTTCTATCAGAGTATAAACATAATGAGGGCAGCGACTTTGTTTTGATCAATCTTGTATCCCTGGTCCCTAGAATAGTGACTAGCATGCGTCAGGCACCCAATAAATATTTCTTATATGAAGAAAAAAAAACCCAACAAAATCCTTAGGAATAAACCAAACTAAAACTGGGCAAGATTAACACAAATATCTGAAAGAACCACCAAATAAATGAAAAGATAATTTATGTCACAAAGAGAAAAAAATATCAAAGACATAATTTATTCCCATAATGATCTTTAAGTTCAATGCATGTCAATAAAAATCCCAACAGGCTTTTTTTTTTTTTTTAATGGACTTTAACAATCTGATTCTAAAACTCATTCGACACACAAATTATCAAAATCAGCTTTTACTTTAAATCTGGTCAGCAATGTTTATTATGATCTAAACATTATAAAGAAAATGAGATAATTTAAAAATCACTCTTTTTAAGCATAAAACATTTTGCAACTTTTCTATGAATTTGCACTGTAAACCACATATACTTTAATCCCAAATGAAAGACTCAAGTAAACTTTTCTGTCTAAGCCTTATTAAATTGTTGATGTGATCAACATTTCAATTTTCCTCTTGCCAAGACCTCTGGATAAATAAAATATTTCACCATCAAATTTTAAAATGCTTCCTAATTGTCAATATTAAATAAGCTTTTTTAATATTAATTATCTCCTTCTCTAAAAGATGGTCTACCCTTTTCGCATCTACACTAGAAATATTAGAAAGAGCTCTAGCAAAATATGAAACAAAAGCCTTATTGTTTGACTTTCCTATCTGGCATTGTTCGCCATATGTGCACTGAATATCCTGGCTTCCATTGCTGAGCCCAGACAATAAATGAGCTGCAGTCAGCGAGCCCTTCATGACTGGAATCTCTTCTTTAGGGAAACTCACTCAGTAACCCTATATCTGTTCTCTAAAAAATATATAATTGCATCTGTATGTCTTACACAGACCAATGAAGCAAAGTGGTCACTCTTTTTAAAGTAAATAAATAAGTAAAACTCATATAAAAGAGAAAAATGCATGAGGTTAGCTAAGAAAATTCTGAAATATAAGAACTTTGGGGGACTTGCTCTACTGGATTTCAAAGGTTCAAATAAACTACAGTAATTTTAACAGTATAGTATTATCACAGGAACCAACAGATTAAGGGAAAAGAAGAGAACCTAAAAATGCACTATCTGAGAAAGGTGTCATTTCCTATCAATGTGTGGAAGCATGGATTATTCAATAAATAGCATTCAGAAAAATATAAAGTTAGAACCATTTTGCAAATCATAAACAAAAATAATCCAGATAGATTATGGAACTAGATAAAACAAAAATTATAGTTAGAGGAGAAAATTAGAAAACAAATACCATCAATATAGCAGAAGCAAAATAGAATATGGTACATCCATTCCAAGGAATACTTTGTCCTGTATTAAACAAATTTAGTAAATCTATATATGTTAACAATGGAGAGAGCTCCAAGATACATTGCTAAGTAAGAGATCAACACTGTACTGTTCTTTCTTATTAGGTCACCTTGCTGGTCCTCCTTATCTTCCCAAACTCCTTTGGAATATACCTAGGTTCAGTCTCTGTACTTCTTTTCAACATTTCTGCTCCCTAAGTGATCTCACTCAGACTTACTATCTATATGTTAATAACTCAGGGATTTATCTTTAACCCAGATTTGTCCTCAGAAACCCAGAATTATCTATCCACTGATAATATAGCCTTGAATTTTTAAAAGGAAGGTCAAACTCACACTGTCCAAAACTAAACAACTTCCACCTCAATTCTATTCTTTCAGCAGTCGTATCCAGTTCACTAAATGACAACTCCATTTTCCCATTGTTTCAGGCCAAAAATCTTTGAATTACACTTGGCTTTCTTCTTTCCTTCACACCCCCATTGAATCTGTCAATAGTTTCTGCTAGCGATACTTTAAAAATAATATTGAGAATTTAACCTTTTCTTCTACTGCTCCTCTCTGATCTAAACCACCATCATCTCTCATCTAGATCAGCTTCCTAACTGATCTCCCTGCTTCTGATCTTGACACTTTGTTTCATCCATACTGGTGTCTGCAGTGTTCCTTGAAAAAGGCAAGCAAGCTCCTCCCTTTGGGCTTTTTACTTGCTGTTCCCTCTGCCTGGAACACTATTTCTCCAGAATAACTGCATTGGTCCCTCTCTCATCCTTCAAATGTCTGCTCAAATGTTATGTTAACAACAAGGTCTTCCCTGGCTGCTTCATATAAAACAGTGTCCCTTCACAAAAAAAGCCTCAACAAATTTAAGAGGACAGAAATTATTTCAAGCATCTTTTCTGACCACAACAACAGGAAACTAGAAATCAACCACACAAAGAGAAACGAGAAGAAAATGATTACATGGAGACTAAACAACATGCTACTAAAAAACCAATGGGTCAACAATGAAATCAACGAGGAAATTTAAAAATACCTTGAGACAAATGACAATGAAAACACAAACATACGAAACATATGGGATGCAGCAAAAGCAGTCCTAAGAGGGAAGTTCTTAGCAACACAGGCCTTCCTCATAAAGCAAGAAAAATCTCAAATAAACAACCTAACCTACCACCTAAAAGAATTAGAAAAACAAACAAAACCTAAAGTCAGCATAAAGAAGGAAATAATAAAGATCAGAGAGGAAATAAATAAAATAGAGATTCAAAATTAGAAAAAAAAATCAATAAAACCAAGAGCTGGGTTTTTGAAAGGATAAACAAAATTGACAAACCTCTGGCCACTCACCAAGAAGAAAAGAGAGAGGACCAAATAAACAAAAAAAGAAATGAAAGAGGAGAAATAAAAACCAATACCACAGAAATATAAAAAAACCCACAAGAGAATACTATGAACAATTATACGCCAATAAATTGGACAACCTAGAAGTAGTGGATAAGTTTCTAGAAATATACAGCCCATGAAAACTGAATCAAGAAGAAACAGATAATTTGAACAATTATCACTAGACTTGAAATATAATCTGTAATAAAGAAAAAACTTTGCAAACAAAAGTCCAGGACCGGATAGTTTCATTAAGGAATTCTACCAAACATACAAAGAAGAACTTATACCAATTCTTTTCAAACTCTTCCAAAAGACTGCAGAGGAGGGAACACTCTCAAAGTCATTCTATGAAGACACCATTATCCTAATACCAAAACCAGACAAAGATACTACCAAAAAAGAAAATTACAGGCCAGTATCTTTGATGAACACAGATGCGAAAATCCTCAACAAAATATTAGCAAACTGAATGCAACAACGCATAAAAAGGATTATATACCATGATCAAGTTGGATTCATCCTAGGGTCACAAGGATGGTTCAACATACACAAATCAATCAATGTGATACACCACATCAACAAAAACCACATGATCATCTCAATAGATGCTGAAAGCATATTTGATAAAATTCAGCATCCATTCACAATAAAAACTCCCACCAAAGTGGGTATAGAGAAAACATATCTCAATGTAATAAAAGCTATTTATGACAAACGCACACCAGCATAATACTCAACAGGGAAAAGCTGAAAGTGTTCCTGCTAAAATCTGGAACAAGACAAGGATGCCCACTCTTACCATTTCTATTCAACATAGTATTAGAAGTCCTAGCCACAGCAATCAGACAAGAAAAGAAATAAAAGGTATACAAACTGGCAGGGAAGAGATAAAATTGTCATTATATGCAGATGATATAATAGTCTATATAGAAAATCCTAAAGACTCCACATAAAAACTATTAGAACAGATAAACGAATTCAGCAAGGTAGCAGGTTACAAGATTAACGTACAGAAATCTGTTGAATTTCCTTACTCGAACAATGAAATATCAGAAAGAGAAAGTAAAAAAAAAATCCCTTTTAAAATTGTGTCCAAAAAAAAAAAAAAAAGTAGGAATAAACCTGACCAAGGAGGTGAAAGACTTACATGCTGAGAACTATAAAACATTGATAAAGGCAACTGAAGATGATTCAAAGAAATAAAAAGATATCCCACGTTCTTGGACTGGAAGAATTAATATTGTTAAAATGGCCACACTACCCAAAGTAATCTACAGATTTAATGTGATCCCTATCAAATTATCCATGACATTTTTCACAGAACTAGAACAAATAATCCTAAAATTTATATGGAACCACAAAAGACTCAGAATTGCCAAAGCAATCCTGAGGAAAAAGAACAAAGCTGAAGGCATAACCCTCCCAGACTTCAGACAATACCACAAAGCTACAGTAATCAAAACAGTGCAGTATTGGCACAAAAACAGACATAGGATCAATGGAACAGAATAGAGAGCCCAGAAATAAACCCACACAGCTACAGTCAATTAATCTTCAACAAAGGAGGCAAGAATGTAAATGGAGAAAAGACAGTCTCTTCATTAAGTGGTGTTGGGAAAGCTGGACAGCCGCATGTAAATCAATGAAGTTAGAACACTCCCTCAAACCATACACAAAAATAAACTCAAAATGGCTTAAAGACTTAAATATAAGACATGACATCATAAAACTCCAAGAAGAGAACATAGGCAAAACATTCTCTGACATAAATTGTACCAATGTTTTCTCAGGTCAGTCTCCCAAGGCAAAAGAAATAAAAGCAAGAATAAACAAATGGGACCTAATCAAACTTATAAACTTTTGCACAGCAAAGGAAGCCATAAACAAAATGAAAAGACAACCTATGGAATGGGAGAAAATATTTGCAAACAATGCAACCGACAACAGATTAATTTCCAAAATATATAAACAGCTCACACAACTCAGTATCAAAAAAACAAACAACCCAATCAAGAAATGGGCAGAAGACCTAAAATAGACATTTCTTCAAAGAAGACATACAGATGGCCAATAGGCACATGAAAAAATGCCCAACATCTCATTATTAGAGAAATGCAAATCAAAATTACAATGAGGTATCACCTCACACCAGTAAGAATGGCCATCATCAAAAATTCTACAAATAATAAATGGTGGGAGGGTGCGGAGAAAGGGGAACACTCCTATACTGCTGGTGACAATGTAAATTGGTGTAGCCAATACAGAAAACAGTATGGAGGTTCCTTAAAAAACTAAAAAGAGAGTTGCCATATGATCCAGCAATCCCACCCATGGGCATATATTTTGAGAAAACTCTAATTCAAAAAGATACATGCACCCCAATGTTCATAGCAGTACCATTTACAATAGCCAAGATATAAAAGCAACCTAAGTATCCACTGACAGATGAATGGATAAAGAGGATGTGGTACATATATACAATGGAATATTACTCAGTCATAAAAAATAATGAAAAAATGCCATTTCCAGCAAAATGGATGGACCTAGAGATTATCATACTAAGTGAAGTAAGTCAGAGAAAGACAAGTATAATATGATATCACTTATATGTGGAATCTAAAAAAAAAATGATACAAATGAACTTATTTACAAAACAGAAACAGACTCACAGCATAGAAAACAAATGTATGGTTACCACAGGGGAAAGGCGGGGTGGGGGGTACATTAGGATACATTAGGATAGATAGATAGATAGATAGATAGATAGATAGATAGATATAGATCTATCTGTCTATCTATCTACATATCTATTTGCTTATTACTCTGCTGTCTCTACCCACTAGGATCGAATGATAAGACGTGACAGCAGGAACATTTTTCCTTCCATTTCTCTAGCTCCTAGAAAAGTACCTGGCACATTGTAGACATGCAATAAATATTTGTTAGAAGAATAGGTAAATGAATTAGTGAATCGTTACATTTATCTTAAATCCTAAATATTTATACATATATGTATTTGTATATATGTACATGCATAGAAAGAAATATGAGAAGCCAGTGTCACTGTGGGTAGTGATGCCAAAAAAGGGCTTTAACTTTTTATTGTATATGTTTGTATACTGTCAGAATTTTTTTATTAATGATAATATATCTATGTATTACTTATGTTAAAAGGTAAATAAATAAATGCTTAATATTTTTAGTTTATTCACAGTATAAAGTACTTTATTAAAATTTATTTTTGTGTGTGTGACATGCATCTGTGTCATTTTTATAATGCTTCATAACAATAAAAATAAAATTTAGGTTGATAGGCACCTTATAGTTTCTCACACACAAAAAAATTTTTTTAAGTCCAAATATATGTCATTTACCAACCCTTTTGTTTTGAAGTTCAGTCTCTGTTTCTTGTTATCCTTTTCAAGGATCGACTAAGACTCCCTAGGCTTCCTTACAAATACTCTTCAAGGGTATCTGAAGACTTGCCAGGTAGAGACTGACACACTCTCAAGTAAAGATAACATTTGAATTTTAGTTGTAAAAGTTTGTAAACTTATTTTCCACCTTAGAATGTTATAGCTTAAAATAAGCATCAAAGGTTATAGCACAATACTATGAAAATTTCTTGATATTCATTTTAGCCTTTAAATAAGGTTAACTGGTATTCAAAATATTATCTAAGGATAACAGGCATATCGAAATTATACTGAACTGCCCAGATTTCTGAAGCATTCATATCTTACCAGTTTCTTGAATATATTAAAACTAAAAGGATAAATATAATTCAACTATGTAAATCAGACCTATACTCTTGTAAAATAAAATTTGTATTTTATGGCAAGACAAGAAAAATTTAAACATAAAAAAGTCTTCTCTGTCCTTTGGCCTCCTCTCCCTGCACTGTGCATTGTGTATGTGCATCATGCATCGACCAAACCTCCCCTACTGGCAGGAATACCTGCTCAACCATAAAGAGCAACCTTCTCCTAGCATCAACAAGACAACTCCTTAAAAGATAACTTACCTTCTTGATCTTGTAAGGGGCCAAGATGACGCTTAGATCTGGATTGTGTAAACTGTCAATAATACGCCATTTATTTAACATCTTTATTGGAGTACAATTGCTTTACAATGGCGTGTTAGTTTCTGCTTTATAACAAAGTGAATCAGCTATACATATACATATATCCCCATATCTCCTCCCTCTTGTGTCTCCCTGCTACCCTCCCTATCCCACCCCTCTAGGTGGTCACAAAGCACCGCGCTGATCTCCCTGTGCCATGCGGCTGCTTCCCACTAGCTATCTATTTTACATTTGGTAGTGTATATATGTCCATGCCACTCTCTAACTTCGTCCCAGCTTACCCTTCCCCCTCCCCGTGTCCTCAAGTCCTAATATGCCATTTAATGTACATCTCAAAAAACTAACTGTGCCTTGACTTTTAATGGGTAGAGCAGTTCGCAGAGCTTTCTGAGATGCTGTTCCTGGGTTATAATCTTCAATTTGGCTTGAATAAAATTTTCCATTTCTTTCTTAGATTGACTAATTTTCATCAACCCTCTTCAGTTAAAGAATAAATTCAAACTAGTACAACCAGAAGAGGAATAACTAGATAATTTAAAAGTAGATAAATTCTAAAAATTGATCCACTCTCTTAAAATGCTTAGAATAAATATGGATATAAAAATTTGGTAACTTAAAAATATAAAAGTTATGTGTTACTCTCAATAAATATTCAAGTTGTAAAAGAGGTACAGAGAAAGGTCCCAGAATTCAAGATATTTAAAGAAAATCACAGCAGAACAATCATATGTTCACATTAATTAATTAATCAATTCCATAATATGAACTGAGGCCCTACTGTGTCCTCTCCTTCTGCCTTCACCAGAACGTATCTTCATTTTAAGTCACTGAGATATATATTCCATGCATGGTCTTTTGTTTCACAGAATACTCTAAAGAGGATAGCTGGTTAGTCAGTGGTAAAAGAATAATTTATTATTTCTCATTTGTTTCTCTCTAGACAACACGAGGTTTAGCCCTTTTTACATGATCCTTTTTTCTGCTTCTCATCTCCACTTGTAGCTCCATTACATAATCAGTGTATTAATATTTCACTTATCCTTTGGTTAAAAGCACAGCTGGAAATGTAATCTCAAAGGAATATGTAGGAAAGGGAGGGAAGATGGCGGAAGAGTAAGACGCGGAGATCACATTCCTTCCCACAGATACAGTAGAAATACACCTACACGTGGAACTGCTCCTACAGAACACCCACTGAACGCTGGCAGAAAACGTCCGACCTCCAAAAAGGCAAGAAACTCCCCCCGTACTTGGGTAGGGCAAAAGAAAAAAGAAATAACAGAGACAAAAGAATAGGGACGGCACCTGCACCAGTGGGAGGGAGCCGTGAAGGAGGAAAGGTTTCCACGCACTAGGAGCCCCTTCGCGGGCGGAGACTGCGGGGGGCGGAGGGGGGAAGCTTCAGAGCCACGGAGGAGAGCGCAGCCACAGAGGTGCGGAGGGCAAAGCGGAGAGGTTCCCGCACAGAGGCTCGGCGCCGAGCAGCACTCACCAGCCCGAGAGGCTTGTCTGCTCCCCCGCCGGGGCGGGCGGGGCTGGGAGCTGAGGCTCGGGCTTCGGTCGGATCGCAGGGAGAGGACTGGGACTGGCGGCGTGAACACAGCCTGAAGGGGTTAGCGCACCACAGCTAGCCCGGAGGGAGTCCGGGAAAAAGTCTGCGGCTGCCGAAGAGGCAAGAGTCTTTTTCGTGCCTCTTTGTTTCGCGGCGGGCAAGGAGAGGGGATTCAGAGCGCCGCCTAAACGAACTCCAGAGAAGGGCGCGAGCCGCGGCTATCAGCGCGGATCCCACAGCAACAGGGGCGCAGAGGGAAAATCGGAGAGACTCCCGCACAGAGGCTCGGCGCTGAGCAGCGCTCACCAGCCCGAGAGGCTTGTCTGCTCCCCCGCCGGGGCGGGCGGGGCTGGGAGCTGAGGCTCGGCTTCGGTCGGATCGCAGGGAGAGGACTGGGGCTGGCGGCGTGAACACAGCCTGAAGGGGTTGGCGCACCACAGCTAGCCGGGAGGGAGACCGGGAAAAGGTCTGCAGCTGCCGAAGAGGCAAGAGACTTTTTCTTGCCTCTTTGTTTCGCTGCGTGCAAGGAGAGGGGATTCAGAGCGCCGCCTAAACGAACTCCAGAGAAGGGCGCAAGCCACGGCGATCAGCGCGGACCCCAGAGACGGGCGTGAGACGCTGGGGCTGCTGCTGCCGCCTCCAAAAAGCCTGTGTGCGAGCACAGGTCACTCTCCACACCAACCCTCCCGGGAGCCTGTGCAGCCCGCCACTGCCAGGGTCCCGGGATCCGGGGACAACATCCCCGGGAGAACGCACTGCGCGCCTCAGGCTGGTGCAACGTCACGCCGGCCTCTGACGCCGCAGGCTCGCCCCGCCTCCTCTGTACCCCTCCCTCCCCGCGGCCTGGGTGAGCCAGAGCCCCCGAAGCAGCTGCTCCTTTAACCCCGTCCTGCCTGGGCGGGGAACAGACGCCCTCAGGCGACCTACACGCAGAGGCGGGTCCAAATCCAAAGCTGAACCCCAGGAGCTGTGCGAACAGGGAAGAGAAGGGGAAATCTCTCCCAGCAGCCTCGGGAGCAGCGGATTAAAGCTCCACAGACAACTTGATGTACCTGCATCTGTGGAATACCTGAATAGACAACGAATCATCCCAAATTCAGGAGGTGGACTCTGGGAGCAGGAGATATTAATTTTTCCCCTTTTCCTTTTTTTAGTGAGTGTATATGTATATGCTTCTGGGTGAGATTTTGTCTGTATAGCTTTGCTTTACAATAGCTTTATTTTACTTCACTATATTATAGCCTCTTTCTTTCTTTCTTTCTATTTTTTCTCCCTTTTACTCTGAGCCGTGTGGACGCAAGGCTCTTGGTGCTCCAGCCAGGCATCAGGGCCGTGCCTCTGAGGTGGGAGAGCCAACTTCAGAACACTGGTCCACAAGAGACCTCCCAGCTCCACGTAATACCAAACGGCAAAAATCTCCCAGAGATCTCCATCTCAACATCAAGACCCAGCTTCACTCAACGACCAGCAAGCTACAGTGCTGGACATCCTATGCCAAACAACTAGCTAGACAGGAACACAACCCCATCCATTGGCAGAGAGGCTGCCTAAAATCATAATAAGGCCACAGACACCACAAAATACACCACCAGACGTGGACGTGCCCACCAGAAAGACAAGATCTAGCCTCATCCACCAGAACTCAGGCACTAGTTCCCTCCACCAGGAAGCCTACACAACCCACTGAACCAACCTTAGCCGCTGGGGACAGATACCCAAAACAACGGGAACTACGAACCTGCAGCCTGTGAAAAGGAGACCCCAAACACAGTAAGATAGGCAAAATGAGACGACAGAAAAACACACAGCAGATGAAGGAGCAGGCTCAAAACACACTGGACTTAACAAATGAAGAGGAAATAGGTAGTCTACCTGAAAAAGAATTCAGAATAATGATAGTAAGGATGATCCAAAATCTTGGAAATAGAATAGACAAAATGCAAGAAACATTTAACAAGGATGTAGAAGAACTAAAGAGGAACCAAGCAATGATGAAAAACACAATAAATGAAATTAAAAATACTCTAGATGGGATCAATAGTAGAATAACTGAGGCAGAAGAAAGGATAAGTGACCTGGAAGATAAAATGGTGGAAATAACTACGACAGAGCAGGATAAAGAAAAAAGAATGAAAAGAACTGAGGACAGTCTCAGGGACCTCTGGGACAACATTAAACGTGCCAACATTCGAATTATAGGGGTACCAGAAGAAGAAGAGAAAAAGAAAGGGACTGAGAAAATTTTTGAAGAGATTATAGTTGAAAACTTCCCTAATATGGGAAAGGAAATAGTTAATCAAGTCCTGGAAGCACAGAGAGTCCCATACAGGACAAACCCAAGGAGGAACACGCCAAGACACATATTAATCAAACTGTCAAAAATTAAATATAAGGAAAACATATTAAAGGCAGCAAGGGAAAAAAAACAAATAACACACAAGGGAATCCCCATAAGGTTAACATCTGATCTCTCAGCAGAAACTCTGCAAGCCAGAAGGGAGTGGCAGGATATACTTAAAGTCATGAAGGAGAAAAACCTACAACCAAGATTACTCTACCCAGCAAGGATCTCATTCAGATTCGATGGAGAAATTAAAACCTTTACAGACAAGCAAAAGCTGAGAGAGTTCAGCACCACCAAACCAGCTTTACAACAAATGCTAAAGGAAATTCTCTAGGCAAGAAACACAAGAGAAGGAAAACACCTACAATAACAAACCCAATACATTTAAGAAAATGGGAATAGGAACATACATATCGATAATTACCTTGAATGTAAATGGATTAAATGCTCCCACCAAAAGACACAGGCTGGCTGAATGGATACAAAAACAAGACCCATACATATGCTGTCTACAAGAGACCCACTGCAGACCTAGGGACACATACAGACTGAAAGTGAGGGGATGGAAAAAGATATTCCATGCAAATGGAAATCAAAAGAAAGCTGGAGTAGCAATTCTCATATCAGACAAAATAGACTTTAAAATAAAGACTATTACAAGAGACAAAGAAGGACACTATATAATGATCAAGGGATCGATCCAAGAGGAAGGTATAACAATTGTAAATATTTATGCACCCAACATAGGAGCACCTCAATACATAAGGCAAATACTAACAGCCATGAAAGGGGAAATTGACAGCAACACAATCATAGTAGGGGACTTTAACACCCCACTTTCACCAATGGACAGATCATCCAAAATGAAAATAAATAAGGAAACACAAGCTTTAAATGATACATTAAACAATATGGACTTAATTGATATTTATAGGACATTCCACCCCAAAACAACAGAATACACATTTTTCTCAAGTGCTCATGGAACATTCTCCAGGATAGATCATATCTTGGGTCACAAATCAAGCCTTGGTAAATTTAAGAAAATTGAAATCGTATCAAGTATCTTTTCCGACCACAACGCTATGAGACTAGATATCAATTACAGGAAAAGATCTGTAAAAAATACAAACACATGGAGGCTACACAATACATTACTTAATAACGAAGTGATTACTGAAGAAATCAAAGGGGAAATCAAAAAATACCTAGAAACAAATGACAATGGAGACACGACGACCCAAAACCTATGGGACACAGCAAAAGCAGTGCTAAGAGGGAAGTTTATAGCAATACAAGCCTACCTCAAGAAACAGGAAACATCTCGAATAAACAACCTAACCTTGCACCTAAAGCAATTAGAGAAAGAAGAACAAAAAAACCCCAAAGCCAGCAGAAGGAAAGAAATTATAAAGATCAGGTCAGAAATAAATGAAAAAGAAATGAAGGAAACAATAGCAAAAATCAATGAAACTAAAAGCTGGTTCTTTGAGAAGATAAACAAAATTGATAAACCATTAGCCAGACTCATCAAGAGAAAAAGGGAGAAGACTCAGATCAATAGAATTAGAAATGAAAAAGGAGAAGTAACCACTGACACTGCAGAAATACAAAAGATCATGAGAGATTACTACAAGCAACTCTATGCCAATAAAATGGACAACCTGGAAGAAATGGACAGATTCTTAGAAATGCACAAACTGCCGAGACTGAACCAGGAAGAAATAGAAAATATGAACAGACCAATCACAAGCACTGAAATTGAAACTGTGATTGAAAACCTTCCAACAAACAAAAGCCCAGGACCAGATGGCTTCACAGGCGAATTCTATCAAACATTTAGAGAAGAGCTAACACCTATCCTTCTCAAACTCTTCCAAAATATTGCAGAGGGAGGAACACTCCCAAACTCATTCTACGAGGCCACCATCACCCTGATACCAAAACCAGACAAAGATGTCACAAAGAAAGAAAACTACAGGCCAATATCACTGATGAACATAGATGCAAAAATCCTCAACAAAATACTAGCAAACAGAATCCAACAGCACATTAAAAGGATCATACACCATGATCAAGTGGGGTTTATCCCAGGAATGCAAGGATTCTTCAATATACGCAAATCAATCAATGTGATACACCATATTAACAAATTGAAGGAGAAAAACCATATGATCATCTCAATAGATGCAGAGAAAGCTTTTGACAAAATTCAACACCCAGTTATGATAAAAGCCCTGCAGAAAGTAGGCATAGAGGGAACTTTCCTCAACATAATAAAGGCCATATATGACAAACCCACAGCCAACATTGTCCTCAATGGTGAAAAACTGAAACCATTTCCACTAAGATCAGGAACAAGACAGGGTTGCCCACTCTCACCACTATTATTCAACATAGTTCTGGAAGTCCTAGCCACAGCAATCAGAGAAGACAAAGAAATAAAAGGAATCCAAATCGGAAAAGAAGAAGTAAAGCTGTCACTATTTGCAGATGACATGATACTATACATAGAGAATCCTAAAGATGCTACCAGAAAACTCCTAGAGCTAATCAATGAATTTGGTAAAGTAGCAGGATACAAAATTAATGTACAGAAATCTCTTGCATTTCTATACACTAATGACGAAAAATCTGAAAGTGAAATTAAGAAAACACTCCCATTTACCATTGCAACAAAAAGAATAAAATATCTAGGAATAAACCTACCTAAGGAGACAAAAGACCTGTATGCAGAAAATTATAAGACACTGATGAAAGAAATTAAAGATGATACAAATAGATGGAGAGATATACCATGTTCCTGGATTGGAAGAATCAACATTGTGAAAATGTCTCTACTACCCAAAGCAATCTACAGATTCAATGCAATCCCTATCAAACTACCACGGGCATTTTTCACAGAACTAGAACAAAACATTTCACAATTTGTATGGAAACACAAAAGACCCCGAATAGCCAAAGCAATCTTGAGAACGAAAAATGGAGCTGGGGGAATCAGGCTCCCTGACTTCAGACTATATTACAAAGCTTCAGTAATCAAGACAGTTTGGTACTGGCACAAAAACAGAAATATAGATCAATGGAACAGGATAGAAAGCCCAGAGATAAACCCACACACATATGGTCAACTTATCTTTGATAAAGGAGGCAAGCATATACAGTGGAGAAAAGACAGCCTCTTCAATAAGTGGTGCTGGGAAAATTGGACAGGAACATGTAAAAGTATGAAATTAGAACACTCCCTGACACCATGCACAAAAATAAACTCAAAATGGATTAAAGACCTAAGTGTAAGGGCAGACACTATCAAACTCTTAGAGGAAAACATAGGCAGAACACTCTATGACATACATCACAGCAAGATTCTTTTTGACCCAGCTCCCAGAGAAATGGAAATAAGAACACAAATAAACAAATGGGACCTAATGAAACTGAAAAGCTTTTGCACAGCAAAGGAAACCATAAACAAGACCAAAAGACAACCCTCAGAATGGGAGAAAATATTTGCAAATGAAGCAACTGACAAAGGATTAATCTCCAAGATTTACAAGCAGCTCATGCAGCTCAATAACAAAAAAACGAACAACCCAATCCAAAAATGGGCAGAAGATCTAAATAGACATTTCTCCAAAGAAGATATACAGATGGCCTACAGACACATGAAAGAATGCTCAACATCATTAATCATTAGAGAAATGCAAATCAAAACTACAATGAGATATCATCTCACACCGGTCAGAATGGCCATCATCAAAAAATCTAGAAACAATAAATGCTGGAGAGGGTGTGGAGGAAAGGGAACACTCTTGCACTGTTGGTGGGAATGTAAATTGATACAGCCACTATGGAGAACAGTATGGAGGTTCCTTAAAAAACTACAAATAGAACTACCATACGACCCAGCAATCCCACTACTGGGCATATACCCTGAGAAAACCATAGGTCAAAAAGAGTCATGTACCAAAATGTTCATTGCAGCTCTATTTACAATAGCCAGGACATGGAAGCAACCTAAATGTCCATCGACAGATGAATGGATAAAGAAGATGTGGCACATATATACAATGGAATATTACTCGGCCATAAAAAGAAATGAAATGGAGGTATTTGTAATGAGGTGGATGGAGTTAGAGTCTGTCATACAGAGTGAAGTAAGTCAGAAAGAGAAAAACAAATACAGTATGCTAACACATATATATGGAATCTAAGGGAAAAAAAAAAAAAAAAAAGGCCATGAAGAACCTAGTGGCAAGACGGGAATAAAGACACAGACCTACTAGAGAATGGACTTGAGGATATGGGGAGGGGGTGGGGTGAGATGTGACAGGGTAAGAGAGTGTCATGGACATATATACACTACCAAATGTAAAATAGATAGCTAGTGGGAAGCAGCCGCATAGCACAGGGAGATCAGCTCGGTGCTTTGTGACCACCTAGAGGGGTGGGATGGGGAGGGTGGGAGGGAGGGAGATGCAGGAGGGAAGAGAAATGGGAACATATTGTATATGTATAACAGATTCACTTTGTTATAAAGCAGATGCTAACACACTATTGTAAGGCAATTATACTTCAATAAAGATGTTTGAAAAAAAAAAAAAAAAAAAAGGAATATGTAAATTACAGTATATACACAAAAGAAAAACACCTAGTTTAAAATGTATATATTGCTTTAATAGAGTCATATCTACATTCAAATACTGTTTCTTAATGAATCAGTCTAGATGGTACTGCCTTGGTATTTTTATGCATGACTGTAAGAATGGCAAAGTTCAGGTACTGACAGAAAACACTGCACTGGTCTGGCAAACACTGTGATAGCAGCTTCTCACTGTGCATGACTGCTCTTGATACACTCTTTATATTCAAGACTCCAGTCTTGATAAAAGAGTTTACATTGAGACACATATGGACCATCTGAAACATTAAGTCAATGAGACAATCTTTACACTAATATTATGAATCACATTGTAACTTCATTCCTATGAAAATTTTGCTCATTGTGCCAGACTGATGAAAGAAATTTAGACAACTTGCTTATAATTTACCATGTGAAAAAAGAAATGTGAGAATACAATATTTATAGCAAAATATTTTTCAACATCCTTTGCTATATAGTATACAAATCCAAATTTGTATATAAAACTAGTAGAATGTAAAGTAGTTTTTTTTTAAAGCCTGTTTTATATTAGTTTGATTGTAAACTTTCTGATAAGAATTTCTATCAGCTTTGATTTCATATTACCTTATATTTGAAGCATATACTATTTCTATTTATTACTTCTTTTAAGTAGATATATTAATTTTGTTTTAGATTTAATTACATTCATGAGCACAGGGAGAACTTGTTTTTTGCTGAATAAATACAATCTGCATGAGCTTCTAAAACCACTTTCTATTAGTCACAAAAAATAACGAAGCGCCAATTAAAGAAAGGGGAAAATGTATTAAAACTCCATGTCTAACTACTTGTAGGCAGCAAGAAGATGCCCTATGGCAAAAGTAAAATCAGTGCCAATACTCTAGGAAATGCACAACTGACTGAAGATCAGATACAGCTGTCTGTGTGAGGTGACTGTGCACAGACTGCCAAGTACCTCTAGAAATCTCTGCATTCACCCCATGTTAACTGGCAAGAATTTTCCTGAGACACAAGCCCAGCTGAACAGTGAGAAGTAATGTAATGTTGTAACTAAAGCTTATAAACAGCTGAATCTACAAGGTTGACAGTAGAGTCTACTTATCTGCTTTAAGATTACAAGAGCAATACCTTCTTCAAGCCAAGACAGCTCCTGATAGTTACTGAGTTTCTGAACAGGTGAATAAACTGTTAATATTGATAGTTAAGAAAATGAAAACTTAAATATGAGTTTAACTAGGAATTACTGTTATATAATTATACCTCAACATAAAACTTTGGGAAAATTTATGGCCATTCTTACAATGTTATAGATTTAAAAGTATGATTTTCAAAAACTCCCCATTATCCTACTCCAAATGCAGAATCAAAGCAGGAAAGCACAGTATTTGTTTATGCAAACCCTATACAATTAAGAAGAAAAGAAACTAGAACTAAATCTAAATGTTGTGATAAATATAGGTGAAGTTCAGTTTAAATAAAAGACACGTTTTGGAAAGCTACATTCAAGTCACAGAATCATATTATTAGAGTCATAAGAGAGACCTCCAAGATAATCTAATTTAACACCTCTCTTTTTACTAATTTACAAATGATCCACAAAGGCAAACTGATTTATCCAAGGCCATAGCACTGCAGAGACAGAAGTAAAACTCTAGTCAGTTAAAGCATCTCCTCCCTATAGGGTATTTTTGGACTTGCTTGGGCATTTACATATTACTCTCTCTGTGCATCCAACTCTAATAAGGAAGAGGGAAAATATATATGGCAAAGAACCTTGGATGGTGGAGAAAAAGCTGTCAAAAAGTTTGTTTCCAGATTGGAAATCAAGATGGAAAAGCAAAGAATTATCAACGAAGGAAGATATTTATGATGAAGATTTTCCCCAAATGGTAATAATGGAAAAAACTATAAAACAAAGTCATGAATTTTCAAATTTTAACAAGGACTTGGATTATATAGAGAAGTTGGAGGGGAAGTGTGAAAATCAGGTAGAACATTTCAGACCAGTGACCCTCACCTTTAGAGAAAGTCCCACCGGGGAAAGTGTTTACAAATGCAATACGTTTAGAAGCATCTTGCCTTTAAAGTCTATTCTTTCTGAACCACAGAGAATTTCTGCTGAAGGGAAGTCACATAAACGTGATATATTTAAGAAGAGCTTACCAGCAAATTCAGTTATACAAAATGAGAATATCAATGATGGAAAGAAACTTTTGAATTCTAATGAAAGTGTGGCAGCCTTCAGCCAAAGCAAATCTCTTACCCTTCACCAGACTTTTAATAGAGAGAAAATCTATACATGTAGTGAATGTGGGAAAGCCTTTGGGAAACAATCAATCCTTAATCGCCATTGGAGAGTTCATACAGGAGAGAAACCCTATAAATGTCATGAATGTGGGAAGACTTTTAGCCATGGCTCCTCCCTTACTCGACATCAAATAAGCCACAATGGAGAGAAACCTTACAAATGTATTGAATGTGGGAAGGCCTTTAGCCATGTCTCATTACTTACTAATCATCAAAGCACTCACACTGGAGAGAAACCACATGAATGTATGAACTGTGGAAAGGCTTTTAGTCGTGTTTCACATCTCACTGAACATCTGAGAATTCATACTCAAGAAAAACTCTATGAATGTCGAATATGTGGGAAGGCCTTCATTCACAGGTCATCTCTCATTCACCATCAGAAAATTCACACTGGAGAGAAACCTTATGAATGTAGCGAATGTGGAAAAGCCCTTTGCTGTAGCTCACAGCTTACTCGACACCAAAGAATTCACAGTATAGAGAAACAATGTGAATGCAACAAATGTCTGAAAGTCTTTAGCAGCCTCTCATTTCTTATTCAGCATCAGAGTATTCATACCGAAGAAAAACCCTTCGAATGTCAAAAATGCAGGAAATCCTTCAGCCAGCCTGAATCACTGAATATGCATTTGAGAAACCACACTAGATTGAAACCTTATGAATGTAGTATATGTGGGAAAGCCTTCAGTCATAGGCCATCCCTGTTTCAACATCACAGAATTCATACTGGAGAGAAACCCTATGAATGTATTAAATGTGGGAAGACCTTCAGCTGTAGTTCAAACCTTACTGTACATCAGAGAATTCATACTGGAGAAAGCCATATAAATGTAATGAATGTGGGAAAGCATTTAGCAAAGGCTCAAATCTTACTGCCCATCAAAGAGTACATAATGGAGAGAAACCCAGTAGTACAATAAGTGTGGAAAAGCCTTTAGGCCATATAAATCACTATACATGTGAAAGATCATATAAGAGAGAAACTGCAAAAATGCAGAATTCGTCATAATATACTGTAGCCATAGATCCTCCCTGATTCAAAATCAGAAAATCTGTACTGGAGAAAATTCTTATGAATGTAATAAATATGGGAAACTCTTTAGCAATGATACAAGCCTTATTGTCTATCACAATTCACACTGTAGAGAGACTATATGAAGGCAATAAATGTGGGAAAGACTTTAGCCAGCATTAATCCCTTAATTGACATAAGTAAATCCACACTGGGGAAAAACCCTTTACATGTTACAAGTATGGGAAAGACATTAGGTGATATGAATCTCTTAAAAAACATTAAACACATACAGGAGAGAAGCAATATGAATATAAAAATTGCGGGAAGTCCAGTTAAAATGCATCCCTTTTGTTATTTGTCTTCCCATTGGGTTGTCAATTTCTTTATACTGTATTATCTAGGTATACCTGGTGTCTAGCAAAGTGGGCAGTTGGTGGGTACACAGTTTCCTGAGTGTCTCCTACATCCCAGCAATTTCTATGCTGAATAAAATGTTCACTGATATTCTCAATGCCCAAACTTGTTACTAAATCAGTTCTTATGTCTTCATAATTTCAGAGAATCTTCATTTTAATTTCAGGCTGATTTTAAATTAGTCAGACTTGCTAAAAAAGTTCCATGCCCCAATATCCAGATTCCGGATCAAACAGTAATGATTTATAGAAAGACTAAAAGAAAGTTCATTGAAAAGAATTAATTTGAAATATTACCAATCATTTATAAATTACTTGTGTTTAAAACTTTCTTTTTGGGGGGTGGGGGAGGGAAGGATCTGGAGTTTGAGAATTAGCAGATGCAAACTATTATATATATGATGGAAAAACAACAAGATCTTACTGTGCAGCATAGGGAACTATATTCAATATCCCGTGATAAACCATAATGGAAAAGAATATGAAAAAGAATATATACATGTATAACTGAATCACTTTGCTGTATAGCAGAAATTAACACAACACTGTAAATCAACTATACTTCAATAAAATTTTTTAAAAAATTTTTCTACAAAGAATTATTTTGAAATACAATCACTTATAATTTGTTTTTAATAATAATTTGTTTTCATTTTCTCAAATTTTATGCTAAAATTCTTTTAAAAATTTTAAGTAATGAACATGTGATATAGCAGGAAGTTATTAACAAATCTGAAAGATCTCTGTGAGATTCAGTTGAGAAACTTAAGTCCTTATTTGAAAAGTTGGACAACTGAAAAAGAAACAAACGAAGGAAGACATAAATATTCCTTTATATTTGTCAAAATAAAGCAACTCATTCTTTTAACAAATATATATTCAGCATCTGCTATATACCAGACACTGTTTGGGATGCTTTAAAGATAAGCTGATTTGCAGCTTAAATGAACAAATTCACTTACTTATAACAAACATAAATTTATGTTTATTTCAAACTGTGGGTTAAAGCCAGTGGTGCAGTGAAGTTGGCTCCAGAGAGAGAGAGATTGTGTCATCTCTTCCCAGTTCAGCATTCAGTGACAACAGGCTGATACCTTGAAACTGGCCAAACTGGGTGTATTTATACCATGGAAATCAGGAAACGCTACATATTACGGCTTTTATTCAGGGACGGAGCAAACCATTTAAACATTTAGCATCACACCACTGGCTATGACCCACTACTGGATCATGAAATTAATTTAGTGGATTGTGATCAATATTTTACACAATAGAAAGAAATAGAATAAAGAATACCAGCACACATTGTGTGTTGTGAGACCCAGTACCTTTCAAAGAACAAATATTAACTAAAAAGAATAAAAAGTCCTTTTTAATAAAAGTTCGGTACCAGTATTATTTATCTATTTATCTATCTATATACATACTAGGTAGTGATATAAAATATATTTAATGTGGGTCTGAGTAAAACAAATGCAGAATCACTACTATAATCAAGAGAACAAATACAATTTTCTTCCAAGAATACGGCTTACAACTTTGTGGTCATCATATGCTTTGTGGTTAAAGATAACATGCTTGGGAGAAAAAAATTTTGTAGTTAATAGGTGAATATCTGAAATCTTTTTGTTTCTTCTCAAGGAATAACAAAGAGAGGAATTATAATTTATAATCTGAGGTTATAGAGATTTAAAGTTCAGTAAGACCTCTATCTCACCAGGGTAGTGTGCTTTCATCATTTTGCTCTACCGATCTCTGGAATGTAAAACTTCCCTAACCTGTTTCTTAACTTTGCTATGAAGGGCAAAGCCAGCCTAATACCTTTAATTCTCAAACTACTTATCTCAACATAATTATTTTTTCTCAAGATGTCTTATCAAATACTTTTGTTCCTTCTTTAAACAGTGTTGAATCAGTTTTTCCTTAACTTATAATTTCATTTCATGCCATTTCTTTAATTGAGCACTTACTATAATACCACATATTATGGTGAGTGTTAGGCATTAAAAGAAAATTTTTAAAGATAAGCTTTTTGTCTTAGAGGAGCTCAGAGTCTATCGTGAGAGATAAATACTAAACCACCTATGGTTGAATAATGTGGTGGTACCAAAGCAAAAGAATATATGGAGAAATCACTGCACCTCTCCTTTAGAGAGTTATTCCTCTCAATCCCCAGAATCAGGACACAGAGAGAGGAGACAGGGAAGAAGGAAGGAAGGAGCTGCTGGTAGGGTGGGCCAGGGGGGAGAAGAAAAAGGATGTTTCTGCAGATCCTTTTAGAAGCTATTCAACAGTCATTTTTAACGCCTGTCTACTCTGCTTGCCCCACAATGGAAACTGAAGAAGTCAAATATTCACTTTGTCAGATTCCTTTGCAGCCAGAAGGTACCCTGTAAATTATGTCTAGACAATGAGACATGAGGCAATTCTGCTAAGAAATTTCTGGACGGATTTTTTTTCCTCCTTGACAAAAGGAGAGAGATGTTTGAGAAGAAAGGCTCTAATTCATACCTACTTCTCATGAAGACATGATGCTTACAAATGCAGCAGTCACCTTGTAGCCCGGAGAGGGAAGTCTAGACGTGAGCCCAGTGCCCTGATGTCAGGAAGCCAGTGAACCAACCCTAGAACTGCTACCTCCTGACTGCTGATTATGTGAGATAATGACTTTATTGCTTATGCCACTGTTAAGTAAACTTGCTATTATTTGTAGGCAAAAGTATTTAAACTGATACAGGTATGGTTAACCACTCTCTTGCTTTCCAAGATGTGGCTCTTCAGAAGTCACATACCTCTACATTATAGGCAGAATTCATCCTGAAGCTTTCTCAACCTCCTTTCTCTCAGTGCCCACGTAGCCCACACAGACAGAAAATGATTAGAAATAAAAGAAGAAGCTAATTATGTAGTACAGGCAATAAAAGCAAAAAAGAAAGGAGAAATTAAAATAGGATAGAATTATTAAAGTCATGTCCATTTAATAAAATTTTAATCCTAATAAACAAAATAGCTGATATCTGCATAAAAAGACAGCTTATAGAAAAAGTGGGAGATGCCACATTTATCTTACGAGTACCTATATTTACTGAACCTTAACACAAAATAAAGGCCTTTAAGGATAGTGCTGCTCCGCCAGACAAAAGGTGAGCACTTTTACATGAGCTGGGACACTCAGAGACACCTCATCCTAACCATATTCCAGAGAAGGAAAACAGCATCAGGTCACTTTACTCGACTATGAACAAATTATAGAGTACAAAACTGAAGAGAGCGAGGCAGGGATTAGGGAACTGTCTTAACCCAGTATTAGCAAGGACACATTTACCGATCCCCAAACTGTCTCAGTCTCTGCCAAATCAATGTCCCTACCCAGCTGCTAAACTCAAACTAACCAAGCTTTTCCATATTTAAGGAGCACTGTTCTTAAACCCAGGTGAGGGCTAGAACTCGTCTTCGGTTCTACGCTTGGCCTCTATTCTGTACCCTGGAAGAACTAGCATTTGTGCACTCCCTGAGGAGCATCTTCCCCTACTCACCCCTATTTATGCCCACACAGTCTGCCTATAATTTTGTCTCAGGTTCTCCTTTAGATTCTAGTCCTCTGATAAAACTGGTACCCATTCAGAATGCTAACACACTGGGTTATAGCCCTGATGGTTTAAAATTTAACAGAATCTCCCCAGAGGCCAAATCCTATCCCTCTACCCCAGCTTTGAGTTTTAAGAGTGTGAATCTAAGCCAGGATGACTGGGCTAAAATTCTAACTCCTTCACTTATTAACTGTGTGACCTTAGACAGGTTACTTAACCTCTCTGTGATTTAGTTTTCTCATCTGAAAATGAACACGATGATAACAGTACAGTCAGCCTTCCATATCCATGGGTTCCGCATCTACAGAATTCAACCAACTGTGGATTGAAACTATTTGGAAAATAAATTCCAGAAAGTTCTAAAAGGCAAAACTTGAATTTGCTGTGCACCAGGCAACTATATACATAGCATATGCATCGTGTTAGGTGTAAGTAATCTAGAGATGACTTAAAGTACACAGGAGGATATGAGTAGGTTACATACAAATACTATGCCATTTTATGTAAGGAACTTGAGCATCCATGAATTTTGGTATCCACAAGGGTCCTGGAACCAATCCCCTATGGATACCAAGAAATGACTGTATTACTTTACAGGAGTATTATGAGGAATAAAGTAATTAATATAGGTAAAGTATTATATTTGAAATAGTGCTTCACTCATAGTAAATCCTCATTTTTTTTTTTTAAGTAGAACTCTTTCATTTTCACTGTCCAAACGTCAGTCAGTATACTGGGAGAGCCAGAGAAAGCCCTTGCCATAGTATTTATTAACCATCATGTGTAGTTTTACATCTGATCAGAAACTCCTGCTGCGTGTGCTCCAATTTTCCAATAAGACCCTTTGATAACAGATGTCAGCTCATATCTGACTGGAGTTTGCCTTTTGAATACCAGCGTCAGCAGCTAGCTACCTCCTTTGGGGTAAATGCTTCTCTTGCATTAGTTCTCCTAGCCTTGGTCCCATGATTTCAGGTTTCCCCACTGTTCCACTGCTAAGGTCCCAGTGAATCTCATGATTGAAAAATCACAGGCCTTAACAACTTCTGCTTTTGGTCATGTTATTGTTCTGCTCAAAATTCTCATTTCCAAAATGGAGTTTCCATATGAGGTCCTTTTGAACTGACTCCTGCTTTTCTTTTCCACCTCATATCACACTTCTGTACTTTATATGAATCAGGTTATCACCTAGAATATTCATCCATCTCCAATGAGTGCCTTGCCGTGCCTTAACCCACCTTGTTCCTAATACTTGGAATGCTCCTCTCCACATTTTTGTCTACCTAAATCCTACCCCACAAAGCTCAATTCAAAAGTTACTATCTTCACAAAGCTCTTCCTGATTTCCTAACAGGAAATAATTTTTACCTTCTGGCTGGAATAGCTCTTTTAACACTTATCATAGTCTCTTTTTTTCTTACCTCTAAGAAATCACTTATAAATCGTATATATTCATATATATAAAATTTGTTACTCTTTGTTGTTGCTATTATTATCGGCTTGTTGTATATTCATAGTGCATAACAGTTACAGTCTCAAGGTAAAAGTTTCACCAAAGGAGAGGCATTCAGAACAAGACCTTAGATCCACCTGTACTAGATAGGGTACCACAAAAGAGCTCAGAACGTAGGTCTTTAAATAAGATAGAAATCTTTTTCTCTTGTCATAGTACAGAGAAAGGCAGGCAGTATAGAGCATGTTATCCAGAGACCCATATGGGTCAGGATGCTCTGCCATCCTTAAAGAGTTAGCTACCAACTTTAGTATCAAGGTGATTGTTATTCCTTAGCCAGTAGGAAGAGCGAAAAAAAAAAAAAAATAGAGGGGCAAGCAGTTCCCTTTTAAATAAATTGCACACATTATCTGACTCACATTCTACTGGCTTGAATTTTCTCCCATGGGAGATAGGGACTCTAGCTGTGTGTCTGGGTGATGTTTGCTCTACTAAAACTAAGAGGAGTTATATTATTAAAAGAAAGAAGAGGACAATGGATATGATTACATTCTGTTACATGTACATACTGTTATATTACCCACACTCCTTATCACTCTCCCCTTGCCAGGGACCTATTCATGTATTAATATTACACATGTGTGTGTATACACACACCACACACACACACATACAGAGGCAGACAATGCTAAATGCCTACCAATATCCAGTTTCTCCTTCGTTACTCACAGAATCTTTATTTCATTTGGAGCTGCAGTGTGCCCATCTAGGAGGTTACATTTCCCAGCCTTCTAGAGATGGCCTATGGAGGAGAGGAAGTTGTTGGGTAGAATTTCCAGGGAAGTTCTTTAAAGGATGCTGTCTCACATGGGAAAAGTTCTTCCATCTTCATATTTCTTTCCATTTGAACTACAATGGCTGGAACAGCAGCAGCCATTATGTAACCCTAGTGAAAGGCCAATAAAACTGCAGAGACCTTGGCCCTCACACCCTTGAACCATATGAACCAATGTCAGCTACTACCTTACAGATTTTCTGGAAAATAAGAGAAAAATAAATCCTATGTGATTATGCTACAACAGTTCCATTTCCATGTATTTAGATGTCTGTATTTATAAAACTTTCCCAAAATATGATCACTCATATATAAAGCAATCTCAAATTATTAAGCATGTTCAAAACTTTGCCCTGAAACTTGGTCCTTCCTTAGTTTTCCCCATCATGTAAGCTGTACCATCACCTACCCAGTGGCTTGGAACAGAAATCTGATAATAGTCCTTGACAATCCTTCTCCTTTATCTCTACTCCTCTACATAATCTTAAATGTTTCAATCTACTCTATTTCTACTACAGCTGCTCTAACTTTAGTCCTTATCCTTGTGGTCTCAACTTACGAGAGTTTGTCCTATGGGACTCCTTTCTGTGTTTGCCTAAGTGCAAGTTTTATCATCTGTAACCCACTCCTTGCAGGGCTTTGAAACCAAAGCTCAAGTTTGCCATGGTATACAAATACCCTTAGTAGCTTCAGCATTTCCATCATCTTTGTGGGCTCCTACCTTCTCCTCTATATTGACCTGATAAATACTATGTATCTTTCCAGTACTTCAATGCTTTTAAGAAATGAAATTTAATTACATTCAGTATTTTTAGTTGAATGGGGTGAGGGGCAGGCAGGATACCTAGCCAGACAGATTTGGTGATTTAGCTTTTTTTTTTTTTTTAAGTTCTGAGCTTACATTTGGTAGATTTTAATCAGTAGAAATTCCAAGGGCCAGAACTTGGGAAGTATTCCCCCACAAAGATTTGAATTTGCTTCGGCATGGGACTGACGGAAGACTGCCTTGTGTCATTCAAGGTCATGGCTTAGTATGAGCTTTTCAGGTCCAGCTCCCCCAACATGTAGGAGGGCCCAACGTTAGCCTCTAGATCCCAATGGGACCAGCATTTGCCTCAAGACAACACCATCTGCTATCTTATGGCTCACAGTTCCCTGCTCTAGTTTCAACTCCTCTTTCTCTCTCTTCCCCTTCTCTCCTTTTAATTTTTTGGTTTTGATTTTTCTTGATCCATGGAGATTTCCCTTATTTTTGTAGAGTCAGCAATGCTTAAAAAAATACATTTTCTAATTTAGGCAGGGTCTAGCTGAACTATAGCAGGAGAGTTCCTCAGAAAAATCATACACGGCTGGAAATGGAAGTAAAGTACATGCTCTTTTGAAAAAAGAAACCACACTTTATTCCTCTACATCCTCCAAACTTCTAGCATTAAAAGATGAAAGCAAACAAACAGATTTGTTTAATAAAATACATATTATATGAGATAGAAAATACTGTTAAATCTTTACTGAAAAGACAGCAATTGTGTGCATTGCTGCAATGATGAGATTAATTCACTGCTATTTACTTGACTAAGAAATTAGTCATACCTTTCTGTAGCTACAATACATGGTGTAATGCTGATCCTAACTAGCTAATACTATCTTAGGAGTTTTTAACAGCATATACTGAATATCCAAAAGATCTCAAAATATAAGATACACTTATTTTTAAACAGTATGTTACATTTTCAAATAATATGCTCAAAGTATTTTCCTTCAACATCCAGATACCTTTCCAGGTGAAGTACCTCTAAATTTAAAGCAGTGAAACCAATTGTTAATTCTAAAAGACATTGAAGATGACTATGTAAGAATCTAGCCTCCTTCCTTAAAATTCCTACTGGTGACATAAATTGAGAAACAACTTACAGTACGAAAGGTATCGTATCCCCTTAACAAATTTCTATTTGATACAGAAATGGCAGGACCAGATTGAAAGATGCTGCTGCAAGATGATCTACAGCCCTCCTTTGGTTAAAAAAACAAAAGGAGATGGAGGGCTCTAGGGAGGATCACCTTAATTTCTGGGTAAAACATTAAGGCTGGGGTAAACATGAAGGTAGGCCCAAGGCTTTCAAGGGTTACACCACTTATATTTGACTCTGCAGATCTGCAGTATTTGGAGGCACTACGATATTAGCAGACTCCCTGACATTGGGCTGGGAAGAGGTAGGGAGAGACCAAGCACAAGCCTCTGCCCAGACGAGGGCTGCTTCTAGAAGGAGCTCCTATTAAGGCCACTCAATAAGCTCTATGAAACCACCTGATCTGACTTTCTAGGATCCCAACTTTTTCTCTACTCATGCTACACTCCTAGGCCTCAGATATGATCATATAAACATACAGGAAAAGAAAATTACCATTCATTCTTCAGACCGGGCCTGAATGACTCAGTTACAGCACTAATATCAATTTCTGACAGAATACCTAGCAGGTTGATACGTTAGGCTGAAAAAACACATACAGATGATAAAGTCCAGAGGCAGAAAAAAAGCGCTGCTTCTGTCTTGTGTTCACTTTTAACAGAAAAAAAAAAATTTCCTAGGAAACTCTCTAGTAGATATGCTCCTCATTGATAAGAACTGTGTCTCATATCCTTTCCTAAATAAATGGAATTACCATAACTAATTTAGATTGAGAGTCACATATTTCTGAGGCTATAGCAGGGCTCAATCTTCCTAATAACTGATGCTTGAACAAAATCATAGTTCAGTTAGCAAGGAAGAAGAGAGATGTGGATCTGGATAGGTAACCAGTAGTGTTTCCTCAGCATGTTTCTACCTTTATGGGAAAAACAACCAAAAGAAGTTCTCTCTCCAACTTCAGGGGGAAGAAATAATATCAATATTTCAAATTAATTATGATAATGGTAATCAATATTAAGACAAAACACTGAAACAAGTCAAGCTTGGGAAAACATATATGTTCTATAAAGCACTGCAATAAATAATACTGTTTCTGGTATTTCGTGTTCTCCTAGGAACTACTGGCTTATAATGTATAAATATTTAAAGCAGTTTTTAAAACATATGGTAGAACTTTGGTATTCATAATTGCTCAGAGAGTTTTGAGGTATTTTTGAAAATTAACATTCATGACAGACCACCTCTATGGTCTACCACAGCATACTTGGTAAACATATTCATGTAAAACACATATTGTTTACATAGTACACATCATCATAAAAAGTTGCAGTGTACATACCAGACTTTTCTACTGTACTATGTTGGACTATTAATAACTCAAATGTACATCCCAAAGGGCAACACTGCCCCAATCCAAACTTAAAAACAGCTGTGCAAACAAACTGAGGGTTAGAGGCAGGTGTGTAAGATATGAAGGGAGAGACACATGACATACTTGATTATTCAGAAATATACCTCCATGGAACCTAGTCCTAGACATATGACAGGAAATACTCTAACCTTGTCCATGCAGACACCTTGCCCTATAAGTTAGTTATTTTAATAGAATGATCAAACTCTACAGTGGTGGATTTCTATTTTAGTAAGGAATACTAGGACTACATAGCATGGGCTGTATATACAAAATAAGACCACATCCATATTCCATCTTTGTAAACAGTCACTGCTAAATAGACAAGAACAAACTGCTTGCTGTTGTCTGCCTTCACACACACACAGACATCACTGCTCATCAGTTAAGTTAAGCTATCAAAATTCTAGTGGTGCTCATAATAATTATCTTGGACATTCTTTTCTTGTTCTACATTTTTCCCCTTGATTTTGTCTAGTTTCTAACCCTTAACTTTATTGTGCATTTATGCCCTCTATGTTTGGTTTCCCCGGGTTTTCACTCTGAGCTCTATGCTTCAAGGGCTTTTGGGGGGGGCGGTTAATTACTTTGCACTCTAGACTCTGATATACCCTTCTGGACCCTTCTGGGTTCAGCCTTTGGTTTGGATATGCAAACGAGCACATGAGTAGAGTCCACCTAAGTCTCTGCATGGGAGAGGTTAAAATAACTACAAATAACCTTGAATATATTTCTACAGAACATCTTCTAAAATTCTGTCTTCTTAGGAACCATAACAAACACTTGTTTTCAACGATGCTGTTCATCAGAATTACCTATAGTGCTTCTTAAAAATACTTATATTCAAATCCCATCCTTAGAGATTATACATTAGAAGGTCAGAAGTGGGTCCCAGGCATCTAGACACCGAAACTGTCATATACAATCCAACTGGCCAGCCAGAGTTGAGAAACACTGTTATAAACATTGCAGGAGATGGTTCATATCTTCTCTCCTTTTACTATAGCCAAGATAAGGCAAGGAAAATGGAAATAGGGGTGTGGGAAAGAGAGAAGGGAGTGACTTTTGCCATCTGGTTTTTGAGATGAGAAAATGTGGCAGTCCGAAGCTAGGCAAAACTGCAACATGAACCAAGGTTGCTTTTGTTATTCCTATCACTTATTTTTCTCCTATCTCTTGGCTTTCCAACTCTTTCTTTCCACAGTATTTGAAGGTACTCACATTGCATACATCTTCACCTAATTCATCATATCACTCAGTCCTGTTTCTTCCTGCTTATTCTTTGCTTTTCTGACAAGCAAGGCTCCCACCCTCTGTTCTTTTCAGGTATCTATGAGGAAATCAAATAACATTAAGGTATTACTATTAGCTTTAACCACTTAAGCTTAGTATTGTTTACCTGATCATCTCAATGATTCTCAATGGTTAAGATATTTTTGACAGGAAGGCCTTTCCATGAATTAACTCTGCCTGTAAGAAGGGAAGATGAGAGTTTGCAGCTGCCACTCACTGTCATTAACAAACCTTTCCAACACTTTTTCTTGCCTGAGTTCTGGGCCCAAAGTCATCCTATCGATGCAGTGAACAAAGGCAACTGTCACTCGATTATCTAGTCAACACACATTGTACAAACATTGATCAACATGAACCATGTTTGAGGCAATGTGCTTAGTTCTGAAGATACAAAAGTGAATAAAAACTAGTGTCTACACTCTACTCATAAATCTATCAAATCTTTCCATGGCAGAAACGAAGCGGGAGAGGCTGAAGATGTGGATGCACTAATCTTTCTTCTTCCTTCAGATTGCGCAAAGGCCTCTCTACCGAACATGCCTTGTTCAGAGATATTTCTCATTTCAGTCTGAATACCTGGTCAGTAAATACTTCTAAACAATTTAATGCAATAGTGTGTTAGAAAAGGTAACTAAAGTGGTCTCATAACCCAAAGGTCTCTCTCTAATCTTTTGATTTAGCTCTAAAAATATATATCTTCCCTTACGTTTGTTTGCACTTTATTAAAACACATTATAAATAAGTATAATTAATATTAAACAACTATTTGACTAGGGAAAATAAAAGAAAAAAAAGGTACCTAAAGACTGACATAAAATGGACAGGCACAGGAGCAACTGGTCACTCTCTTCATTTTTTTCCTACCCTGGCAAGTAGCTTCTGCCAACCCCCTTACAGAACACAACTGAAGAACCAGACATCAGATGATAAATGTACCAGAGACATTTCCTGGTTGTCATAAAATAACGATAGCCACTTAAATCTGAATTTCTTTACATACTCAACAAAAACCAGACAGAGGATAGATAAAATTACTCATAAGCCACATGTACACTACGTACTTTGATTTAAGTGTAAGTGAAGAAATAAACATCTCAAACCAGCAGAACCAGCTCTGGGGATCACTCCAGAAGGAGAGTCAGATGTAGAAAAATGTGTGTGACAGAGAACAGAGAGCGCTGCCAAAAGAGAGGATCCCACTCATGGTGTAAAGTATAGAGATTAAGTCTGAGACCTGACGATACTGAGCAATGGCTGCAAGGGTCCAGCCCGACCAGAGATGGCAGTCTTAAGATGTGTCACCTAAAGAGGAGAGGGAGGCCCTTTGGAAGGGGAAGGCATTTGGGGGGACATGATGATAAAGTGAAAGAAGGAAGCAGGCAACTGAAATTAAAGATCTTACACTGTGAGACAGTATCTCTGAATTGAAAGACACACCAAGTGGTTACACCTACCCTGAACTAAGACAATTATTAAAAAAACCCATTTCATTGTACCTATAGAACAGGAAGCTCTTGAACTAAGAACAAAAACTTCCCTACCTAAAATTTTATGCTTGCTGATCCAGGAAAACAGTTTGCATTTAATATTTTAAAAGCTGTAAAACTGTGATTGTATTAAAGGTTTTTTTTTTTTCATTTCTTTTAGGAAAGATGCACAAAAAGGGCTATAAAGTAATGTAAATATTTGGGTATATACTTTAGAATAAATAATTTTTTAGGTTCACTTTCCCCCCCAATTTTTATCTTGAAAATTTTTTTACTCAGAGAAAAGTGGGAAATAATGGCATGACAAACATATATTCTTCATTTAAATTAAACTTTGTTTAATTGTTTAAATTGTTTAATTGTTTAATTGTTAACTTTTTGCCAATTTGCTTTCTTTCTCTCACTCTGTGTATCTCTATATATTGACAATTTTACTTCTGTGTACTTTTCCTAAAAGATACTTTTTAGAACCCTGACATAAAATATTCAAATTCAATTGACTCTTTTCCCCAAAAACCTTTGCCAGTTTTAAGGATGACCTGTTTCACCCAGGCAATTTTCAGTAGAATCATACCATCATAATTTTTACCTGTTGGAAATGACTAAATGACAAATAATCAAATTTTTACAGTCATCTGGGTTTTAAAATTGAGAAAAAGAGCAAGCAATACCATCTATATTCACACAACTTCCTGACCTAAAAATTCTTACCAAGGGACACTGGATGTTGATAAACACTTCACTAAACTAACAGAAAAGAGAACTGCTAATATTAATAGATAACCATCTAAATAACCATCTAACCTGAACCAGTGGTTTTGAAACCATGTGTCTAATAAGAGAAATAACATATAAAATGGATCAAAGAGAGGAATTTCAGGAGCTGCTCTGGAGGAAGGGTTGTAGGTGTTTTCAGTCCTGTCAACGTACTCTGTACTTTGCCCCTCAGGCACCTTCTCAGCCCAGGGAGCACAGTTTGAATACTATTATTTTAATACAATTGCACAGTTTTCCAGCTTTTTAAAATCATAGTATTTTGACCCTTCAAACTACTGTAAGAAACTTTTTGAGGGGACAAATATCAATATTTGTTACAAAATTGAGAAGGCTTTGGAAATGAAAATAAACTTTGCCCATTCTATATTTATGACAAAAAAACTTAGCTTTACTACCTTAGTAAATGTATATCTTACAAATATTTTTAAACAGAAGTTCTCTAAAAATACACCACACAAATATTTCACATATTTGCAGTTTTTGGCATTCATTAAGACCATACTATGACTAAAAAATCTATAATAAAATACAACGCAAGTGATAGCTCATCAAGTTTCATTTGATGTAACATTTCTAAAATTGCAAGAACATCAGATATTATCTCCAATGTTAATTCAAAGTGACAATAATGTCAACAACAAAAAAAGGAGCGATACAAAGCAGCCATTATGCTCAAATAAATAAAATTATGGGATATGAAGAACTTGTACCTTTATGTGGGTTTTCAAACTCTTCAGATAAGAGGTGGTAGCAACAACCCACACTGCAAACTCCCTTGATTTCAGACTTGGAAGTAAATATTCGCAGAGTATTTGGAGCAAGATCACCACAAGTATGCAGACCTACCATCAAACAATCCTCAAAAAATGAAAATTAAAAAAAATGAGAAGGAAAAATAAATTTTGGAAATTAAAAGGAGGGTTAAAAAACATTTAAATGTTTATTAGAAGATGTAGAGCTTTTTAAAATGATGAAATTTTACCTAGAAAGTATTGTATGTCTTTTATTTTCATAACAAGTAACTATTGCCTTTAAAGGCAAAATGACTGATCTTTTACCAAAACTGACATAACTTTCAGTTGATTTTCTAGTGTTTTTGGTTACTCATTTGAATTTTCTCTGGTTTCTTTTACAACTAATATTTGCTTAACGACTACTCAAATTAACGTTGGAGCAATACAACGTAGCTTGCATTACTAGGACAAACTTATGATTTGAGACACATTAATACCTTACTAGTCAATTTTTAAAATTCACTTCTTCACCCATACCCATCGAAACTTATAAAACATTGTCATAAAAAATAAAATTAAGTGTTGCTAAGTCGGCATTTCTACTCCAACACCAAAAGTTTACTTAGTTTGTTCACTGCATCAAATATGACAAGATTAAATTCAATATAAAATTTTTGTTCTAAATTTTATAACATGAATTTTATGTAAAAATTCTATTTTTGGATAGAATTTGGATAATGTTCTCCTAATTATCCAAAGCGTAATTTAGATGTATACACATACAGAATGGGTGCATAGGCATGCACTCACAGAATCTTGATCAATATACCGTTTGTTTGTTTTAACTCTTCAGTTCCTTAGTTTCCTCTTCTGTAAAATGAGGCTAATAATAGTACCTCACCTCAATGGGTTATTGCAAGACTTTAATAAGTTAATACTGGTAAATGACTTAGTACAATCTCTGGCATCCAATAAAATTCAGTAAATGTCTTCTATTCTTACATCATCATCATCATGTTATAAATTCAAAATAATGGACATTAAGTTGTGAATCAAGTATATTTTTATAACTATCTTCAGAACAAATACAATTTTTTCACTTAAGTTATTTTACCAAAAATGTGATTTTAGCCCATATGATGTAGACATAGACAGGGCTGAAATGTTACCTTTCTAAAGAAAATAATTGTACCTGTAAGTTGCTTCAACCTGATAGAACATTCTGTTGCTTCAACCAACATTCTCTTCAAAGCACAATTTCTGGAGTGTTGTGCCACTATTTTGCTTTTCTCAATGATTACATAGTTTGGGTAGGTTTTATTTAGACATTATAATGTTATAAATAAAAAGGAATTCAGAGAGAAAGGGCTTATTGTTAATTAAGGGTAGATAACAGAGACATAAATCTCTCTCTTTTAGGCTAGTTCTCCCTAAAGATAACACCAAAATATTTAATCTCATTTTTCAGTGTATTCATTACACAAGGTTAGTTAAAAATACCAGCAGGTGGCAAACAAAAATACGTAATCAGCATATTATCCTAACAGTAAAATATTTAAGTAATGTATGTGTGTGCTGTAGGGTGGGAAGGGGAGGAGATAGGAGGTATTGGTTAACTCTGGTTATTAAATTGCTACTTAACTAAGGACCCAAGAAACAATCTTCCAGCATATCTTTTATAAGTCAAATTCTTATAAAAGTCTGCATACAGTTTTGATCATATATTTTAGAGAAGACTTTTAAAAACATAAATATATGATAATAAGCACAAAAATGTATACATTTTTAAGTCAGGTTAAAGTAATTGGGGCTGTTTAACCCTAACAGAAGGTTAAGCTATAACTTAATTACGGATTTCATATATAGGAAAAACAATTAATGAGGATTAACCGGTTTCCCATAATTAGTGAAATCCTGAAATATCTGGGAAAAAGAAAACTTCCCCATTCTAAAATGACAAAGTAACAAAACACTGGTTAGCTACCAAACAAGGATTTAAATTTATAAATAATTCTGGTATCTTTTGTTTATTCATTCTTTAGGGAAGAATTTTCAAAAAATTTAACATGAGTAGAATATTATAACATCAAAGGCTACCCTGTTTTTTTAAAACAATGAGTCAGGCCAAATGATTTCTAAAAACTCCTCTACAATACTGTTTTCACATACAATGTTGCCTTTAAGATATATTATCTCTGCATAACTTGACATACTTGTAGTTTAGAAAAAGTTCAAATTTTTTTTTTTTTTAATTTTATAGCTACTTTATTTATTTATTTATTTATTTTTGGCTGTGTTGGGTCTTCGGTTCGTGCGAGGGCTTTCTCTGGTTACGGCAAGTGGGGGCCACTCTTCATCGCGGTGCGGGGACCGCTCTTCATCGCGGTGCGCGGGCCTTTCACTATCGCGGCCCCTCCCGTTGCGGGGCACAGGCTCCAGACGCGCAGGCTCAGTAGCTGTGGCTCACGGGCCCAGTTGCTCCGTGGCATGTGGGATCTTCCCAGACCAGGGCTCGAACCCGTGTCCCCTGCATTAGCAGGCAGATTCTCAACCACTGCGCCACCAGGGAAGCCCCAAATTTTTTAAGAATACTCAGAAGTTGGTCTTGCTCAAGAAAATTGCAAATTTGGTTACCAAGGCTAACATTAAACATAATATTGCCCTAGGTACATCTTTACTTCAAATTTAAATAAAATGTAAGAGCTGTCTTGGATTGGAATTTTAACAACTCATAAATTGCATAACGAGAACTTAGCTGACTAGATTTAGTATTAGTACTTCTGTCTAATTTAGGCTTACAAATGAGTGGAGGGTACTCCCTTCTGGAAAATCGTAATTGTCAGATTTTGATAGCTGTGGAAATCATGAAAGCCTGAATATAATTTTATCTTCTTGGTCCTTTATATTAATGTAATCAAGTAAGATACGCAGGTTAAGTAAGCTATCATTAAAACTTAATTCTATGTCTTAAAGCCTTTATATATAAATGAAATTAAGGAATTAAAAAAATAAAATTACCTCCAGATCTTTAATAATATCATGTAGTTCTGAATCAGCAGTGATAAAAGATGTTAAAGGTGAATATATATTGGATTCATTTGACTTTGACGTCATTTTTCTTCTCTCTTTATTTGTTTCAGACATTTTTCTCTTGGGTATATGGGATGAAGAAGTAGGTTCTACGGCATTAATAGGCAAAAGGTCCCTAAGAGAAAAGGCATTTTCAAAACACAAATTTTCTTCTCGATGTGAATAAACATGTAGGTTTTCCATTTGTTTTCTGATGTTAGAAATTACAGAGGCTGAAAAATCTGCCAGAAAGTCCGAGGTCGACATCTTTTCTTGATTTGCAGTACTGCTGTTACATACTCCCTCAATATCGGCTTTAAATTTAATTTCATCTTGCACTTTCCTTTCTTTTGCCATTTGTAATGCCAGTCCATTGACATCTAATTTTGACCGCCTACGATAGACTTTCCAATGTTTCTTCAGTTTCCTGTTTCTCTCCTCAGCTCCATGAGTATTGGTATTTGAGGAATCAATTCCATAAACTTTTAAGCCATACTTTAAGGACAAAAAGGAGCTTAGGTAGCCTTTTCCAGAACCCAGGTCAATTATCTAAAGAAAACCAGAATGAATTAAAAGGATTTTAGTCAGATGGTAACCGAAAGCATTCGCAATATTTTTTTAAAAAGGAAGTAAAGGAATGTATAATTTATACAACCTGTTATGCATTTTTAATTTTAATTTTTGATTACTATTAAAAACCAACAACTCTCATCATTTTTATTCAACATTTTAAGAGAAGTTCTAAGCAGTGTAATAATAAGTCAAGGAAAAGATGTAAAAGACATAAATATTGAAAGTAAAATTGTCTTTCTTCATAGATGACATGATTGTATCTGTAGAAAATTCTAAGGAATGCATACAAAAGTTAAAAGAACTAGTAAGTCAAGTTAGCAATGTGTCAAGATACAAGCTCATTAGAAATGAATAAAGAACCATCAGAACATACGCATTACAGTAGTAAAGAACAATTAGAAAATAAAATTTAAAACCAATTGAATTAAAATAGCATAAAAATACAAATCTAGGAATAAATTTAACAGAGGTTATGCATGACCTATACACTGAAAACTAGAAAACACTGCTTAGGAAAAATTTTAAAGAGCTAAATAAAGATATACCATATTCATGAAATAGTTAGACTCAATAATAAAATGGCAATTCTCCCAAACTGACATATAGATTCAATGCAATCCTAATCAAAATCCCAGCAGGGTTTTTTTTTTTTTTTTTTTCAGCAGGGTTTTTAAAAGAAATTCATAAGCAGATATTATAATTTATATGAGAAGGCAAAGTACCTAGAATAACCAAAACGATTTTGAAAAGAAAAAATTTGAGGATTTACACTGATTCAGGAATCAATATAAAACTACAGGGCTTCCCTGGTGGCACAGTGGTTGAGAATCTGCCTGCCGATGCAGGGGACACGGGTTCGAGCCCTGGTCTGGGAAGATCCCACATGCCACGGAGCAACTAGGCCCGTGAGCCACAACTACTGAGCCTGCGCGTCTGGAGCCTGTGCTCCGCAACAAGAGAGGCCGCGACAGTGAGAGGCCCACGCACCACGATGAAGAGTGGCCCCCGCTCGCCACAACTAGAGAAAGCCCTCGCACAGAAACGAAGACCCAACACAGCCAAAAATAAATAAATAAATTAGTAATATTAAAAAAAAGAAAACTGTTTTTTTAAAAAAAAAAAAAAAAACTATAGTAATCAAAACAGTGTAGTGCTGGTATAAAAATAGAAATATAAATCCATGGAATAAACAGAGTCCAGAAATAGACCCCCAGTTATATAGTCAACTGGTTTTTGACAAAACAACTAAAGTAATTCAAAGGAAAAGATAGTCTTTTAAACAAATGGTGTGGGTATAACTGGATGTCTGTATGGGAAAAAAAAGATTTTTACATGTCATATCCCAAGCAGGCATATCTTTAATTCCTGCGTATCTTTGTGACATTGGAAGGGGAAAAGATTTCTTATGTAGGACATAAAAAGCATAAACTACAAAGAAATAATTGAAAAATGGACTTCATTAAAATTAAAACCTTTGCTATTCAAAATACATAGTTAAAAAGGGTAAGAAATATTTGCAAAACATGTATCTGACTAAGGGTTTGTGTCCAGAATATATAAAGAACTCTAACAACTCAATAATAAGACAAGCCACCAGGGCTTCCCTGGTGGCGCAGTGGTTGAGAATCTGCCTGCCAATGCAGGGGACACGGGTTCGAGCCCTGGTCTGGGAAGATCCCACATGCCACGGAGCAACTGGGCCCGTGAGCCACAATTACTGAGCCTGTGAGTCTGGAGCCTGTGCTCCGCAACAAGAGAGGCCGTGATGGTGAGAGGCCCGCGCACCGCGATGAAGAGTGGTCCCCACTTGCCGCAACTAGAGAAAGCCCTCGTACAGAAACGAAGACTCAACACAGTCATCAATAAATAAATAAATAAATAAATAAATAAAAGAACGTGAATTTCTTTAAAAAAAAAAAAAAGACAAGCCACCAATTAAAAAATGGGCAGAACATTTGAACACACACTTCACAGAAGAAGATATACAAATGACCACTATAAAAAGATGCCCAATATCACTACTCTTTTGGGAATTGCAAACTACAATCATAATGAGATACACACAAACGTAAAATGGTACAGTCACTTTGGAAAACATCAGCAGTTTAACATAGAGTTAAAGCATACACTTACTATACAACCTACAAATCCCACTCTGGGCTATTTACCCAAGAGAAATGCAAACATGTCCACAAAGTCTTGTATGTGAATAAATTCATAGCGGCCAAAAAAATTGGTAACAACTCAAATATCCATCAACCAATGAACTGAAAAACAAATTGTGGTATATCCATACTGTAGCATACTATACCCAAAAATGAGGAACAAAGAGTCTGCACATAAAAATATTGATGACTCTAAAAACTATGCGTTAAAGGATAGTCAAACACAAACATCTACATATTATTTGATTCCATTTATACGATGTTCTAGAAAAGTCAAAACTACAAGCAGAGCAGTAATTCCTTCAGAATGGAGGAGGAAATATCTTGCAAAAGGGTATGAGGAAACTTTTTATGGTGACAGAAATATTTTTTATTACAGTGGCTAAACAACTGCATACAATTACCAAATGCATCAAAGTGTACACCTAGAATTGGTGAATATATAAATTATACCTCAATAAAACTAAAAATGATAAAAGACATATAAAATTACCAAGATTGTTTACTGTATTGTCATGTCATTTCATAAGAAATAAATGGACAATTACAGAAATATTATCATAGGAAATCATTATCTAATCTCATTATATCTAATCTTTAATTCCTAAAATCAATTAAATCCTGACATAAATATGAGCCACTCAAGGAAAATTTCCTATATTTGAAATAATGCATATCATCAATGAAATCCTCAAAAATTTCAATTCAAGCAAAATTGCAATTCATAGGTAAAACTCCAATAAATGATGTCTGCTAAATAAGTGTCTAGCTTACAAATAATTCCCTATGCCCCCTTTTTAATGTTAATCTCTAGGCTAGGTATTATGGGAAATACAGAAGCATTATATATCTTGATCCTAAGGAACTACAATCTATCTGAAGATACCATACTCATGAATACAAGGGCTATAGAGTAGAAACTCTATTAATCAATTTCCCCATATCTGAATCTCTAGAGAAAGCAAAGCTCTCCATTCCCTTCCTTCTACAAAAACACATTCACTGATGCCAATGGCAGGCTTAATGTTAGCAACCAATGGGTTGTTTGTAAGCACCAGGACATTTGTTCCCCCCAGTACAGATGTTTTCTTACCAAGAGGTAATTGAGTTTGTTCCCAGATCTGCATATAACAATTCCACTTGTGAATGAGGAAAATTTTGTCTGCAAGTAACAGAATATCAAATTTCCATCACTGAGAAAAACTCACCTCACTTAAGAAATCTGGCAGTAGAGTAGCTGAACCAACCAGAGGCTCAACCACATATGGCGTCTGGGCCAACGTATTTGTAATTCCTCTGGTTGCAAGATGGCTGGGGAAAACCTAAGAATCATGTCTTCACAATATAATATCTGAAACCCTTTTCAGTAATAGGCAAAATTTCCTAGAAAAATCTATCAGCTCACTTATATCTTACTGACCCAAACTGATTTTTATCCCTCTCCAAATTGGCCTTTCAGTAATATATACAGTGTTAGCAAGAGAATGGCAAACTCTGCAATTAAAGGTTACATAAATCATACATATTTTTGCCTTCAAACTCTCTTATCTGAGTAGCAAAACCTCCACAATCCTGATCTCTTACCCCTTACTCACAACGGTCTTTTCCTTCCTGGATCATCTTATAGGTTTGAAGATAGAGGAGTCTCCAGTGTAATACCTGGTGGGAAGTATCTTCCTTGTTTCCTAATACTGCTTAGAAGACTTTCTCATAGAAATATTGCTACACATAGTGATTACATTTCTTAATATTAGTATTAGTATGGTACTATACTTCAGACAGGAGAGTTATATTTTGTTGACTGACCTGGAGATCTCCCTACTATTATAAGCTAATGACTTTCAAATTTATAATTCCAGTATGGAATTCTGCCATGAACTTCATACTCATATCCAACAGTGTACCTAACATTTCCACTTGAATGTCTTATAAGCATCTCAAATTTAACATGTTCAAAACTAAGTTCTTGATAGTCTCTGTAAAACCTGCCCCTCCCATAATCTTCTCCATCATAGTTAATAGTATCTCCATACTTCCAGGTGGAGAACAAGACTCCTTTCTTTCTCTCATACCCTCCACCTGAATTGTGAAAAAATCCAGTTTTACCAAGGGTATTTCATACCAACTGCACCCTAAGTCTAGGTTATTGCAACGGCCTCCTCAATGATCTCCCTGCTCTCACCTTCCCTCCTTGAGTCTATTCTCAAGAGAACAAAACAAAGACTGATCATACCACGCCTCTAAGTAAAATCTCTCATAACTTCCCTAAACTTATCTCCTGCTACTAACCTCCTTTGTTACTAAGCTTTTTGCCTCAACTCTGGAAGCTCATGCTTACATATGAGCTAATTTCTGAAAAGAACCAGCTTGAATGTTTACAAAGACTATGGCGAAGAGTGCAAAGGTAATGGAAATATTGGGTTGGCCAAAAAGTTCGCTCGGGTTTTTCCATAACATGTTACCAAAACCCGAACAAACTTTTTGGCCAGCCCAATATTTGCTTCATAACACTCCGCAACACAGCAGTCAGAGTGATCCAGTTGCTCCAACGGCTTACCATCTCATTCAAGGTAAAAGCCCAAATCATCACAATGGCCTCTAAGACTCTACAACTTCATGACCTGCTTCTGCCACCCCAACCTCAGCTCCTACTACTTTGTCCTTGCTCTCACCACTGGAGTTAATCTGGCTTCTTGGCTCTTTCAAGAATACAACAAGTGGGGCTTCCCTGGTGGCACAGTGGTTAGGAATCCACCTGCCAGTGCAGGGGCCACGGGTTTGAGCCCTGGTCCGGGAAGATCCCACATGCCACGGAGCAACTAAGCCCGCGCGCCTCGAGCCCGTGCTCCACAACAAGAGAAGCTCGTGCACCACAACCAAGAGTAGCCCCCTCTCGCTGCAACTAGAGAAAGCCCACACGCAGCAACAAAGACCCAATGCAGCCATAAATAAATTAATTAACTAATTAATTAATTTTTAAAAAAAGAATACACCAAGTATATTCCCACTTTACGGCCACTGAATGTGCTATTCCCTCCATCTAAAAAATTTTTCATCCGGATATTCTAATGGATAACTCTCTTACCTCTTGAAGGAGATCTTAACTCAAATGCTATCTTTACAATGAGGTCTTACTTGCCCCTCTCTTCCTAATCAAAAGCTTTAATCCCCCATCCCTGAATTAGCTACTTCCTTTTTATTTTTTTTCTCCTTAAAGTATATCAACATATACAATAAAATATACTTATAATGATTTTATTATCTATCTCTCCTCATTAGAGTATAAATGCCATAAAGGCAAAGATATGTTTTGTTTTGTTTACTACTGTATCCTCAGCATCTATAACGGCACCTGACACATGGTAGGAGCCAAAGAAATATTTAATAAATGAACGCATGCATGCAAGTGTGAATCAGTGAACATATTTTAGAAATAAAAATTAAGAAGTAAGAAGACTTGGTAATGGGGATGAGAGAGGCAAAGGTTTTTGGCATGTAGGGAGCAATGTGGTTGAGGCAAAAATAAATTGTTTTTTTTTCTTCTCTAGTTCTTTTTGGTCACTAGTAAAGTTAAGATTTTAGTATCTGGGTTTCCAACTATACCCATGAAATCTACATTTATTAAATCTGCTTTTTAAAAGTAAAAATAGTACACACGTAATACGTTTCAAACTTAACTATTTTGAGAATCAAATATTGCTATTAAGTAATTTCAAGAGAAAGACCTTGTAAGTCTTTAAAAAAGAAAAGACCTTTAATACAGGTTTTTTTCTTTAAAAAATAAAAACCCTTTAATACAGGTTTTTTTCACTCACTAGAAACAATCTCCATCACTATGAAAAAAGTTCCCTTAGAGAAGGTCTAACATGAAACATTAAGCTATTTCAAATTTTTTTTCTCTGCACTTTAGAAATAAATCTGCTTTATTAATTTAAAGTTATTTATTATGTAATATTTCATATAAATAAAAGAATAAATGCAGTTGAAATGTAAAGTTATAAAGAACAATAGTGGTTAAGACTCTGTGCTTCTACTGCAGGGGGCGTGGGTTCAATCCCTAGTCAGGCAACTAAGATATCTTGTATGCTGTGTGTCACAGCCAAAAACAAAAAACAAACTAATTTTATTTCTGGAAAATTTTAGTTAATTTCACTTTAATGTTTTGACTTCTGTTATGTACAGATGTCAAAGGGCTTTTACTTACACACATGTATCCATATGCATACATAATTTACTCCTCACAAAAATCTTCTTTAGAATGGACTTGGATTTCCATTCTAATAATAAATACCCCTCGAAGATTTAAGTATAGGTGACTTATTTGGGAAGTGAAGAAAACACTGACAGGAAAATAGAGAAGAGGAAAAAGAGAAAGGAAGACAGCCCAATAAAAGGTATGTTCTTAAGCAAAATACCACTTTAGGGCAACCTGGGTTAATCACACTGAGAAACTTGGAGAGCTACTGTAGAACACATACCTCATAGTCATCCCACCTGGAAAGTCCGGGAGTTGATGTATTTGTTTATCAATGTGTATTAGTCATTAATTCAAGGATGCTCACAGGGAGGAATTAATCCCCAGAACTTGTATGCAGGCAGTGCCATGCTTCAGCAGACAGAGAAAACCCACAGGAAAAGAAATGTAGAAACAGGTAGAAAGCAGCCTGGCACACCATGAAATGGTGAGGCCCAAGAGCATCTGAATAAGGCATCCAGTAGCATCTGCTATACCCGTGAACCCACCAGCCATCCTAAGAACTAGAATGTTAGTATTTCCAGTCCATATAACTTGTTTTCTTTCCATATCCCATCTCCCTGCTTCCCCTACCAGAGGTAACAACTATTCTCAAATGATTGTTTATGATTCCCTTGCTTCTTTAATGGTTTTTTTCATATATTTTTTGCATTAAGAATATACCATTATTTTGCTTAAGAGCTTTTAAAAAACGATACCATAAAATACGTAGTCTTCTGTAAATTGCTTATTTTTCCCGTTCAGTTTTATGTTTCTAATATTCATCCATGTGTTATGTACAGCAGCAGTTTGTTAAATTTTACTGTGTACTTGCCCTTTTTACTCCGGGTGAGTATTACTGTCACGGTGAGCCCGTTACCGATCCTGACAGGTGCTGCTTAGCTATGATACACTGGAGAAAAGGCTGAAAACTATTACCTTGGCTCTTGCCTTTTAGTTCCTACTCTAGAGATCTATGTTGCCATAAGTGGTTCTGCATGCCCGGCCCAAGCTGTGATCGTTTTCTAATCAATCTCAAACTCTCCACAAGTCTGAAAGAATACATGGAAAAGATTCTAACACCTAATAAAAACTGAAGAAGGGAAAAAATCCTCCATTACCCCCATAGATGTTCTTGTAGGGATAAGAAAAATAACTTACTGTTTTTATAGGCCAATGGAGGCAATCACTGATTTTATTTTAACATCTATTTTCAGACATTACTACCCTTCATAAAGGCTATTTTTTACAACAGGAATGCATTATAATTCTGACACTATGAAAGAATCCAAGTTTCTTTATGTTACAATAATGAGGCAGGTGCCCCAGACCACAGCATGGTAACCCAGGTCCTTGAGAACACCTAGTGGTAAACAATTTTGCAGAATGCCATCTTCATAATGCTGCCTCAAATTGGAGTTACAACATAAGAAAAAGAGAATTACCATACCTTCTATCCACTCTGAAAAGAGTGAAATTTGTGGCAAAACATTAATAGTCATATCTTATTTTTAGTATAAATTTGTTTTTATTGCAGTATATTGGGAAATGAGAGCAGTTTTAAAGGATCAGATGTGATGTGACATCTCACATCAGCTATTACTTAATGACATTTTAAAGGCTAGACAGTGATAGTAGAAAAGGAAATTTGAATGATACCCCCCAAAATGGCAATAATTTTAACACATGAATATATAGGCAAATACTCTTACCTGCTTTATTCCACAGTAATCAGCAATACTGCTGATGAGCTCTGACATTGCCTGAACTTCATGAGATTTTTTCAAATTCATAAACTCATCTGGCTTCACATTTTCATCTGAACAAAAGTAAAACAAAATTAAAGTACTGCTACTAAAGAAACAAAACTTAATAAGAATCATCAGTTGATGCTCATGTTTTCTATAATTAAATATGAAAACAATACAGAGATCCTATTGTGGTGTCTGTATGATAGATCTCTATTAGTTTAGCTGCTATGAATCAAATTTGAATTAATAAAATGAAAAGACTCATATAACATTATTAAAAATGTTCCTTGAAACATAAAACAATTAACTACAAAGGAAAAGACTGATAACTAGACTGCGATGTAGGAAAAAAATGTGGAGATCTATACCTAAGTTTTTTGTTTAATATGGTGCATAAGAAAACCTACTCATTTAGAACAAATCAGTCTATCGGGGCTCATGATATAAGGTCTAACAATAAATTAAGAACATGTTGGAAATATATACACATATGAATAATATATTGCTTCTAAATGCCTAAAAAAACATACATACACACACACAAACACACCTACCAGTTCTCTGTTTTTGATTTCCACGAAGGGCTACAAGCAACTGTTCAAAAGGAGTACATATTCCCAAGTTTTGTACAGAATAATATTTAGCAGTCAGAGCGAAGGCTTCCACACTCACCAGCTTCTGGGAAGTTTCACAAAATATTTTTGGAAAATCAGTAATATCTAAAAAATCAAGATAAAAAGAATTGTTAGCAACAAAATAAATAATCACTAGCTAATTTGTTGGAGATTTAAAAAACACAAATCACCGATCTTATAACAAATTATAATATTTTCATTTTGGTGTGAATTTTGGCAATATCACTAATGGTTCCATTATATTTGTTATTTAAACTATTAGCTATTTGTAGCAGCCAGTTTTCTCTTTAATACACTATACCATTATACACTTAGATTCCAAATTAAAATTTGGCCTTTTTGTTGTTTTTTTAAAAGCCAAAAAAAAAAAAAAAAAAAGAAAGAAAGAAGTTTAAAACCGTGCTAAACTGTAATGTACTCATTAAATTTATGAATGGTCCTGGCTGACGTACAGCTGTGAATTTAAAGGAGGTCAGTCCATCCAATGCCGTTACTCCCTGTCCACACTGCATGTAGAACAGCAATATTCTCAATGGTATAAATGTTACTGTAAAACAGTTCCTGCATCATTTGGACCATGTAGAATTGTGTGGGCGTGTGTGTATATGCGTTCAATGCGCTGTCAATATGACTTCTAAAACTGATCAGGTTATGATTAGGTGAAAACAGTTCATTTTCTTCCCATAGTCAGTTTCAAACCAGACATTGTCTAAGCTTCATACAGAAACTACTGATAGTTGCTGAGAGCTCACTTTAGAAGGGTAAACTGCCACACTGTTTGCAACATCCAGTGTCCCTCTCTGCGCGAGGATCATTCACCCTGTTGAACTCAGGTGTGGTTACATCTCGCCAAGGTGAACTATGCCATTTTCAGGCAGAAGTTTTAAAAATATCAAGAGTCACTACATTTTCTTTGCCCAGAACTGCAATTGTCAAGATAGAACCTGCCTCAGCCTGAGTCCCCAAGTGACGACAACAAAGGCATCACTGCTGTCAAACTACAATGAACACGTGGCATACATGAATAGTAACCTTCATTGTTTTTAGTCACTGAGTTTTTAGGCTTATTACTGTAGCATAATCTTGCCTATTCTAATGGATACACATCAGTACAGATTTGCTTTTTATTTGTTCAGTTTCATTTTCCTATAGCCATTTTTAATGCATATTAATTTATTTATGAAGGTTTAAAAAAAAGGCATTCTGATATGTATGTAGTAGTTCAAAGAAACTCTTTGGATGGAGTAGTCCATTTACCGAAAATTATTTTTAATAATTAAAAAAAGTACATCCAGTGGTTAAATAAAGTATTCAAAATGTTCACCTTACAGAAGCATGGTGCAATTCTGGGAACAACTTAGGTCCTATCAGAAAAATCATACTATATGCTATGAAGTTCATTCTAGCTAGCTGATACTCCAAAGTTACCTATGAAATTATAAAAACCTACTTAAACACAAAAAACAATGATGCTCCCTGGCAAAAATTAAAAGCAAGAAAATGGAAGAAGCCTTGCAGAATGCTAACTAAATAACTAAAAACTACATGTTTAACACAGTACCTTTTGAAAGCTAACATCTATTAAGTTGATGGTAGTAATGTTTACCAAATTAATTAACTAGAAAATCAGCAGAGATGTATAACTTCCATTTCTGAATCTATTAAATAGAAATTTAAACTACAAGATTACTATAGTGCATTTATTTAAGATACATTTTGTGTATTATATAAAGTTCTTTCGACATTTTACAAACTGAATTTACTAATGCAGCCAAAAAGTAATAAAATCCACATCAAAATATTTAGGCATGATACAGAGGGGAAAACTCAGTCAACTATTAAGTGAGCCTCTCAGGTTTAAGGGCAGTCTCAACATCCTCAAGTTCCAGGGCAGCAATTTCTTAGCATGTGATAGAATAAGAGTAGTAAATCTCAAAGTGCAGAGGGGCTATTATAGTAGTCAGTTATTGGACAATGTTGCCAACAGAAAGAAATGTGATGTTTCTGTTGGAAAAGTAAAGCTTCAAATCAATTTAACTACCCTACTGAAAATATTTGAAAAAATTCCAATCTAAGCCAAATTAATGTTGTTAATTTGCTTTTAGTTACAGGCCTCCTAGTAATTTCAGAAATCTGGAGATCTAAACTGCAAAGATATTAAATTTTTAACAATGTTTCCTTTTATAAAAAGGATAGTGTTCTGATTCAGTGCACTGGCTTATGTCATTTAAGGCTACACCAGTTTATTCAGATAGTCTAGAACTCTGTGAAAAAAATCTTTTTGAATTATGAAAATATAGCTTTTGTAACTTTGTTTTCAAATGATCCAGCCTATAACTTCCATTACTTGCGGTTTTTAGAGATTCAGAGAGAGAGAGAGGTGTCAATGATCTTGTCTTTACTTCTATCTCTGAAACAGTATGTGAGAAAAGTTCCGTGGTGACGGTAATAGTATCCGTAGTCCTCATAATGCATTCCCAGATACTTGCACACTGATTTTGGGTTTAGCAACTAGCAAAATAAAAACCACAGTGTTACCTGACTTACTACTTAAATTCTTAATTAGTTAAATTTTTTACACAGGGAAAGCTTCATTTTTAAATTTGATACCCATTGCACCTGCATATTATGTGGTTTGATTGTTTTGCCAATATCTCCCTCTACTGGAAGTACTTGTTCTGCTTTATTACATGCTCTGTCTTTATTTACTCTTATTTTTTGTACACCCACAGAAGTTTCTTACAAGATAGGTTATTTGGGCATGAGCGAGCAAAGGCACCAGAGAGGCAAGGGAGAAGTTAATTCTATTAAATATGATATCAGTATATCCCTATCATTTTTTTGTTTTTTGTTTTTTTTTGTACAGCAGAGATCAATGTACAAGGAAAGATAGAAAGGTTATACATACACATGTTGGATTATGAAAATTTCAAGATAGAGAAATGAATAATAATGTTTCAAAGTTAAAAATAAAATAGAAACAATCAATGAATATACAATATTGACATTTAAAATAAATAAAATTTCAAAACTAAATGTCTGGTATTTTACTTGAATATTATCTAGCACTTTAAGGAAGACAGAGTACAGTTAGGATTCACAATTATCTCACCACTATTATTGCTAATATTTATTGCACATATACTATGGGCCAGGCACTGTGCCAAACAGTTGACATTTAATGGAACGGACTTATAAGTTAGTTACATCGTGCTCATATCCCCACTTACAGAGGAAGAAACCAAAACTTAGAGAGGCTGCAATTAAGCCAGGTTCGCACAAACACTAAGTAGCAAGGCATGTGAACCAAGGCTGTGCTCAGACCTTGTTCTTAATTCCCACATTCGATCAACATGCCACTGCAGTGAGTAACAAATGAAATCAGGAAAGACAGCAGTTAAAAAAGTGCTAGGCAGACTGACTGTCAGAATCAGGTCTGACAAGAATTCCCTCTGGCAGAGATCAATACATGGTAATATCTTAAGACAGTTTCAAACTCATTTATCTTCTTAATTCTTTCACTTCCCTCACTCCCCTCCACACCTCCCTCTTTACCAGAAGTGATTTTAAGATTTCATGAAATTAAAAGAGTAATTTCTACATTTAAAACAACTGATAAGTCTCTGAAAATTAAAAGTTTTTATGATAATATGTTGTTGTAGTTATCTATTTCTAGAAACAAAGTATCCCTACTGCCTCATGCCCAGTTGTAAGGCAATAATACCTTGCATATACCAGGTATTCAGTAAGTAGGGAATCAATGAAGGGATGAACAAAAGCAATTCCTCAATACATTTACTACTGTAGCATCACCAGGTACACTGAGAGAAACAAATTCTAAGATTCTGGGGTAGTAGTTTTCACTGAGGCCACTACAGGGACTTCAACAGTACTTCTGAGCCTGTTAGAAGAGTGTAAAACCTCATCTCAGCCCTAATGTTTACAATCACAAGGTGAGACAAAAGTGATTTAAAACATTTAGAATGTGATATAAGATAAAATACAATTACGTGCTAAATTCTGACGTTTAACTGTGTTACAGGGGTTAGGGCAAAGGTCACTACTGTTATTATCACACACCCTAAAAGTGTCCTGTGGTCCAGAATTTCAAGAAGAAGTCAACAGTGCCCTCTTAATAACAATCTTCACAAGGACATAGAAATGTTATGGGCTCATTTCTGCATGTCCTACAGATGTCTCCAATTCAAAAGGCCCAAAACTGAACTGAAAGTTCTCAAGCTCGCCAAACCTTTCTTTTCCTATTCGCTATCCTGTTTAATAGTGTCATCAGTCACCCAGTCCTGAAGTTAAAAGTCTACATTATCTTAAATGCTCCTTGTACCCTCAATGCACATATCCAGTCACCCATTAAACCTAATGTAAAAATGTCTTTCATTTGGGACCCCCCCTCCCCCCCCCATCACCGCAGTGGTTCAAACTCTATTAGTACCACCAGTGTTATCGCAGTAGTGATTTTTTTCCTTATCAATAAAACTCCCATAGCAGAATGCTCAGTAAGTGTTGGTTGAGCTGAATTGAACATGTTTTCTAAAATGGAAATCTACTTATATTCAATGCAAGTTTAATTATACATTTTAAGGTTTTGGCTTCTACCAACAGTTGACTTTAGGCTTCAATCTTTTATACTTGTTTAGCAGACTTCAGTCAAAAGTTAAAGCTGTCTTGCTGAACTATGAAAATTATATATAGGATATATTAAATTTTATGAATGGTTAAATATATCCATAACCCTATAATCTATTTAAGGAAGAAACAGAATATATACTGTTGCTTTTTAAAATAAGTCAATTTATATCACTCCATTATGTGCTAGGAAACTTTTTGCATAAGCTCCAACATAATTTATGGCTGCATATGAAAAGAAAAAAATGTTATCTCAACATGTAAACCATGCTCTTAGAAAGAATGATATAATTAACAAAAATTGACATGCATATCCTTATTGTGCCAATATTAACGTCACACTGAATGTATAAAGCACACAGAACCATTTCAAAAGCATTTTCACATTTAACTAAGTTTTTACAGAAATCAAATTAAATATAAAAACAGGAACATCTAACCACAGTATTACTACTCTAACAAACCCTTTTCATAGTTTAATTTGAAGGAAAATAAAAATATCATACAAAGAAACAGAAGTTTAGAAAAATGATTTGGTATATAAAAAATAAACTTGTTAAAAAATAAACAATTCTGGGATGCCTACTATGTGCAAGGTAATAACTGAACCTGATAAAGCTAATTTGTTAACAACTCGTGATTCATCTAAGGGATATAGTGTCTTATCACTTGTGAGGCATGTGGGCAATGAATGTTCAGTGTGGATTCCAGAGGGCTCAGCAATTCCCAGTTAGAATTCTTTTGAGATGCCACATGGGATGAGCTTACTCAGGTCTTTGCACTTGTTTTTTCCTCTGATACCATCTTCTCTCAGATAGTTTCATGGTTCTCTCTCTCACTTCCTTTAGGTCTTTAATCAAATGTCACCATTTCAGTGAAAACTTCTCTGACAACCCTATTTAAAACTGCAGCCTCACTCAACCTTCATTCCTCACTGATCCTGTATCAATGTTTTATAGCACTTATCACCGTCTGACAAAGTAAGTAACATGCAAGAGGACACAGATTTTTGTTTACTGCTGTATCCTGAGAACCTAGAATGATGCTTGTCATAGCAGGTACTCAATGAATGAATGGGTAAATGAATGAGCAAGAACTAGGTCTGAATTCTGGTTCTCAGACTGCCTCTCTCTCTGTGGCCATGAGCAATCTATTTATCTGCTCTAAGACTTGATATCTTCATCTATAAAATGGGGGCAAACATCTACTTTACAGTATTTCAAGGAATACACATATATATGCACATAGGCATATATGTAAATATGTACATATACATATATACATGTAAGTATTTAATTACACACACACACACACACACACACACACCCCATCCTAAAACAGTGCCTAGAATATAGTAGGCAACTCCCAAAGCACAAAGTCCGAATTAAGTAACTGAGTGTCCTAACACAGCACTTGGGACTTTGTTGGAAGAATGTGGGGTAAAATACTCAAATATTTAGGCCCAGAATACCATATAGGCTACTAGAGAAGAACTTGAAACAATGATCAATATAAACACTCAGTTTCTAAACATGGGGCCTGCTGGGAGAAAGGAAGTTTGGGCTCTGGAAGTTGGATGCAAGCCCTCCATTGTTTGAATGAAAGCATGACTAGGGACAGGTAAGCTGCAACTTGAGACACAACGTGCAAGTCCAACAGCCAGCACTGGGTTCTACAGTGTAAGCAGGTTGAAAGCAAGAATTTCTCAGTGTTTGGGAGCCCAGTGGTTAGCAGTGGGCACCAAGTCCTAGAATCAGCTTGAAAGCTCAAGGGAGAATTTTATTACCAATGATATTTCTTACTAAATTTGAAGTGAAATTCAGTAGATAGATTATAATCCTGACCATGCCTTAAAGACCTAATATAGTTTCAAGTCTGCTTTACTATCGTGTTTTAATTTCCTATATTAGAAGTCTCTATTTTCAGAAAATAACCAAAACCAAGAGATAGATTACTAGAAATTCCACAACTTCAAACTCCATTTAAAATTAGAAGCACTGAAGAATAAATTAAATAAACATTTGTAAATATTGTCTGAAAAATAAATTCAATTTAATAAACCAAATATGATTTTGTTAGCAAAATACAAAATAAATTTTAGATTCGAAAACTTTAAAAATTGCTTTATAATTGTAAAGAATACTTTAAAAACGAACCTATTTCAGTGCAGTAAGTGCTATGAAATCAATCTCTTTGTTCTTCTCTTGTCCCTACCACAGAGATCTCACTTCCTATTTTCAGCTGCTATTTTCTGAACACCACGGTAGGCTCCACTGCCCCACAGTGCCTCAAGGATGGCAGTATCTTAGTAACTAACACTGCCATTGATCTCTTACTGAGAAGACCAGTATTTCCTTTCTATACACACATTGACTTGGGCCTAGACTTCCAGGCTTTCAAGAATAAAAAAAAAAGACTTCACAGCTTGTTTATTATTGAGGCAGGAAAAATAAAGGACTTTTTGTCCCAGGTAAACAGTAATTGTAAGTAAAATTAAATTACTAATAAGGGATTTTGAGAGAGTAAAATTAAGTCACACTTGTCTCTTAAAATTGTACTTTTTTCCATTGTACATTTCATTAACTTGAGTTTAATTTCATCTGCTATTCTTATTCTAAACTCCATTACTTACATTTCAACATTAACACAAAATAGATGTGTGTCTATTCTACTCAACTGAATTCAGTTATAATCATTTGCCAAGTAAAAGGAACTTGCAAGAGGAATCTGCATTAAATATACACTTTCTCTAGTTCCTACCGGACCTCCAGCAGATCCTGCTCCGATCTTGCTCTTTACTTGTTTAATTTTTGTAAATGATGTGTAAAATTCATAAAAACCAGATCAATTTTATTCTTTAGGGACCATTATTTAAGGTGACTGCAATAGAGAAAAAACAAATAAAATGCCCACCTAAACTTTACATTCGCCATTCTGATTTTAATGATCAAGAAAGAGGGAAGAATTCATTTTCAGTAATTGTTATTGGTATTGCCTAAAGATACCAGTCTAATACTCTGCGGCTATATCGGAAATGCAGTTCCCCTCACAAGGGAAGTTTCAGAACTTCATAAAGATTAAAGAAATGTTGAAAGTATATATCATAATAAGGAACAAAAAGCGACAAGGAAAAAAAGAAGAATGAGTACAAGTGCTGGTCTAAAGCAAGATGAAGTCAAAGAGCTTTGTAATACTAATAATGCTTTCAACCAGCGGTTCTTATCCTGAGGTCTAAGAGCTAAAGAAGCTTATGAATCACGGAAAGCTATCCGTAAAGGTTTACATCTATGTGTGAGCATATATGCCTCTTTTTAAGGAAGAGGTACGATAGTGTTCATTTGAATTAGCCTTTTAATGGGATTTGTGACCTAAGAGATTAAGAATCACTATCTTTTACTCTTCCTCACCTTTTACTTAACCCATTGTTAATATTATAACAGACAATTCAACTAAGTATTTTTCCTCTGGCTTCTAGAGATCATTTTAAATATTTAAAACAACATAAAATTATTCTTTTATTCATTGGTAGATAGCTATTAATTCTTAATATAAATTTCATAGTTTTAAAATTAATCTAACTTTGAAAAGATAACACTTTTCTCTCCAGTATTTTTAGTACTAAACAGATCCTCTCTTATTGTTGATGGTCTAACTTACTAGTCTGAGTTTTTTAGATAATGCCCATCTAACAAAAATAAATAAATAAATTAAAGTACCAAGCAACATAAAATGAATATCTAAACAAATAGAAGACACTCACATTTATTCTGATTGGCTAAGTATAAGCATAATTTAAGTAGAATGAGGGGAAAAAATGCCATAGATAAGAGGAATTTTCATGAACTTTGTTTTACTAAACTTCTTAATAATTGAATGATATGGGGGAAATCAGAAGTTGGGGGGGTAACCATTAAAAACTAGAATATAAATTCAAGTTCTAAATGGCCCCATCTAAAAGGAACAATCGGAAAGCACTTTCTATATATCAAATAAATAAAATATGATGACAAATTATCCTGAGTTCCCAAAGATTTGTTTGCATTTTTGTCACCCTTACCCATAATTACAGCAGCAACCCAGGAACTGGGCTGACAGTTGCCACTATCTTTTTGTTGTGTGAAATTATTTCCACACTTGAAGGCTGCTAAAAAGACCCAGAAAAATATAAAAAGGGAAAATAGAGTTCAGGAAAATACATATGGAAAGTGAAAGGATAAAAGTTAAATACAACAGAGTAAAACAGATGACACTAATTATTTCTGTTGTTCTCACTTTCTATTTCCAACATGCTTTCTGGCTTCATGTGTTTCAAATTAAATGTGAGCACAATTTCAATGCACCATAATCACCACCATCACCACCAGCAAGAAAAAAATACTTAGAATGGCCAAGAAGCAATTTAATTTATTGAGATGCAATAAAAATACTTTAAGAGAAACCGCAACAAAATAATCTATCATAGGCAAAAACTTCCTGTGCTGTTCAATTAAAATGATAGTAAATTAATTATGCAGATGCTCACCAAAAGGAACCAATTCTAAACATTTATTCAGCACCCAATCCTGGTAAGGATCATGTAAGTGACGATAACAAGAAACAGGAGAAGTAGCATATGGCCTCAAGAAGCTGAAAGAAGAGAGTCAAGGGAGGCCCTGGAGGCTCTGGCAGAGTCTTAGAGCAGCCCTGGGCTTTGGCAAAGTCACAGAGGATGGCTTTGCAGGCACAGAAACCTGGATTTCCTGAGAGCTGAATAGGTTTTCCACAACTGATTCTAAGCAAAGTTATAAGAAACTGGCTTTATAAACTTATTACTTTACATTGAGATAACCCATATCATTCATTTGATGAGACACTGTCTCCTAATTTTAGAATTACAACTAGAACAAATAAAGCCAGATATTCTTAAAGAAAATTTTAATCAAGCTGGGTAGCTGTTTGAGTGTCCTGTGTAGTCATGATCTATTTTGGTTTCATAAAATATTTTGGCTATCCTAACTCAGAATCTCTTCCGTTTTGCCTTTTGGAAGATTTTTCTATACTTATGAAGACCAATTAACTCCTGAAGACCAAAAGATAATTCACTTGAGAATGTTACAGATTTATATATGTAGTCATTACTTCCTAAGGACACAGCCTAGTTCCCTTGAAGTGGGGAAAACAAAATCTTAATCCCTGAGATGAGATATAGGAGACTGTTTTATCAATAAAGTATTTAGAAACTATCACTACTGGCTTTTTTCTGCAGATGGTTAATCTCACCCATATATGTGATAAACTTTCATAAATTTTAGCCTGAAATGATGCCTGCCTTGATTTTATCCCCAGATTCCCATGGTATCTTTCTGTAATTTTCAGTGTACTGAATGAAGTACTGCATTTTCACACAGGAAAAGAATAGCAAATTAAGGTAAAAAACCTATGAGTTGGATCGAGTCATACAAAAACAATGACGACAAACATAATATGGGCAGAAATCACACCACAGCTATCTAGTTCAGTACCATATTTCCACGGGTACCTTCAATAACATTCTTTATAGATCTATGCTTCACTTCATTCTTCAAGAATAATTTACTCATCTATATGCCAGAAACTGTTCAATGTGCTAAGAACACAAAACTGAAAAAGGCAAACACTGTACTTTTGCTTTTAGAGTTTATAATCTAGCTGCAGATAGGGACAAGCCAGTGGACAATGACACCAGGATGACAGGTGTTGATATGGGAGAGTATATGGGGTATTATAGGAGTTCATACATTTCCAGAAGTTCTTGACAATTTATTTTTTCCAAGGAAAGAAAGACCTAATTACACCATCACCACCAACATCATCATTACCACAACCCTCATCATTTATTAGCCACAACTTATTGAATCCATGCTGTATTCCCAGTTCTATTTTAGGAGCCATATTACATCATTTTTCAGCTTTACTACAACTTTGTAAGATAGGTAATACACTTGTGAAAAAGGAAAAAAATAACAATCAGCTGTGACAGAGAGAGAGCAGCTTATAGCTGGGGTGCAACTGGCGCTGGCACACGGACCACACTCTTCCCTATTAAATATGAAAGCATTTACAGTAGTACACCAATATCAGACCAAGTCTGTGACCATGCCAAGTCCACAACCATGACTGAGCACAGACAAAAACAAGAACATCGTGCAAACACAACGGCTTCCATGAAAGGAGCCCCACAGAGAGGCTCACATGGTGAGAAACTGAGGCCCTGTGCCAAGAGACAGCACCCACTACCCCCCTGTGTGAGACATTGTGGAGGCGAGTTCCCCAACCTCAACCAACTTCAGCAACTGCAGCCCCGCCAGCAAGTGGACTGTGAAACCGTGAGACCCTAAGCCAGGTCCATCCGTTCATCTGTTCCTGAATTCCTACCCCACAGAAACTGTGTGAGAGCGTGTTATCAGCAACAGGTCACTTGTAACATTAATATAATTGTCAATGAGTGTGTACTCTTCCAATGAAAACAATTATAAGGGAGGTCGTATAATTAATATTAATACTGTGTTTCCCTTTAATTCTTAGGCTGTTTTCTTCTATTTCTTTGAACATATTTATGATAGCCACTTAAATCCAACATCTGAGCCCAATCAGGATCAGCTCCTATTAACTCATTTTCTCCCCCCTTGGGTCACACTTTCTTTTAATTCTCTGGACACAGCTACTTAAATCCGGCATCAGGGCTCACTTGGAATCAGTTTCCTGAGTATGAGTCATACTTTCCTGTTCCTTTGCACATCTAGTAGTTTTTGGTTGAAAAGCAGAATTGTGGATAATTTATTGTAGTGGATCTATTTTGTTTTTCTAAGGATTTTGTTGTTGTTATTCTACTAAGAAGTGAACTTGCTTGGACTCAGACTGAAATCTATCTCCCCCTCAGCGTGCAGCAGCTGGTGTCTCTGCTTAGTTGCTGATTTATTAGCCTGCCCCCTGAGGGTATCCCTGAGCCTGTGTAGTTCAGCAGGCAGATAAAGATTTGGGTGGATTTGATAGTCAGATTGGGGGGCTCATCCTCTCTGCGGTTACATTTGTTTCCAACGCTCCCCAGCCTAAATTTCCAGTTGCTCTGCCAGCCCTGAATTCTGCCCATTGATACAGAAATTCAATCAGGCTTTCGATTTTTGCCACCCAAGCTGTGTACACAGCTTGGGGAATATACTCTGTCAAAGGTGCAGCAAGTCTGCACATCTTGCCAGGAGCTCTGCCTTTCAAGGGTTCACCATCCCCCTAGTTTCGTCAGTGTTTTTGCTGTATTCTCTTAGTCTCCCGTGCCCACCTGTGCACACGTGTGTGTGTGTTTGGGGGTGGGTGTGGGTGTGTCTATACTTCATCCAGGGTTTTAGCCAGAGTTTATACTCACATCTTAGATCTCAGCCCTTCTGTGGCCCTCCTTCCAGAATGTGCTCCTTAAATTTCCATCTGCTCTCATCTCTGAACTCTGTCGTGGCCATCTTGAGCTGGGAAGAATGTCGTTTTCCACTGCCAGATCTAGGGGGATTTGGAGCACCCCCAGCAAGAAAGTCATAAATTCACAGTTCTTCCCAATCAGTAGCAGTTTTCCAACAGCAAACTCTGCTCATATTTCTGTCCCGCTTTGGTCACCTTCCAGAACCTTCCAATAGTTTTTAATAATCCGGTCAGTGTTTGTCATTGTTACCTGCTGGAGGAACTGCCTGACCTCTTCAAGCAGCCATTACCCGAAGCCCACCCTGGACTATTTTAATAGCCTTATCCTGTCCTCCTGCTTCCACCCTCACCTCCTCCTCCCTCATCTTCTCCACCGAGAAGCCAGGGTCATCCCTCTGAGACATAAATCACACAGCATACCCCCTCATGAAGTCCTTGAAGAGCATTCCATTCCACTCAGAGTAAAAGCCAAGCCCTCAGTATGGTCTGCAAGTCCCACATGACGTTGCCTCAGGCCGCCACTCAAACCTCATCTCTGATCAATCTCACCTGGATGGCTCTGCTGGGCTCCCAGCACACCCAGTATGTTCCCACTTGGTGCCTGCTATTCACCTGGCCTGACACACTCTTCCCTCAGATAGACCATTTTTCACTTTCCCTTCCTGGAAAACGAGTGTGTGTGTGTGTGTGTGTGTGTGTGTGTGCGCGCGTATACAGTTTTCTGGGTATCAACCTTCACTAAAACATAGGCTCCACATACGCAGGGATTTTATTGTGTTCAGTATCATAACAGTAGGGTCCAGAACAGGGCCTGGTAGGTAGAAGGCACTCAGTAAACATTAGTCAAGTGAATGCATGGGTTAAGTGCCGCTCTTTGTTAGGCATTCCGCTTAACCCTTACCATGAATTTACTCACATAACTTTCAGACTGCCCCATCAAGTAGGTACTATAATTATCCCCATTTTATGGATGAGGAACTGAGGCACAAAGAGTTGTAGCCCAAGCTAACCAAACGAGTAAGCGGTGAGGCCAGGACTTGAACCAGGCAGTCTGCAAAGCCCACTGCATTAGTCTGCTCAAGATGCCATACAAAATGCCACTGACTGGGTGGCTTATACGACAGAAATCTGTCACAGTCTGGAAACTGGAAGTGCAAAATCAAAGTGCTGGCAGAGCTAGCTGGTTCCCGGTGAAGCCCCTCTCCTTGGCTTGCAGACAACTGCCTTCTCACTGGGTCCTCACATAGTTTTCCTCTGTGTGCACCCTTCTGGCGTTTCTTCCTCTTCTTATTGGATTAGGGCACCACCCTTTTGACCTCTTTTAACCTTAATTACCTCTTTAAAGACTATCTCCAAACATAGTCACATTGAGGGTTATGGCTTCGAATTATGAATTTGGGGGGGGGGGGGACACAATTCAAACCACAACACCCATAATTTATGCCCTTAAAATACAGTTATTTTCACCATCTTTCCTTTTTAATTGTGGAGAATCAAGATTGTTTTCTCTCTAGTTCTTTTTAGATGAACAGAGGAAAAGAAACTTTCAGGACTCTGACCAGGCCAGAATATGACCTGGCAAGAGAAATCTACTGAAATGGCTACACTGAGGATTTTCAGAAACAACTTGGTCTCATAAAATACCAAATGATTATGCCAAACATATGCTACTGTACTTTCACACACTGTGCATTAACTCAGTGCAGCTCTGGGAACTGTGTTTATTTGTAACTCCTCATATCAAGCTGGCAGAAAACCATACTTCTTGTGAGACCCTAAAGGAAATCCATTTAGGTCTCCTTGCTGCTCCTGGAACACACCACGCCTGCTCCCACATCAGGGCCTCTGCGCTCCCTGTTCTCACTATCTGGAATGCTCTGCCTCCAGATAGCTTCATGACTCAATTTTCTCCTTATTTAGATTTTTTGTCCAGAGTTATTTCCATGAAGTTTTGTTAGGACAACCTATTTACAATTGCAAACATATATTCCTCCTGCCCATCCCCTTATTTACTCCTCTCTTTGCTACTTGATTCTTCTCTGTGGCACTTTAAAAAAATTATTTCTATTCCCTCTAGAATGCAAGCAAGATGAAGATGCGGATTTTTATTTGCTTTATTTACTACTATTTCCCTAGCTCCTAAGAAAGTACTGGCACACAGAAGACACTAAGTAAATGTTCCCTGAATGAATGAATGAATGAACAAACTTCCCCAAGGTCACAGAGCTGGAAGAATTGGAATCTGTACCCTGTCTGACTAAACAGTATAAACATTAAGTGCTAAATTATACTTATAGAGAAACTAACAATTCTTTAATAAGATACAAATCTGGTCAAAGAGCAAAAAATACTCTTCTCTGACACAAACAGTAGACTTCATATAGTAATGGAGAAAATGTCCAAATTTACATAATCTTTACATAAACAAAAATTAATATTCCTTACAAGCATACATTATAAAAAATTCATTATTTTTAATACTGGAGGTGGCAGACCATTTGTACAATTGAATATCTTGTATATAAAATTTGTCAGGGTCAGAGACATTTCAAAGGTGAATAATCTAGTCTAGATTCCATTATTGTTGAATTGACACAAAATTGGTTGTGTTTCCCAAAAGATGTATTTTATTCCTAGCTGAGAGGACAAATAAGTGGCATCATTCATTTATTTATTCATCAAATATTTATCAACCACCTACTCTGACCAGGCACCATTCTAGGCACTAAAGATACAACGGTGAACAAAACAATTCTTACATTCTTGAAGGGGAAACAATAAAAACAAAACAAAAAATAAGAAATGTATCCATGTCATAAAAATATCAGTTTTGATAATAAATGCCCTTTGTAATTCAATCTTAAATAATCCAGAAAAACCTTTATCACAGTGGTAAAGACCTCAGACTCTGTGGAGTCAGATGACCCAGGCTTGCATCTCCATTACAAGCTGTGCACCTAGTAAATTATCTCCTCAACTGGCAATTTCACAAATGGGGAAAACAGAACCCATCTTGCCAGACTAATGTAAATATTAAAAGAGAAAATATGCAAACAAACAATACACTGCAGGGAAAATAGTAAATATCAATTAATCTTATTATTGTTATTATTAGGATATGTAAACAATCTAATTCTTCCATTGTATGAAGCCTAGGCTAAACCCATATGAAAGTCTTGGGCTTCATATTTAATTAGTTTCTTTTACTCTTTAGGAAGCCAGAATGAGTCATTCATTAACTCATTCAACAAATAGTCATTGAGTATTTAATTATGCATGCTAGATATTCTACTAGGTGCTGGAATACAGCAGGACAGACATGATCTTAAACTCTTTTGGAGTTTAAGTTGCCACGTTATCATAGGTATTAGGTATTATGAGAGTGGTGACCCAGCACTGGAGCCTACCCGGCTCTTTGGTGGGGCTAATGGCCGACTCTGGGAGGGCTCACACCCAGGAGTACTTCCCAGAACTTCTGCTGCCAGTGTCCCCGTCCCCACGGTGAGCCACAGCCACCCCCCCGCCTCTGCAGGAGACCCTCCAACACTAGCAGCTACCGGCGGGACCCTCATCCCCCGTTACTTTAGCACTGTGTGTGTAATACTGACCTGTATTACATTCTCAAACACTCGAAAGAATCCTACCACAGCTCATCCATCACGGTGGCCTGAGGCCAGCGTGCGATGGTCACCCAGCGCGGGAAGCCCATGTTTACCAAGGTGTGTACGGAAGGCAGACTGATCTTGGAGTTCACCTTTGATGATCTCATGAGAATAAAAACGTGGCACTTTACCATTAGACAATACTGAGAGTTAGTCCCAAGGAGCATTCTTGCCATGCATGCACAAGGTCCTCAGGTCCTGGATCAGCTGTCCAAAAACATCACCAGGACGGGGCTAACAGATTTCACCGTCAACTACCTCAGGTTGTGTGTAATACTGGAGCCAATGCAGGAACTGATGTCCAGACATAAAACTTACAACCTCCGTCCACCAGACTGCCTGAAGACCTGCTTGTTTCAGAAGTGGCAGCGGATGGTGGCGCCGCCAGAACCCACAAGGCAACCGACAACGAAACAGACAAAAAGAAAAAATTCCACCAGCAGCACCTCCAGCAGCGGCACTGGGAACAATGCCAACAGCACAGGCGGCAAGAAGAAGACGCCAGCTGCCAACCTGCGTCTGTCCAGTCAGGTACCTGGGCTAGGAGCGATCCTGAACTGCAGCCTCAACCCTGGGAGGGATGGAGACCTGTGTCATTCAACAGCAGTGACCCCTTCTGGCCAACTTAAGGAGAAGCATTGAGAGGCCCTGAAGGAGTCACTTCCAGTCCTCCTCACAGGATGTGATGGTGGTAGGAGAGTCAACTCTGATGGGAGGTGAGTTTGGGGACGAGGACGAAAGGCTTATCACTAGATTAGAAAACACGCAGTATGATGCAGCCCACGGCATGGACGGCGAGGAAGACTTCACCAGTTCACCCGCCCTGGGGAACTGCAGCCCATGGAACAGTGAACCTCCCACCACTCAAGAGACCAAATCAGAAAACCCCCCACCCCAAGCTTCCCAGTAAGACTGACCAGCTCCAGAATCCACTGTCCATAGCCCCTGTGAGTTACAATCACTATTGCAGATCCTTACTCACAGCAGAGAAAGGAAGAGACATTAAAACTTTTCCATGCAAATACCTATTTCTAAACCGCAGGGATCTGAGTTTCTTTCTTTTTTTTAATTGAGAGGATCGGTCCAAATAAACTTCCATGACCCCTCCCTGGAGGCCTTCACAGGTAACACAGATACTGGCAGTGATCATAATTAAAATAAGAGCAAAAGCTAGGCTTCTCCTGGCTCGGTTTTAACCACATTTGTTAATTTCATTCCCCCCCCCCCGCCCCACCCAACCATCCAACAAACGCCATATTGTCAATAAACTCTCAGTGCTCAGGATCTCATTCTATGCCGAACCCAACTACAGATAGACTTTTTAATATTGTAAAATATTTTCTGCTTTTTGACTTGCATCTGAGAGTTACTTGTTTCAGTAAAAAAAGAAAAGGAAAAAAATCCACTTTTGGAAAGTAATTTAAATGTACCTTTTTTTTTTCCCCTTCACCTTTTCTTTCATTGGGTAACAGCTAAGAGGGCCCAGCAGGGTAATTTATGGCCGAGCTAATGTCAATTGGTCCTTGATCCTGAGTTGGTTCAGTCGAGCCCGAGTGCTGAAACAAGAAATGTCTTTTTGTCATCAAAGACACCAAGGCTGATTTTTATGTAAAGAAAGGCACTTGGCTCCTTGAGAATGTAGGCGTTTGTAAAATTTCTGTTGATCCAAATATTTTCAAGCCATGTAATCCATTAATTTTGTGAGCAGTTTAATAAATCTGAAACTCTTTTGTGTTTTTTTTTGTTGTATCTGAGTTGACTGTTGTTTCTTTTCATAGTATATTTCCTGTATAATATTTTGTAAAGCCCTAACCTGGTTCTTTTATAGGGACTTTTCTTTGGGAGCAATTCCAGTGTATTTATGTGAAACTTTATTAAAAAACTAATTTTTCCATTTGCATATTAATGCGTTTCTCTATACATGTAAAGACACAGTGGATCCGTGTATTATAAAACAGCTGTATTTTACGTATGCTTTACTGATAAGTGTGCCAATAATAAACTGTGTTAACGACCAAAAAAAAAAAAGTGCCTAACTTTCCAACAATAAACAGTGACTTTAAAGAAACCATTATTTACCAAGATTTATCATAGGAAGGCCCGTTAGTGGTGCTTTGCCTTCAGAGAATGCTCAAGTGAATAAAGTTCACTAGCAAGGGCAAGGTTGGGACCGCCTGGAAACGAAGTAGAAGAAATCCCAGGATCCTGCTGGTGTCTTCCCATCATACTACTTCCAAAATGTACTTGCCTTAAGTAGAATCTAAGTTTCAGTAGTAGATATTTTATAAACAGTTTTCAAAAGAGATAGCAAATATTCCCGGTCTTCACTACTACCATCCCAGCCCACAATCGTCTCATCTCTTCCTTGTATTACTGAAATGGCCTTCTAACTGGCCTCTCAGATTTGCCCTACTAGTCTGTTCTTCAAATAACTATCACAGTTATCTTTTCAAATGTAAAGTATATTAAAGCACTATATTGACTAAATGGTCCAAAGCTTTCTCATCCTACTTCAAACCCAGTATCCTTCCGAGGCCCAGAGGGCCCCGCACGATCCAGCTTTGCCTACTTCCCTGGCCGCACCTGCCACTGCCCGGCACCTGGCTTTAGCCACTCAGGCATCTGAACCTCAACCCGCCCTGCTCTTTCCTGCCCAGGGCCTCCGCAATTCCGTGGGCTTTAAATCCCTTCCTGCGGCTCACTGCAGGCCGGCGCCTTCTCATGCTCATGACCAACCAGGTGAAAGCAGCCTCCTCACACAGTCGCTATCACAGTTGACTGGTTTTATTTTCTTCTTGGCCATAATCACCATTTGAAATGATCTTGATTGTTAGGTGTTGATTTAGCTTCTGCTGTGCTCCACGTGCAATCTATAAGCACTGTTCCCCTCCAGTTAAGAAAATGACTGTTGAATTACTAAATGAAGAAAAGTCCTAGCAATGTTTCTTGCTCTCTTTAAACTGTGGAAATACACAAGCACCCATGGAAGACAGGGGATTCGGGAGGAGCGTCCCGCCGCACGCCGCCAGGAAGCGGAGAAGGGGCTCCGCTCCCTACCAGGCAGCGCATCCTGGCCCCGCCAGTGCCAGCCCCGCCGCGTACCTCTTTCCGCTCGACTTCCGCTACGGGACACCACCCTTCACTGGGCGGGACGTCTCTCCGCCTTCCTGAACGCCCCGCCCACCAGCCATTCACCTGATCCGCTCTCGGCTTCCACCTGGAGGCGCGCCTCCGAGGGCTGGGCCTCCGCCTCCGCCTCCGCCGCCGATCTCAGTGCCGCCAGCACTGTCTCCGGGGGCAAGTCGACCACTTGCTCCCACACGGACTCCGTGTAGAAGTCCACCGTATGTGCACTGGAAATGGACAGGGCTTCCGTCAGGAACCGCAGCAGCCCCTGCAACTTGGCACGCAACGTGGACAGGTCCTGGGTCACCGGGAGCGGCCCAGAAGCCGCCATGACGCCCACCCTCCCGGGCTGTAGGTGGCGCAAACGTGGCCAAAAGGCAAGGGCTCAGTGGAAAGTGTAGGCCGGATAAGTAGAATTCCGATCTGGACTGTGGGTGGGCGGCTGATTGCTTCTGCCTGATGACGTATTTTTTACCGCGCCAGTTGTGTTTTTCTGGCGCCGCGGTTGGGGTGCCATGGCGCCGGTAAGGCATGCAGCAAGGGGTCAGAGAGGGAGCTTTGGGACGCGTGGCGAAGGAGTTTCACTGGTCGGATTCAGAAATAAGAATATGAAACGGAGGACGTGGCGACCTAATCATCCGCAAGCCTTCGCGGGGAGCGTTCGCGAGGGTATGTATGTAAGAAGGCAGGCTTTTACAAGTCCTCGGGCCTGCGAAATCTTAGGATACGCGATCCGCCCAAGCTGGGAAGGATTTAGGAACCAGACCGAGCCGTACTTGGGGCAGAGAAATCTATTCTTAAATCTGCTGAAGCCGTGGGCTTCTCAGAGTTCTGGATGGGAAGGCGAGGCAGTGTTGCTCTAAATCTTTCAACATTTTCCTCGACTTAATCCCATTTTTTAATGATAACTCTTTTTCTCTACAATTTCCCCGTGAAACCGTAAGCAGAGAGAATCTATGAGTCCATTTGTGCATGTATTACGGTAAAGGATAGAAGGCGGGGCCGGAAATGTACTGCCCCACCGTCTTGCTGATGACAAATACCCCAGAGCCCTCCAGTCTTCTCTTACTGTGTTTATGTGCTTCGTTTTAGTTTGTGTTTTTCATTTTGTCTTGCTGTTTGTAAGTACTTTTAAAACCCATTTGGAATGTATAAATCTTAAATAGTTTTCTGATAATTGCTGTTGAGAAAGTTGTACACCGTCTTTCCTCGTTTGCGTTGAATTACTTTAGAAAATCAGTCGTAGAGTATTTTCTCTAACGTAAGGTAATAGATGTGAGGGTTTTTTCCCGCAGGTATTTAGTGAAGACCTAAGTTAAGTGTTTTAGATGAATTAAGAAATCTGTTTGATTTGTGAATACAATAAGTTGGAGTTGTGCAACACTCTAGTCTTTTTTCCTTCTTTGAGATTCTTTAGTTCTGCACAATTACTGTTAGCCTGGTCTTTTTGCGAAGGACCAGTATACTGTTTATTCCATTAGCTTAAACTTGTTTTCTTGAAATAACGTTTTAAAGCAAAACATAATGTAATTCTAGCATCTAAACGTGATGATGTAAAAAGTTTTTAATTTTAATTTAGCAACTACATTTTTCATGCAAATTATTTTCTCAGAAAGCAATTCATGACTGACATATTCTTCAACAGGACAAGGCTTTGCATTTCGAAGAAAACTAAAAATTCAGCAAAATTACAAGAAGTTGATATGGAGGGAAAAGAAGGCTCAAACCTCACGGGAATCCCAGTTCACAGATCGGTACCCTGATCATCTGAAACATCTCTATTTAGCTGAAGAGGAAAGACTCAGGAAGCAGCTTAGAAAAGCTGACCAGTCTTTGTTAGAACAAGTTGACCAGCCTCTGTCAGAAGAACAAGTTGATCAGCCTTTGCCAGAAGAGCAGTGTAGCATTGACCAAGCTTTGTGTGAAGAACATTGTAGCATTGAGCAGCCTCATGCAGAAGAACAATGTAGCATAAGAATAAAGTATGTATTACCATCTTTTGAAATTCTTCATTGTAGATGTAAGTAGGGTTTTAGGAAAGAGATTACAGAACAATTTCTGTAGTAATTGGGATTTTCCTTAAGGCATATTAGAAGTCACGGGTAATTATGTGAAAATATTTTCACGGAGGCTTTCATGTTAGCTTAAATGACTATAAGTCAGGTAGGCTTAATAGAAGAAGTAATGGAATGGGAATTAAGAGACCTGGGTTTTAGATTTCAGCCTCTCAAGTACATTTAACTTACTTGGTTGGACCATGGTTAACTCCTGTTATTAATGTATGTTTTTTAAAAAAATCTAATTTTTGAGAGGTATTATAGTGTAGTGCTTAACATCGTGGACTTTGGAGCTGGCTTTAATATGTTGGTGCCCAATGTCCTCTTCTCTAAAATGCAAATAATAATAGTAAGTATGTAATTTATAGCTGCTATGTTGTACAACCCCAGAATGGATTATTTACGGACTATGGTATCTTAGACCTATTTCAGATGTTGTGAAGATTAAATGAGTTCATTAATATAGGTGTTTAAAAAGGCATGTGATTCATGGGAAGTGCTACATGAGTGTTAACTGCTACTACTACTGTTATTATTAACCTGGATTTTTTTTTTCCCCAGAGGACATAGACTTGGTTGCAATTAAAAAAACAAATAAAATGGAATAGAGACAAGTTGGTCAAAGAACTTTGGGATTAAAGTTCATGTACACCCACAAGGTCCTTCATAACGTCCTTCAAATTAATGCCTTTTTCAGTCTGTCATTTCTACCATTCATATGTGGTTTCCTGTTTTTAAACATTTTCAGATCTTTCAGAGCTTTCTGTATTTTCCCTGGTTGAAATATTTCTCCAAGACTTTCCATTTACTATTTTCTGTATCTTGAAAGCTGTAACAAAATTTCTAATATGTTATTTGGACATTTTACTGATAAAATTAATGTCCTCTTTCTTTCAAATTCTCTTCACCCCCACCCCTTAAGTTGCATTAGTGAGATTTGACTATACAAGTGCTATTTGACATAATTGTGTCATAATTTTGCTTATATTATTTTTAATACTTGTGATTTGTTTTCATTTATCTTGCAAAGTTCCATTACTATTCCAAAGAAAAATAAAAAGAAAACATCAAATCAAAAAGCACAGGAAGAGTATGAGCAGATACAAGCTAAGCGTGCTGCTAAGAGACAAGTAAGATCTACTTTTAAAATATTTAGATTCATGTTTCTTCATCCTAAGTGTATATGTAAGCTTTTCTTCTTAATATGGGGCACATAGTATGCCCTCTGTAAATACTTGCTGAGTAAATGAATAATCTGAGAAGAGCTGGAGAATTTCAACATTCAGATTCCTTGACTGTTTATATTACCCTTGAGAGGTGATAGTAGTAGTCAAGAATAGGATTTTAAAGGTACTGCTCATAGGTTAATAATATGAGCATCTGGGACAGTGTTTCTCAAGAGTAAGGTCCAGATAGTTAACAAGTGCCTCAAGAGATTATGCATAATAAAATTTGAGAACTACTAATTTTAAAAAAAGTAGATGATTTTCATAAATTTACATTAAAGAGTTGGTCTTGCTTATTAAAAACGTTACTAGATTAACTTAGCAAAAAGTTACCACACTTTGTTATCATTCAGAAACCCAAAATTATAACAGCCTTTTTCAAATGAGCAGAACAAAAGTATCCACAGCTTCAACAAAATTATTTTATTTGTGGATAATTCTTGTTTATTATATTGAAGCTATATTAATCTATCACTTTAAAAAGGAGAGCACATCAATCAAAAATACCCCAAAGATGGCGCTGACATATAATTTCTTTTATGTCTTAGCTTTACAAATTGTGTAATTAAGAAATCTGGAAGTTTAACATCTAAAATTCGTATGATTATTCTTAAACCGATGGCAGACTAGGGTAAAGCAGAAACATTTCTCCATGGAAAAACTGGACCTTTGTTTCATAGTTTGTTAAGATTATGCATATTTTTAACCAACCTTCTGATACCTGCCACCTTTGGAAATAGTATACCAGATGAAATATGGACCATTATACTGTAAAACATTTTACTAGTTCAAAAAAAACTTCCTTTATGTATATATAAATGTTACATCTTTGTAATCGTGAAAATTGAGCATCAGCCCCTTATCCGTAAGGTGAAGATAGATCCTAGCATAGGAAGTTTTAAAAGAATGGACTATGCTGTGACATACATGAAAGCACTTTGTTAATTATGTCACCGTACAAACGTAAGGCTGTGTCATTTGGGGGCTATGTGCGTTACAGGGGAAACTGAAAAACAGTTCACATATTGCATTATTTAAGAATTTTTAACTTATATTTAAGAATATTGTATTTCAAGTAGTGACTTTCAGGTCTATATAACTTCAAATTATTTTTCTTTAAACTCCAATGAATTTGAGTCTTTATCTTTGCAAATCAAATGAGCATGATAATTCTTAAATAATCAAAACCATAATACCTAGCACAATATTTTACATATATATAGTTTGTAGTCAATAAATGCTTCTTGAATTAAATCTGGATCAGATGGCAAATTAAAAAGAATACCAGATATTCTGGAAATGATTTGTGTTACATGGACTAGATAACCTCTAACGTCACTTCTGACTCTTCAGTGGATCTAATTAAATGTGAAACCATTAAATAAATGTGCCTTCTTTCTTCTGTGCTTTAATTTTATTTGTATACAAATAATTAAAATTGTTTAATAACTTTACATTATTCTATGGCATAGCATGTATCATAGCGGCAGAGGGTACACTGCTGCACTTACGAGTAACACTTCACATTTTGCAAAATATAAGACAAACCTGAAGTGTTTGCATGGTGATAGCTATTTCAACAAAATTATTGAACAATATCTATTGTTTATTACTAATGAAAATTATACATGTTAATAATTTCAGGAATTTGAGAGGAGAAAACAAGAGAGAGAAGATGCTCAAAGGCTCTACAAAAAGAAGAAAATGGAAGTGTTCAAAATATTGAACAAAAAGACTAAAAAGGGGCAACCAAACTTGAATTTACAAATGGAGTATCTTCTAAAAAAACTACAAGAAAAAAATTAGGTCAGACATGTTGCCTGATTAATCAAGTGTTAAAATATCTGCTGGCTATTGAGTTCTCTTCTGTATGTACTGTCCCTCCTAACAGTTAACTAAATTTGTCAACACAGACTGGATTGCTAAGCTATACTCAATATAAAATGTCCAAATATGTTTGTTTTTCTAAAAGAAAATTTTCTATATATGCTCTGCATTATATATGATTTGTTTCTTATTTATTTGCTGCTGAAGGAAGGTTGGCCTTAAAAACTGGAAGAGGGAACTTCCCTGGCAGTCCAGTGGTTAAGACTCCACGCTTCCACTGCAGGGGCCACAGGTTCCATCCGTGGTCGGGGAACTAAGATCCCGAATGCTGCTTGGTATGGCCAAAAAAAAAAGGAACTGAAAGAACCTGCTATTTGAGCAACAGATTCAAGCATGTAATAACTTTTATACCATATGAAATTCAGATGAAATAAAGTGTTTGTTTTGAAAATAAGGGAGCAGAGCTTTCAACAAATCATTTCAATCAAATGTTTAAATTTAGCAATCAACTATTACGGTTTTGAAATTCCATAGTAATGGAATGGTGAAGGAGGCAGAGACTCCCCTTCGACTTTTTAATTTATTTTGAATTAAGTACATTTTATAGGGGGATGGTCTTTCCAGAAACCTGTAAGCAGGTTTATACCTTCAGTCCCCACCATATTATAGTGAGGTCTTTATAAAGCAGAGTTTGATATTTATAATCTTTTCCTTAAGTGGATGTACATAGCTTGCTAGTGTAATATTTTTTGAATGATGATGGTAACGCAGCAGTGTCACAGCAGGAATTAAGCTTTCCAGATCCTGTGGGACCCTGTCATGTAAGAACATTGTTACTGGGCCTTACCAATGTTGCCTCTGTTGGTAGGTTTGTGAGCCAAAGGAAAGTACTGGAATACTGCTTCTCCTGCCTCCTTGCAATCACTGCAAAATGAGAAAGGCCTGGTTATCATCATTAAAACAAAAGAACTGCAATAATACTCGTAAAACATAGCATAGTAAAGTGCAATCCTTTATAAGTGGTAACAGATGCAGCCCAATATTGCATTAAGGTTTTGGTAAGTCCTCCCACTCTACTGAGCATTCTGCATTTAAAAAGTACAAGCGGGGTGGGGGGGGGGGGGGGGCTTCCCTGGTGGCGCAGTGGTTGAGAATCTGCCTGCCAATGCAGGGCACACAGGTTCGAGCCCTGGTCTGGGAAGATCCCACATGCCGCGGAGCAACTAGGCCCGTGAGCCACAACTACTGAGCCTGCATGTTTGGAGCCCGTGCTCCGCAACAAGAGAGGCCGCCATAGCGAGAGGCCCGCGCACCGCGATGAAGAGTGGCCCCCACTTGCCACAACTAGAGAAAGCCCTCGCACAGAAACGAAGACCCAATGCAGCCATAAATAAATAAATTAATTAATTAATTAAAAAAAAAACTTAAAAAAAAGTACAAGGGGGGAGACGCAAGAGGGAGGAGATATGGGGATATATGTGTATGTATAGCTGATTCACTTTGTTATAAAGCAGAAACTAACACACCATTGTAAAGCAGTTAGTTACACTCCAATAAAGACGTTAAAATAAATAAATAAATCATGCCAGTCATAAAATGCAGTGTAAAAGAGCAAATTCTGAATATAAAGAGATTTTGATTATACTGGGTAGGAAAGATGGGGACCACAAATGACACCTTGTGATTGGGACTGCACCATAGCAAGTCTATACCTTGCAAGACAGTACCAGTGTTTGTTTGAAATGCCAGAGGGGAGATACGGTGTGCCACGCTAAATGCAGGGTGATGAATCTAACTTCCTGCTGAAAAATGTCTTCCAATTTATTTGAAGCGTGCAGGGCATGGACCCCTGACAATTGGCATAAACTGGTTGGCATTATGATGAGGCTGGAGCCATCCCCAGTTACCCTCCTTCCTACAGACCCACGAGTTTCTACTATAGAGTTTGTACTATGAATTGTCTTTGACAGTAACAACTACTGGGTTCTGGGAACATAATTTTGTCCAGGATAACTGCTGTGTAAATCTGGTGAGTGTGAGGCAAGTGTTATAATTACTTCGGATGTGCTATTCTTCGGACCTTTTAAAAATTGAGACACACCATAGACTTGATGTTGAATTAATATGAACTTTTGAGGCGCTGAATGAGCTACGTCCATTTCCAAGGAAAGCACACAGGCTGCAGCTGCTGTAGGAATCCATCTAGGCATTAACATTTCTGGCTGCGAGTGAACAAAATAAGAAACTGGAAGGGACTTTAATTTAGCTGGACTTTTGCCTTATAAGGGCAAGAGAATTGGATTTTGGGTTTTGAGTTTTTTGCCTTTGGACATTAACTTGAAAGGTAATTTAATATACAGACTTTATTTTCTCCCTAGGAGTTTGAAAGGGAAATATTTATACTAAAATGTGGGACATCTGCATTTTACTGGCAGTTTAACACTGGGCTCTCTTTAAGTATTTGGATAATTGCCATTGAGAACACTTGATGCAGTCACCCATGGAGCTGAGAGCCTTACATCAGGTGCACACTTCATGGGCCTAGTGACCCTGGGTTTCACAAATAGATATATTGAGGTATAATCAATTGAACATATTTAAAATGTATAATTTGGTGAGTTTGGGCACATGTATACACTCATGAAACCAACACCACAATCACAAATCCATCACCGTTATCTCCAAAAGTTTCTTCATGGCCCTTTGTCATCAATCCTATCAGGGGCTCCCCAGATGGGTCCCTAGCAGCCACTGGTCTGCTTTCTGTTACTATAGATAAGTTGCATTTTCAAAAATGTTATAAAATTGGAATTATCTGCTGGGTACTCTTTTCTGTCTGGCTTCTTTCAGTCAGACGAATTTGAGATTCATCCATGTTGTTGCATTTATCGATAGTTCCTTTTTATTGCGAAGTACTCTATGGTATGGATGCATCAGCATTTGTTTATCCATTTGCCTGTTGATTGACATTTGGGTTGTCTCTAGTTTGGGGCTCCCACAAATAAAGCTACTATGAACATTGTGTATAGGTCTTTGTGTGGACATATGCTTTCATTTCTCTTGGGTAAATGCCTAGGAGGGAAACGGTTCAGTCACATGGTAGGTATAAAACATTCTAGGAAACGTGACATCTCTAAAGAGATTAAGGCACTGGAAAAGTGGCTACCTGCTGAAACTGAGAAAGGAGCTTGTGAAGTCAAATTAGGGACCCAACAATGCCACTCAAGATATAGCATTGTCTGCATTGTATCTGTTTGTACGCAGGCCTTTCAATGCGGATGCTTCATTTTCTGTTTTAAATCTCACCACTTATCTCAACCTGTTCCTTGGAGTACTAATAAAATAACTGGGGAGGTTGTCTCCAAAAGACATTGAAATCTATGATCTTACTAGTCTTGCAACTTTTACTAATTTCCATTGTGTGCCTGTGCTCCAGCAAGCTTAATTGAGACTTGCTCTGTAACACCATCATGAAATTAAAGGTGTGCCAGGTGGGCACCACATCAGAACAACCCAAATTATAGCAGTTCATTCACATGTACCGTCCTCTCCGGTGCAATGTTAGATTCCTTCTACTCTTTGGATTAGACGTGAGTAGAATATTGGAAAATGACCTACTAAGATTCAAATGAATCCTTATAACCCCCCACTGAGGTCATCCCAGTATCCATTCAAACTTTAAGAAATCTCAGGAATAAAATTCATTTCTCTGAGTATTAGAATAAGGATGGCCACATCTTAGTCCTTGCAATACTCCCACACAGCCAGTTAAGAAGCCGATCAGAAAAGGCTACCCCTATTTGTTCAGGATCTCAACGTGAGCAATAGAATTGTGATCCCTAGATTCCTGGTAGTTCCCAACACAAATATGCCCTGTCCTCCGTCCCTGAAAAAGTAAACATTTCACAGTGGTCAGTTTATATGCAGCTTTCCTTACTAGACACATAGATAAAGAGTTAATATTTGTTATTTTTGTGGGAAAATTAACAGTATATCTAGATGGTTATACCTCAGGGATTTACAGAATTCTCATCTTTCCTTCCATCTATACAAGTCAGTCTAAACAAAAGGATTTAATTTTTCTTTGAGAGTTCATCCTTGTACAATATGTAGATTACTGTGCCCTCTTAATGTAAGTAGTTCACAAGAAGACTTCGTATAGCTCTTTTCAATATCAGCTGAAAAGCTTTACAAACCATGTAGAAAAAAAGCTATAATTTTGTTAAGAAATTGTATAAATTATTTGGGTCACAATCTGTCAGCCATGGATGTTTTCCATTCACCAGAACAGAGATGATTCCATTTGACCAACGTTCTAAAGTAAAAAACAATGAAAAGAATTTTGGGGGTATTAACTGGTTATTGCGAGCAATAAATGCCTAATTTAAAAAAAAGTAGCTCAGTCCTCTCATGAACTTATTAAAGCAACAATTCCTGAGTCGCTTCCATGCGAAGCAGAAGTGAAAGCAGCTTTCTCCTCTTTCACTGCTTCTCTTCAACAATCCCCCACTTTGGGTACCCCTAACCATGTCAAACCCTTCTCCTTTGGTTCACAAGAGACAGGATGATATATTAGGAGTATTAGCTCGCTGGAGCCTGTAGGTTGCCTCTCTTAACCTAGTCCTTGGTTTAGTAACTGAGGCATACTTTTTATGCTTGCAGAACTCGGCAGCAGCTGTCAAACTGGTTGAAGCCTCTGCCAATATGTTGTTTGCTTCTCACTGACTCTGTAGTTTGCACCTGCTGAACAATCATTGTTACTTTTAGACAACACTCAAGATTTCTCTATCAGCAACTTTTCCATTTATGAAGCCCTTTTTATCTCTTTTACACATCACTATTTAACATAGTTCAAACCTTACTCTTGTAATTTGATTCCTTTTCAGGATGAAGGGGAAACGTGACTCTAGCAATAACTGAGGAAAGCAAGCCCAGGACTGACCTTACAGAACCCCTTTTAGTTCATCTTGATTTAATACGGTTTATAGATGGATTTTATTTTAGAAATTACAAAGCCCTCCTCTTTTGTTGTATCTGCTGAAAATGCAGCCATTAAGGGGCTCCATTTCATAATATTTGATCTTCCCAGGTAGCAGAATTAATAGCTCTGACTGAAGCCTTTATTGTGGCAAAAGACAAAAGTTATGCTTTTAGAATTGCTCATGATTTTGAAATGTCATGAAACCTAAAGGATTTGTGACTTCTTCAGATATTTTGACTAACTGTGGGAACAATATCAATGATTTAGTAGAAGCTATTCAAAACTCACAAAGAAAAAATGGTTATTAAATAGAAGCACATAGGCAGACCAAAAGCCACCGGCAATGCCCTTGCAGGGCTACATGCTAAATGAGCAGCTTTTGCCACCCCAGCTGTATGAGATGCTTCTCTCCCCACCAAG